>NC_051273.1:10015803-10615803 GCF_015220745.1 Sebastes umbrosus
ATCACTAAACAGCACACATACTGAGTGTCTTTCTGACTAGCAGTGCAGTGCACTAAAGCAACATGCAAAGAAGGGCTTCTTCTAATCAAAGGGAATATTTAATTACAATCTTCAATGCAACATATTTCAAAGCTTCTCTGTCTGCTTTTGCCTCTGAGATGAGTTCTATTAATACATTTTCTTTTCAGCAGCGGATCGCTGCTAATAGCCTTATTTTGTATCATTTTACAAACAGGCCATTTTCAATTTTTGGTCTTTCTTTGGCGTCAAGGAGCACAGCAGCTGTCTGTGTGTATACAGAATATACAACATGTCAATTCTCCAGATATGTAGAGTAATCTGCCCTCTGTTGGTTTATAGATGTGGCAGACTCGCTAGTGATTTTTTGGAGACTGTGCTTTCCACCAACTTTTTAAAAAAGTTTAAAATGACCTGGTAGAAATGTGTTCCAGTGGCAATTTAATCAGGTACATTTACTCAAGCTCTGTACAGTTTTGAGGTACTTCGTTTAAGTATTTCCATTGTGTGTTACTTTATACGTTTACTCCGCTACATTTTCTTTACTCTATTACATTTATATGACATCTGTGGTTAAAATATCCCTCTTATGAAGTCATTTTAGTCTGAAATTGAGTCCTTAAAGTTTATTTTCTTTTGTGTTGTAGGAATATATTTCAACCGGTTTTCAACACGAATCAACTTGTTTCATAAAACTTTGGAAAGTTTTTCATTATTCTAGTGCAGCAATGGCGCTTTATTCTTTCTTGATTCAAGAGACAGACACTGTCCTTGAACATATTTTAAATTAGTTGGTTTAAATTAAAAACTGGTTGAAACATTTCCACTGCACTGGGTTTTAGGAGTCAATTGTTTTTTACAAAATTGTTTGCAGTAGTTGCTCGTGGACCTACAACAAAAATGTTGCTTACACATTAAAGGAATCGTGTGCACGATCTGGCGGTATCTAGCAGTGAGGTTGCAGATTACAACTTTTCCTGTGTGCTAAGCGTGTAGGTGAGTGATGCATAAACAGGATTTGCCCTCTTTAGAGCCACGTGTTGTAAAAGTAGTGTGCTTACAGTGTGTGTGTGTATGGGAAGTGAGTGGTGAAGCAAGAGAGAGAGTGGCAGTGACGGGAGCGATTAACGTTATCAACTCCGACCCAAGCAGGAAAAGTTAACAGAGTTTGGTTTGTCCGTTCTGAGCTAGAAATATGGCGGAGCAATATGGTTGACTCCGTGAAGAGGACCCGCTCCCTACAGTACGTAGATATGAAGAGCTCATTCTAACGAAAACATAACGATTCTTATTTTCAGGTGATTTTGCACTAATAAAAACAAACTTATTAAAATTATATTCCATTTCTGCTTATAGATCCTCCTAATTGTTACACTCTGGTCCTTTAATGCATCAGTGATCCTAAATACAAATATAAAAGATAAAATCTTATGTATAAAGGCATTTGGGGGCGCCGCTGTAGCTCACCTGGCAGAGCAGGCGCCCCAAGTGTTCTTACCGCAGCGGCACGGGATCCGAATCCGACCTGTGGCCCTTTGCTGCATGTCATCCCCTCTCTATTCCCCCCTTTCAATACTATCTGTATCAATATAAATAAAGGCATAAAAAGCTCCAAATAAAAAAATTATAATAAGATAATACTTCTGTACTTCTACTTCAGTTAAAGTTTAATGTAGGACTTTCACTTGTAATGGAGTACTCTCACGCTGAGGTGTTCTTCCACCCCTGCAGTATTTGTATATTTAGTAGGCAGTGAAGCTAGTACATTAATCGGTCAATCGACATAAAATTAATCAGCAACTATTTCGATTATTGATTATTGTTAAAGCAAGAGGATTTATGGGTTATAAAAGTGAATATTTTTGGGGATTTTGGACTGTTGGTTGGAGAAAACATTTTGAAGATGTCACGTTGGGCTTTAGGTGATTCTTACTGTAATTTTTCAGTATTTAATGTCATTTTATAGACCAAACGAATTATTGATTAATCGAAAAAAGAATCAGCAGACTAATTAATAATGAAAATAATTGTTAGATACAATTGGGTATTTTTGTCTTTGGTTGTTGCAGTTTTTATGAAAGCTAAAAGCATATAGTGAGATTAAGAAAGAGATGCAGTGTCCATATTTGAGACAGTAATGATGGTGAAAGTAGTAATAATGTTGACATGTTTATTCTTTTCCACACATACTGTACACATTTTAGTCTAACTAGATGCACTAAGTCCTTTTACATCAGCCTAAATTGCAGCGAGAACGTCTAGTGTTGAGTGTAAGAGGCTTCAGATCCGAGACACGATAAACGCATTAACATTTCCTCTTCAAAGAGCAAACTTGCACACAGCTAGAGGAGGAAGGTTGACTCCGGCTCTCTGTGCTGCTCCACCGTATAGCTCTGACAGGACACTGCTGTTCCTGCTGCTGCTGCTGATGCTGCTGGTTGCCTAGTGACTGTATCCATGGAACCGGCTCCCATCGTCATGGTGATGGGCCAAGGGAAAGAGACCCAGTGAGGGAAGGGGGACAGAGATACCAGTACATCTGCAGTGTGTGTGTGTGTGTGTGTGTTATGATGATGAGGATGAATTGTGATGTTATCGGGGCTGATGATGATTGTGGTGGCTGTGATTGTGATATGTTGGTGTTGTCAGTTGTGGTGATGCCACTGATGATGCTGAAGAAGGGGATGAAGCGTCTATTTGGATTAACTGAATCTTTATTTAGACACTTTATAGAGAAAACAGTCTTTGGGAGTCATATCTTTGCGCTTTGGAGATTCGAGAGCTCAACGCGGAAGCAATGTTTTTAGGGTATCTTCACAAAATGTTGATTGTTTGGCACATACTGAGCTTATTGATGGACAGTGGAGAAGAATATGCTGCAGGATAGAGCTGCAACAATTAGCTGATTAACACAGTAAATTAATCTGAAACTAATTTGATAAATGTCTTAAGCAAAAATATTAGAAAAAATATGTAATTCCAGCTTTTCCAATATTAAGATTTTCTGCATTTTTCTGTTCTATATATTCATAAACTGGTGGCTAGACAAAAGAAGATATTTGGACATTTTTCACTATTTTCTGACTCAACGATTAATTGATTAATCAATAAAATAATGTGAAACTTGAAAGTGTCAGCCCATTTTCTAGTTTCAAGAGAAGACGCTGTATTATTTTATTCTGTCATAAATCCTTTGTAACTTGAGTTCAAACTGACCAAAGCTACAAACATTTTACAGCCACTTTTCAAGCCTACAGGGATTTCATTTTTGTCAGATTTTGGATTATGGAGTGTGACTCGAAGCAGTGCGCCGTGAAACTACAAACTTAACAATGTCATGCAATGTTGGCGCATTTTCTTAAAACCACCAAATCCATGTTAGGGAGCCTTTGCAGGATTTTAGAGAAGCGGAGAGCAGAGGAGAAGGGAGGGAGGAGGAACAGACAGAAACATTATCCTCTTGGTCACGGCACGTACTGTACTGTAGGTTCACACAGGCTGCATGAAGCTGTTCCAAACTGGTCTCTCACTGGATAAATTTATCTCATCCGTTTTGTTCGTTTAGCCGGTTTAATGTGATTTTTTTTTTCATCTCTGCGAGTACAGATTCATGTGGGAGCATCCGTTCTGTCCCTTCTCCAGTCTCAGTGACGGTGTTGCCATGGTTGCATCATGCACATTGTTCTCTCCAGGGTGACATAATTCTTTGGCTCCAATAACAGATTCTGGATGCTGTTCCTGTACAGTCGAACAGGGAAATGAATCATGGTGTGAAATATTTAACTTCATCCAATGCTAACACTATTTTTGCTCTGGAGGGTCATTCCGTAGCACATCATGTATTCAGATTTGTCTGGCATGGATCAGTCATGCTTCTCATTTGTGTGCTTTTGAAGGAAGAGACCAGCTAGAGATTTGATAAGAATGAGCATGAACATAAGTAAGTAGGAAAGAAATAACAGAATTGCTCGTTTTAAATCTCCCTCATCAGTACTAAAAAAAAATATTAGATTATCGGGAAATTAATCGCCAACTATTCTGATAATCGTTTTAGGTGATTTTATGAGCAAAAATGTCAAATATTCTCTGATTTCAGCTCCTCAACTGTGAGGATTTACTGATTTTCTCTGTTTTATGGCATCGTAAATTTGATATATTTGGGTTTTGGACTGTTGGTCGGACAAAACAAGACATTTGAAGACTTCCCCTTGGGTTTTGGGAAATTGTGTTTTTTTCTTTTACTATTTTTTGACTCCGTATAGACCAAATGATTAATTAATTAATCAAGGAAATAATGGGCATAGATTAATCGATAATGAAAATAAGTGTTACAGCAGTTGCAGCCCTACTTCAGCGTTTTTTTGGCTGGACCGCAGAGGGCCAGCATTACAAACACAAAAATCTGTCACTGAGTGACTGACTGAGTGATGAAGTTACATGATTGGTCATCATTGGACATCGCTCTTTCAAAATGAAAAAGGTGGGGAACAGCGTGGCGCGTCCGGCCCACGATACTTTGACCGAGCTTTGACCGAGCAAACTAGGCGATCTAGTTATAAAATTAAACAAGATTCAGCAGGGACAAAGCCTATTTATTGCTTAAAATGTTTTCAGAAGTAGATTTTGGTGGATTGTTTAGACGGAATAACAAAAAGTTTTTACGAGCAAGCCGCCATGTTGTTTCCTGTTGCAGAAAACCATGGACCAATCAGGGGCATTCCATGATAGAGTACGTCACCACTTAAACGGCCAGTTGAGTGGAGCAGCGAGTCCTCTCTAGTGTCCTCGCCGGACCTGGTTGACATGTAGCGCTGGATTTAAAATTATAGACATGACCACTGACTATTTAGCCACAAATTCACAGACTGACTGTTCCAGCCATATACTCAATTCTTACCGAGTTTTGTTTTTGAGAGACTTCAGTGGATGTTTTGATGGTTGGATAAAACAAGATTTTTGAAGATGTCACCTTGGGCTCTGGGAACATATTATAATCTATTGTCTGATATTTTATAGCTAACTGATTAATAAATTAGTACATAAAAAAATCAACAATCGATAATGAAAATAATCATTAGTTTCTTATATATTATACCAAAACAGTTTGCATTGCATATTAATTGATTTATTCCTCTTAGGTTGCATCATAGCTAAACTAAGAGTGAACTCATTTTAACCAGGCAGAAAACAATCAGAGATGTCATTTCTGCAGAATTGTTCAGGAGTCCTTTAAGAAGCCTGAGACAATGTCCTATTGTCTTTGTCCTTGTCATTATTTCCCATTGTTTTGTGCCAAACTTGTACCCTGATGTTCAACATGCCCGTTGCAGCAGTGTCATGTGATTCCTCGGGCTTCACTTCAAGATCCAGAGTCCTCAGCTGTGGCTCACCAGGCATCTCTCCTATGATACAGTGATGGGACAGGTCACAGAGCTCCTTGTGTTTCTCTGTCATACAAAAAGTTTCTCCTCATCTATTGTGACAGCTACAAGAAGATGACCTTTCACTGACAAGGAGGAAGTCAAGCCAGGATATTGTAGCTTATGTGTGCCAAGTTGGGAGTCTATTTCTGAAATAATGGAGCTTTTGGGATGCAGATAATATGGTGGCAGTACTTGTATGTTTGTAATGGACAGTTTGGCAGAAACCGCAGGTCACCATGCAGTTGTTAAACAACCTGGCAGGACTGTAGCAAGGTGTTTCACACTGTGTTGTAGACTCACTGTGTGTGTGTGTGTGTGTGTGTGTGTGTGTGTGTGTGTGTGTGTGTGTTTTTGTGTGTGTGTGTGTGGAGATAGCTGAGTCTTTCACACTTGTCCAATGTGTCACACAGTGTGACCCAGTGTTTCTGCTGAATCTGCAAGTTGTGTGTGTGTGCAGTTTTCTTGTCTTCCATGTTTCCTGCTTGCTCAGTTTGAATCTGGTGGGAACTGGTAAAAGGTATATCTTTCAACCCCATTTTTAATTCCCCAAATTTTCACGACCCCAACAGTTAGAGAGAAGTCAAGTCGTCATGTGAGTCTAGGTCGGGCATTTTATTCTGAGAATATACCCTACTGTATGTGGATATGGATGGAGTGACAAATAGAGTGTATCGCAACACTTCATTTTACAGGTCCACAAATTGAATGGTAATTAGGTGATATTTTTAAAGATGTTATGCTATTTTAGCATATAGTTAATAAATAATGTTTATAATACTGTTTTTTTTATATACATTTTGAGGTAAATATTGGGGTAATTTGGCAGTAATTCCAAAGAAATTTCAAATAGGTTACTTGCTAATTATCACCTAATGAAACCGAAGTGTTACCGAGTGTATATATAATTATGTATTTAAAAAATAAATAAATGCAGTCCTAAAAAAACATTTTTATATAAAACATAACAGTCTTAGAAATTTCCTCCTAAATAGTCTGCATATCAGGTGAAACCCCGTGGAGCTGCTTATACTCGTTTCACTTTTTCACTTTGTTGATGTGCTCCACTGGATGGCTTATAGTTTATAGTGACAGGAAATAGATTCAAAGAAAGTCATGCATGTTACTCACAAAAACATTTTGCAGGACATCACTGCATCTTAATCAAGTCTCATGAACAAGATGTCTTTGAACAGAACCCTTGAACAACCTTCATTGGTAAAATAGCCACAACATTGCTGGAAGACACAGGACTTTTCGGTTTAAGCCCAAAACTTGTCTGTGGCTGCTTTCAGACATGAATGTACACCTTCCCCTTCTCCCTTTCAGTCATACATCATTATCTGGGTGCCTCGCTTAGCTTAACAACAGTAGGTGCCTTATTCCAGCTTTCTGTTCAATGAAAACTACAAGCTCCGTGTCTCTCAGTGCAGGAGCTGGTAAAATGAGTCACTAAAATAACTCATATCAAAGCTCTAAAATGAGCTGGAAGACAGCATTTCCAACAAAGTGAGAAATCCCTTTTCTCACACCCTGTTACACCGAGAAAACAAAATTAAATCATAGGTGTTTGTTGCAGTTCAAGTGTGTTTTTATGCGGCAGACAAATACTGTAGCAGACTGTAATGTTTGAGAAGTCAGTCCCTTGTAGAGTACAGGTGTTCACTTTTAGATTTCATTTCTTTTTTCCCCAAAAGTTTGAGAGCTTTTCTGCAAAAACTTTGGAAGATAAATTTAATTTTGGGCCAAATCAATATTTAAATAAATCACTTTGGTCTTGGATTCACAACATTGCCATAGTCCATGGTAACATATTAGCCGTCAGTATGCCCACTACAGATGATGTAAAAAGTCAGTACTACTTCTGATGAATTGTTGGCTTTCCCAAAACATTTGCCAAGTCTGAACTGACCCAGTAATTCCTGGAAATAGGATGTAAAGTGTGACAGTTTTCCCAGGAGGAGGAGGAGGCGGGTCTGCTTGCAACCTGTGCCGGTTGGTCCACGTGTTGCCGTGGGCGACCTAGTCTCTACTTAATGAGACAAAGGCCTTTGGTCTGAGGTCTTCGTTAGACGACTCTGAGTACATCAAGACCTTTGAATGTGAGTGAGAAGGAGACAGAGAGCGACCCTAGGGCCTCAGTTAGAGTCTTTAAAATCCTCTCATCCGTCTCAGACGCGTGGCTTTTATCATGGAGGTAATTTGAACCTATTGAGTCTATTAATAAGGACCATGTTATTGTAGCAAAGAATAGCCACAGCCTCCTTCAACGAAAGAGCACCGATGAGATGGAATAAAAGAAGAAACGCAGAGACGCATGTGGTTTGCAATGCACATGTGATTAGAATTAGTATCATCCTCAGTTTTCTTTATCATTTCGGGATAATTGTGACTCAAGAGAAACTTAAAGAAAAGCTGAAGAGCAGAGTGAACAGAGACTAAAAGGCAGAGAAGAAGAATGGGTTGAGAGCAGGAGAGTAATCTCTCTAAATCGACAGCATCTGCCTCCTGTCCTGCTCTGTCTGTCTCGGCTCAGCTGTCATTGGCTATCAGACAGGAAGAGACTGAGAGACGGCTTGTCTCGGTGTATGCTGGGGTTCGCTGCTCTTTAGCATTTTGTCATCTCAATAAGGCAGCTGTCTCCTCTGTAATCACCATCTCTCCATGTTTATATGTTTAGGTTCTTCCTTAAAGGAGAAGTCTGACTTTTTGCTATATTGTTGTTGTCAATAAATCCCATGAAAAGACCTAAACCAACATTACAACTGTCCGTCTCTCAAAACTTCTCAAAAAAATAAGTACTCAAATCATTTACTTAAGTAAAAGTAGCAATTCTACAGTGTAAAAATACTAAGGGCGGGGATCACCAGAGGCCCAATGATACGTTGTTATCACGATACTTAAGTAACAATACGACCTTATCGTATCATCACCAGTATATGCCAGTATATAGCAGCCGTCGGATTGTTAAGAGGTTAATAGTTTATGTAATAAAAGATTGATATGTGACGTCCGTGTATCGCTACAATATTGCCATGCAAGATATCGTGATACTCACCCTCACCCCTGAGAAATACTTTGTTACAAGTATCTGCATTCAAAACTTTACTTAAGTAAAAGTACAAAAGGTTTTAGCATCAAATATACTTAAAGTACCAAAACTAAAAGTACTTATTATGCAGACTGGCCCATTTCAGAATAATGTATATAATATCAGTGGGTTATACAGTAATTATTGATGCATTAATATGTATATCGCATTAATGTTGCAGCTGGTAAAGGTGAGGTTTATTTTAACTTTATTTTAATCAGGAGAGACGTCATTCTGAGTGGACCAATATTTCTATTGGCATGTGCAGAAAAGCATGAGAAATGTGAATAGTCTTTTGCGATTAAACCCCATCGTGACGTCATATATTTTGATGCCGTAAGTAGAACAGGAAACCCCCTCATGGAGTCTAGACACTGGTGGTGGTGGTGGTGATGAAGAGGATGCTGAAGATGATGGATGTGATGATGAGGAGGAGGAGTGGACTTCTGATGAGTTCAACCTGGGCACTGGATATGATGACTGGAGGTGAATAGGGTTGAGGAGGGCTGCGACGATTTTGCCTAAAATGACAGCTGATGGCAACAGAGAGGAGAACGGATTTGAAGTTTGACAGCAATGACATGATTGGCTGATGGCTGAGAGAGTGTGTGAATAACTGAACTGTGAATGAATGAAGCATAAAACTAGTCTTCCTGATTGAATTTACACTGAGCTTTACATACTGCTGCTTAACCTATAATAATGTATCATCATTTATTAAGGTGATTTCTGTATTTATAATCTTAATCTGCAAAGTACCTTGTAACTACAGCTGTCAAAATGCAAAGTAGTGGAGTAGAAGTATGAAGTAACATAAAATGGAAATACTCAAGTAAAGCCTCCAAAGTACAATACTTGAGTAAATGTACTATCTACCACTGATAAATGACTCACAAATATGTAGTTTATTTTTTCAAAAAGGCTAGATAACTTTCTAAATCAAGCTTTGTAGCAAACATGAATCATTGGGGATTATTTCCAGCTGCAGATTTGGTGCACTAATAGAGAGTATTTCCATCAGTAGGACGGTGTACATGGGATCAACTCAAAATAGTGTGTTTATTCATGATAATGAAAGAGCATGTCGCCCAGTGCAACTGTGTGGCTCATTGATTTGCTTTTAATAGTTTTTGGATAACTATGGCACAGAGGAATAAAGCTTTGTTTATACTCACGCGGAACACCCGTGGCATGGCCCTCCGTAGATGGCGTGTGCTATGCACAGAGGCGTTTATGCTCAATGCATTGTTCGCAATATGTTCCGAAATGCCAGGGGGCGTGCAAACTAAATATTTCGCGGATAAGCAAGAAGTCAATGAGTGTTACCAGAAGGGAAGTTAGGCTGCCTGGCAACAGTATTAAACACAGACGTACCGCCAAACATTGCACTTGTGTACTCGCTTACCTCCGAGTCAAAATAATTTTCCCCTCGCGTCGCCACTCTTTCCATGAAACCTTTTTTTAGCTTTTACAAAACAATCTCTCATATTCTTTCACAGCCTGCAGCAAAAAGCCTCTTCTTTCCCAGTGTGTTGCCTATTTCTTTCCAAGTATTTAATGTCATGTGACTGTCCCTGTAGTCTCTCAATGAGCACTTGTAGAGATGTCTGTACAGGTGAACCTGCTCGGCCAGTCTTCCCTCAAAGGTGACCATGTTGAAATAAAAAGTGCAGCATGTGCAGTGGGCACGTAGTTACAAAAATTCAGAAGTGCACGACCAAGCACCACGATAACTTGCGGAGCATTCGGCACTACGCAAAAGCCGCGATGACGTAATTGACCATAAACCAGGCTTAACATATATCAGGCTTTAATACACAGACAACACTTATTTTGGCTGTATATTATGTTTGGTTCATTGAGATTCTTTAAAAATTGCAGTCATAAGACATTTTGGCTATAGCTGTCTAAGACAAGGACCAAGAGGTGGGGGTCATCTGCCTGAACTGAGCTGCTCCCACCAGGACCAGAAGAGGAAATGGTGACTTGGCATGATGCCACTTCCTTTTAGGCTCAGAGGAAGGACATTTATTTTCCACCCTCTCTTTAGTAGCAGTCAGTAATGAATGCTTTGACAGCGAGGAACTCCCAAAACCGCGTACTTTTCCCCAAAAGACAGAAGAGGAAATGCCTCTCTAAAAAGCAAGCAGTAGTAATGGACCTTTTTCACTTTGTACATTTTGATTTGTCATAACAGGAAGTACTCAGGTGTTACTAATAACATTGATAATGGAACAAAGCCACCATTAAAGTTATTAGACCCACCTGTGCTTTTCTTACTTTGACAAGTCAAAGTGTCTGCCGGAAAATGTTTCTATTGTTGCGTTTTAATGTCAAAAGGGATTAGATTTGTATTTTAGAGAAAAGGATATAATGCTTTATGATGATACATGACATTTTAATAATATTTTTGGCACCACTTGCTGCTCTTTGGCTTTGTTTGAAGCGTAAAATATCAGTAAATGTCCCATAGAGCTAAGTACAGCAGGTCAAACAGTCATTACTATAATATTACAAACAGAAAGCATACAATGTAAAAGTGCCGTGAGACACCACAAAGACGAGCCTCATTTTCTCTCAGTGTTTGACTGATGCTCCATTGAATGATTTTCTTCCATTCGTGAGTTTATCTCTGGGATGAGACGTGGTGCGCTAATTTTGTTTGACAGTGTTTTTTTCTTTACATTTGAGAGCAAAGTCCCCCCGGCTCACTGTAGGCACCCATGTGTGGAGAATGTTAATAGACCGACCACTCCACGACACGTGAGACCTGAGACCAGTGTGTGTGTGTGTGTGTGTGTGCCCGTGCCCGTGCCCGTGCCCATCCATGAGTGTGTAGAGCAGCATGTGACTATATGAATTGTGCATGTGTGTGTGTGACAGAGAGAGGGGATTGCTGACTATGAATTTTCCAGTCACAACACTGTTGATTTCACCTCTGGAAATCTTTTCCTTCGATCACTTTATTGTGTGTGTGTGTGTGTGTGTGTGTGTGTGTGTGTGTGCACGCACGTGTGTACGTGTGTGTGTGTGTGTGTGTGTGTGTGTGTGTGTGTGTGTGTGTGTCTAAAGCTTGGCTGCTTAATGCATCGTTGACTTCCTCTTTCTCTCCTTTCTTTCTTGCCTTCTTTCCTCCTCGTGTTGACTCTCTCTCTCTCTGTAGTGTATAGAATATATATCACATCAGTATATGTGGGCCAGCTCCCACAGGTCTTATGGGCTCTATAGGTGTCCATTGAACTGACTGTATGGCAGCTGTAGCATGGCAGCATGCTCTGCTGCCTTAAACATGCAGTCTTGCACTCATTAGCAATTCAATTCTGCCTGTTGACATGTGCACCTACTGTATAGTAGGAGTGGGCAATATGGCCAATATCTTCTATCACGGTATATGTAATTTTTCGAATAGTCGTTGAATTATAAAAAAAATCGACTAGTTTCTGTGACTATTGTCCTGTCTTAAAAAATATATATTTTCCCATATTTTAACCGTCCCAGAGGCTGGCAGTAACGTTACTACCAGTAAAACGAGTTTGGCTCTTTTCTGTCAGCGCAGGTGTGTGTGTGTCTGTGCGTGCATGCACGCAAGCAACGCCGCGCCCCTCGTAGTTTCAGCAGGTAGATCAGCTGTTCGAGCAGCGGAACATATCGTCATTCAAACCCGCCATATTTCTACAGAATGGACAAACCTAACCCAGTGTTTCACAAAGTTTCAGTTGGTTGCAATCCTTAACCTCACCGCTAGATGCTGGGAAATCCTACACAGAGCACCTTTAAGTTATTAAGATGACTATCGTTTTATCTTTTATGATTTTATCCATCTGATTATCCATGTGTTATATCCTCACAACAAAGGAACAAACTGATTATAATTATGCAGGTATCGGTTACCATTTATTGGCATATTATAATTCTCCATTGACGTGGTTGGTTTAGATGTCTTCACCACATATAAGGAAGTTTAACCATTAGAGAGAGGGAAACAGAGAGAGGTACAGTAGAGAGGTGGGGAGTGACACATAGCAAGCACAGACTGTGTTCACTCCCACAGCGCATTTGCGACAATGACGTATTGTTCCTTTATGTATAGGAGAATATTTGCAACTTTAGTGCGAAGATTCAGAGTTAAAGTAAAATGTTCCTGCAGTAACAAAAAACTTCATTCCTCATTAGTTTGAAAAAGTGCTCCACGGGGACAATACATGATTTGCATTGCTTTTTAAAGCGCTTTGAATCGTGATGGTGAAGTTCGGCGGTGCCCAGGTATGTGGGAGTGAAGTGTCTCACCCTTGACTGACTGGCCTGCATTTGCCTTGTGATGCCCACGTCGCCGTGGTGATGGCATCGTGTTAAAGCATTTTCCAGAGCGCCTTTGTGTCGTGACTAGTGGGCTTAACACCAGTGTGTTGTCATGGAGCTGCCTCCTCGCTCTGACTGTTTCTCCTACTGTCTCTCTCTCCGTCCAGACAGGGACGGTGTCTGTGGTCTGTTGGTACTGATGATAACTGAAAAGAGTATTCTGATGGTTACAAAGGAGATGATGATGATGATGATGCATCACCTCTCCAACTTCCCAACATTCATCAGAATCAGACAAGTGGTGTAGCTGTGAATGCCCTTCAGGTGAATCAGTGGTTTTTACATACTAGACGTGTGAAGATGAATTTGTTCTTACAGTGCAGCTTTATTAACCAAATAATTGCTGTCTACATCTTGGCATGTGCAGAACAAAAATGTCCATTGTTAGCTAAACCATGCTAGTCAGGTTTACGTAGCCCATATATCTAGCAGCATCAGAATGGTGGAGACAGGCCAGAAGGCCTTCCCATATCATTAAGATCTCCTGTAAGCGAGCATTATGCATTGTCATTTCAACACCACTGGATAGTAGATCAGATTAAAACTACATCAAATTTGAAAAGAAGACATTTTAATCCCAAGGTCACTTTTACCCCATGAAAAGGGAAAAGAAAAGAAAGATTTAACCTGTGTCTATTACCAGAACGTGTGATGGGGTCAAAAGGGCAACACACACCGACACGGCATCTTGACATGTGTCTTTGTGGGTTGACACGCAGGATACACCATTTACGGGCTCAGAGGGTAGAGCAAGTCGTCCACTAATTGAAAAGTCGGTGGTTCGTTCCCCGTCTCCCCCAGTCAAATGTCGAAGTGTCCTTGAGCAAGCTACTTAACCCCAAATTGCTCCCGAAAGCTGTGCCAGTGATGTGTGAATGAGTATTAAGATTAGATCCTGATGGGCAATGTTTGCACCTTGCATGGCAGCCTCTGACATCAGTGTATGAATGTGTGCTTGAATGGGTGAATGCTGACACGTAGTGTAAAGTGCTTTGAGTGGTCGGAAGACTAGAAAAGCGCTGTATAAAGGCAAGTCCATTTACAATTGTCCTATTTATTTTCTTTCTTTTTTTGTATTTCTTCAGGCATTTTTGCTTTTATTGGATAGCGATGGTTGAGAGACGACAGAAAATGTGTGGAGAGAGGAGATATGATAGGCAACAAAGGTTCCCGACCAGACTAGAATCAGGATGTTTGGGTTTAAATGGTCAGTATCTTAAACCGCTAAGCCACCAGGCAGTAGGTCACACGAAAAGGCATGTGAATGAAGTGTGCCATAAGAATGCCATTCTTGCTTTAAGCGTGTCATTAGTGCACCATGTAGTCTGTGCACTGACTGCAATGTAAATCAACCAGCAGACCGGTGTTTGAGATCGGTGTTTGTGATGTGTTTGTCTACTTACATTACATTGTTTCCAAACGTATTGTATTTAGTTTACATTTTTAAATTTGACTTACTTACTACTAACCTTAACCCTTATTTTTAGGGCATCCATGACGTCTTTCCTAAACCTAACTAAGTGGTTTCGTTGACCCCTGCTGGTACTGCAGCTTCATACACGCTTGTAATATTCACCCCTCGGGGAGGCAAAACGTGACACTGACACACTATCCTTTGGTGGACAGGCGGGTCTACTACATGCTTTGGCATGATATCGGGTTGTGCCCACTGTACTTTAACTATAAAACGTTAAGTGTGTGCTATGGCCATCAAATAATGTATCTAGTATGTGTTTCACTTAAAGTGACAGTAGGCAGTATATTTTTTGCATCATTGGGCTAAAATCCCATAATAACCTTTCAGCATATTGTAATCCAAGTGTTCTGAGAGAAAACTAGACTTCTGCAACTCCTCATGGCTCTGTTTTCAGGCTTTAGAAAATCTTAGAGACTCAAAGACTTTGACCTATCACACGTCATTTCAGAGAGAGAGCGTTCCTATTGGCTGTGCTCTGGTCATGTGAGCGGTACTTGGTATTCCCTGAAGAGATTTCAACATGGCCTCTGGGTCACAAACTTTCTCATTTTACAGCTAAACAGTGCACTACAAGATGCTTCTGAAAACATTTGAGGCGAGAAATAGGCATTACAGTAACAGAATATTGATTCATATTTGATCAGCGCTGCCTAGTTTGACCGTTTGGTCGGAGTTTGCGAGTGATTGACAGCCGGCTCTCATAGACGGTTGCTGGACAGCAGATCTCAGGTCAGCTCTGATTGGTAGTTATCCTCCGGTTTGTGAAATCTTGCAGATGTTAGGGGCACCGGAGGACACAGAGGCACAGGATAACTTTTTTAAATCATATTTGCTCCAATCTTGCCTACTTCAGCTTTAAATCTTTTCCCTACAGTGTTCAGTGTTCAGATTCAAAGCCAAAGTAATAATTAATGCAATCAGTTTGTTACTGCAGGTTTAGTATGGAGAACAGGGGATTTGAGCTCTCAGCTCTGGTAATCCAAAAACATCTGGGCACACATTTGTGATTAAGATACTGAATATTTCCTTTTTTATGGCAATATTTGCCTTTTTCTCAAAATACACTGTAAATGAAAAGTAATTTTGTCTTTCACGTTTTTGGATTTTGTCCATTGCACCAAAAACATTTGAAACCACAAACCCAAAACCAAGGTGTGCAGGAGACAGTGAAATATGTGTATTCTTACTGGCAAAAACACAAAGACGCATATGTCATCATTTCTATCTAAATCGGGCAAAAACGCAATCTGATTAATTCAAAATTGTACAGAACACAAAGTCCAAAACCTGGCACATCAGAGCTACTCAGCTGACGTATTGTACCACACACATTGTACACCTACACTCTGAGACAATACGTTTACATCCAGTCCACAGAATGACAAAATGTTATGCAGTGGGTGTTGAATGATTTCCATTCCCAGTCCATTTTCCTCACCTGAGGGACTGGTTCAGCAGTGCTGCATAAAGCTTGTCAAAATGGTGCTCTTAGCCAGGGCTTTTTAATTAGTGTTTTATGGTAATTTTGGGCAATTGAGTCCCCGGTTACCATGGCAACTGCTCACAGTGCAATTTCCACGGACTGTTAAGGAAAGCTTTAGGGATAAAACTTACTAAAGGGTGTTTATGCAAATGGAGGCTGCCATGCAGTGTGAGAAAAACATTCGAAAAACCCTGCAAACTAGCGGGTGGAGTTCATCTGAGGAGAGACTGTGTTTGTAACTCACAGTGAGGCCACAGGTTTGATTTCAGCAGCAGATAATGTGCTTTAGTGTTGAAGTGACCTTGAGAACCCGAGCTCCCTGTGTCAGGACGAGGGCATAACAGAAAGATATCAATGCAGAGATGAAAAGCCAAAGCATCTTATCAGTTTTCATTTAGAAAAGAGGCAGACGGGAGGAAGAAGAAGAAGGGAGGAGAGGATAGAGGGGTGACAGAGGCAGCAGCAGGTGATAGATGGAGCGAACGCATGAATAGAGATCCAGACAGTCATGCACAGCTATCAGCTGGCAGTAAAAAAGAGAGATTGACTCCTGGCCAGACCGAGAGAGCAAGAGAGAGAGAGAGAGAGGGATGACAGAAAGATAGAGAGGTTGTTCCAGATAGCAGCAGGTCTCACAGTGTGTACAGAGAGAGTTTTTCAGGTGAAGGTGAACCGTTCTCTTGCAATCAGGACGCCGTGTGCTCTGTATTCATCACGCTGTAAGGGAAGAAAACTGGACCTAAAGCGGAAATGAAGCAGTCGACCAAGTTTAGCTGATTTACTAAATGGATTTTTACTCTAATTAACGATTATATAGCAAACATGTCGAATGTCACCATTTAAAAGGAAAAAAGAAGCTCTGTTATATCTTACGTGACAAGAGAGCCGCCATGGTGCTGTACTCTATTCTGTTACGTCACGAGATTGGTTGGCTCTGCTTATAGTTCAACAGATAAAACAATAGGAGACGGAGACTGAGGAGAAACGGGATAGAAAAAGACAAAAGGGATGCCACTATTGTATTGTTCTTGGATGTAAATATGAGTCTTACAATGTCAAAACCAAGGACAAAACAGTCCATTTCCATGTATTGTCACTGAAACTGAGATCAGTAAAGTGAAAGAGCCCTCCGACAGGCACTGAGTCCAGCTGCAGCTGGATTTCTCCCCATCTCCCGTCCTCTCCCCTCTCTGATTACCTGTCTCTCCTCTGCTGTCTCATTCAGACCGTTCAAAGACAGGGTCACGAAGAAAATAAACGCCCAAAGCACTACATTATTCTGAAGCCCACGTTATAGCGTTTGTTTTCTTAACTTGCCGGTAGCTTCTGCTAGATAGTTACAGGCTCAACATTAGCATCCCAAAACTACTGTCACAGAGTAAAACTTTTTTTTCTTCTTTTATGTCACCAAAACAATCACCAGAGCTATTATTGGCCTAATGTTACCTGTAGTGTCTTTAAGCTTTTCCTGTGGTACTCCTCCTGTTTTAGGATTTCTTCTTGTGAATTTCTCTCGTTGCATCTTGATTCATGTTACTATAATGGTTTACCCTCGCTGCAATTATATCAGCTGCCAAAAAGGTGTCA
The DNA here is from genome assembly GCF_015220745.1 of Sebastes umbrosus. Lineage (NCBI taxonomy): Eukaryota > Metazoa > Chordata > Actinopteri > Perciformes > Sebastidae > Sebastes > Sebastes umbrosus. Next base: position 10,033,239 of record NC_051273.1, read on the forward strand.
CACATGTGTGGTGGCAAATTAAAAAAAAATATCATAGTCACCACGAATTAACGTAAGGCAAAATAATTTACTTTTGGAACGATATCTTACTTTTTTAACCCAAAGTGTTGACCGTCTATCATCCACCGCTGGAGGCGTACCAACCCTGTCACTCCAACATGGCGGTAGAAATAAAAAAAATAAATTGGTCATATCTTTGGTTTTAACAACTTACTCTAAATCATATTTTTATGCAAGTTGGTTTTTCTAATATATTTGGCCACTACCAAAACATGCACGTTTCATGTCCTCTTTAAAGTCACATATGGGGGCTCAGTATAAAAAAACCTGTGTGTTTTATGGTTAAGACTTGGTTTTAGGATTAAATGTAAGATCATGACTAGGTTAAGTTTAGGGTAACGGTCCAAGCAGTTATCATCCAACTCTGTAGTTCCCCTCAGATCTACGGAGATTTATAAAGTCTTTCACTCATTTGGTTCGCTCTCACAGCTTTTATCAACATCACTTCCATGGCTCAGGGACACATGGCCGCTGTTTAAAAAAACCCCAAAACCTCTAAAAACACACTGTACCGCTACCCGCCCCTCACCAAACGGCCGACAGACTAGCTGGTGAAGATAGTGCAGCCAGATATCTCCCTCAGGAGACCAAAACAGGGCGACTAAAAGAGAGTGAATACAGAACTTAAATTTGTTGGGTGGCCAGAAACTTTAAACTTTAAATGAATGCTAACGTTGTTCTATGTCTGCTAGATGGGTAAATACTGTATTTGTTTGCTGATAATAGGCTATGACAATTACAGGTTTACAGGTTGCTCCACTGCCCTCAAGTGCCACCTACAAGGCTACCAGCTAGCGACCCCTTGTCACAGGTTAGACCAAAGAGCGATGTTCCCTTTTCAGATTATTTCATTTGAATTCTCTTTAGAGACCTGAAGAAGTGAAACTACGTAGTATTTCACAATAAAAAAAAATGAAAAGCTGAGTCAGAAGTCAGGATGGAAACCCACTGGTTTGACCACATGGAGAGGTCCACAAAGCGATGTGGATCAGACTGTACTGTACATGAACTGGTGCATCGAGGACAGAGGGTTCATATTCATTCGTCAAAATGTTGAATCAAATTAACCTAAAACTTTTAATAACAATGTCGCCCCCGTTCTTAGTGTGATCTATGAATAGTTCAAAGCTTCTAGGTCAAAAGCTGTAAGACATGACACTGTAATAGTAGACATGTGTGTGTCTTCTTTCTGCTTTCCTCTCCTTCGGGCTCTGAGCGTTGGACAAGCTGCTGCTGGGACACCAGCATCGCAAGGTGACCTTAAATAACTAAATACCACACACATGCCCGTACTTGCACAGAAATACACTCTCACAGGCTGACATTGACATCAAGAGTCGACTTAAAAGCCTCTCTGTCCGTCCGCTCTGTTTCAGATTAGTCATCGTTGTAATCCCAACTCCCTTTCATATGATGATAATGTATTCTCATCCATGTTTGGTTCATTTAAAGCAAACAACTAATTGTTTCCATTACTAGCTTTGTCTTCCTCAGAGGGCGTTTGTGTTTGTACAATCAATAAATATAGTCAAGAGGGTGTATGTGTGATAAAGTGTGAAGAGGCTTCACACAAAACCTGAAACCTTTGCATTATAATCAACAATCTAAGTATCATAGTAATATTTTCTAATAGTAATAAAAGAAAGTAATAAAAGTAATATTTATACTTTAGTTTTGGACATTACCTGGAGGTTGCAGACCTCTAATTGATGGTGTTGAACAGCACTAACAAGGTTACCTTGAATGTATGAATGTGTCTGTCATGGGCTTCATTAAGGAGTTTGGTTTATATGAAAAGACAAACTTTAGTTTTGCAAAATGACGAGCAAAGTTTTTGTTTACTTCATCTCCTGGCATGCTGATGATTTAAGACCAGAGAACACAATCTGTGGAGATTTCCTCGTTCTCAAACACAAGAAGTTTATCTTTCCAATGACTCACCTCCAACTTAAAAATGGATTTAGATCGAGACGCTCCTGTAGAGAGGAAACAAAAAAGTACCGTGCTCAATTTAAGATGGCTTCCCTTTCTGTGTCTTGGTAGGGGGTTGGGATGGAGGAAGAGAAAAAGTTAAACACAGAGACAGACGGAGGAAGAGCGTTGAGAGAGAGAGAGAGAGAGAGAGAGAGAGAGAGAGAAGCCTGAAAGGGAAAAGAGAGAAGACAGAAAGAGGAGATGTGCCGGGGCGTCTCAGGCAGATCTGGGCCACTGAGCACAACCCTGGAAGAACAGAGGAGAAAAAAGAAAAGGACTGGCCTGGAAACGGGGGGAGAGAGAGAGAGAGAGAGAGAGAGAGAGGGAGAGAGCGATGACAGAAGGAGAGGAGGGAGAGGAGAGGCTCATATAAAGTCTTTCCTCTGTGAGCTTCACATATACTGAGGAACAGTTGGACGAGTGAAGCCTTGAGATGAAAAACCAAATACGTCGGTCTGGAAATGTTTGTGAAGAGCCAGTTGACTTTCTGTTGATGATGACATCACTTTACATTAACATGTAATAGCCTACTGTTTTACCTCGGATATTTAAAGGGTAATTCCAACATATTACAACTTTGATCTAAAACTATCAATCGATTCAAATATTTATTTATTTTCCAAATGTTCAAAATGTACCTTAAAGGGAGATTTGTCAAGTATTCTTATCAACATAGGAGTGGACAAATATGCTGTCTTTATGAAAATGTATGTATATATTTATTATTGGAAATCAATTAACAACACCAAACAATGACAAATATAATCCAGAAACCCTCACAGGTACTGCATTTAGCATAAGAAATATGCTCAAATCATAACATGGCAAACTGAAGCCCAACAGACAACAACAGCTGTCAGTGTTTCAGTGTGCTGACTTGACTATGACTTGCCCCAAACTGCATGTGATTATCATAAAGTGGGCATGTCTGTAAAGGGGAGACTCGTGGGTACCCATAGAACTCGTTTTCATTCACATATCTTGAGGTCAGAGGTCAAGGGACCCCTTTGAAAATGGCAATGCCAGTTTTTCCTCGCCAAAATTTAGCATAAGTTTGGAGCGTTATTGAGCCAGCTACAACCCTGAAAGATCGAATAGCGTCAGGGCCAGACCGCAGCCAGTCTGAGTTTTAAGAGGTTAATTAAAAATCGCAAGTTGCGTTAATGCGTGAAAGAAATTAGTGGCATTAAAACAAATTTGCGTTAATGCGTTAAGAGCGTTTCAGACAGAGGGTGAAAAGAGGCACTGCAGCACAACTGGTATGAGAAAAGTAAAGTGTTTTTTGAACATTAAAGCATTTTTTGAACATTAAAGCATGTAAACATGTAAAGTATGCACCTAATAATAAGCATAATGGGTCCTCTTTAATAGGTTATATGTGTTTCAACAAGATTTCTGCTCATGTTCAAAATGTTCTGCTCATTCAAAAGATTTCCCACATATCTGTGTTCTCTGAGAAAGCATAATATTTTAAGAAAAAAGTAATATTACGAGAATAAAGTCATAATTTAATGAGAATAAAGTCATAATATTTCAAGAAAAAATCAGCCTGCCCTATCGTCCTGTGTATGATGTTTGCTCTGCTGATATGGTAGTATCTCATTCAGGCCGTCTGACAGAACCCCATTTGGGACTCTCTGCATGAGACAACATTTAGTGAAGCGGCTGTACGTTGCTCTTCATCGGAGGTGAAAAAATGACTCTAAGAGAAAATACTTCTGATCAAACATAAATCACCAATGTGTGGCTCAGTGTCCACAAAAATAAAATGTAACTTCACCACCTCAGATAAAGAGCAGCTTCTCCTGGACTAGAGAGACAGTCCTGAACAGAGCGAAGGTGTCAGTGAGCTAATTGATTAATCAGCTTATCATTTCTTATATTCTTTATTAGCACTGTACTGTTAGAAAATCACTGCAGTAACCCAGAGATGTTATGTCTCTGACAGCACGACTCTCGGTCACGCTGCCTTTCTCTGTCTGACTGCTTGTTTATTTGTCTGTATTGCTTTCTATTTATACACCCCACTGTTTGTCGTCTAACTTTCTGTCTGTCATTTGTTGGTATTTGTCGCTGAATGCAGTCCTTAACTTTTCCACTACAGAGGGAAAAGTAGGAAACATCTTTTTCAGGTCATTCTGTGGCTGGAGTCTAGGTAGTTTAGGAAACACTGATATAACCCATTTGTGTATTTGTTCATTCGAGCATCTGAGCGGAATTGATTCCCACATTTTGGGTGCAGGTGAACTGTCAGCTGTTGTGCTGTGTTCTGTTTTGCTGGCCGATTGTTATTTTTAGTGTCAGTGATATAAGGGTCATTGAGTTTTACAGACGTGCCACCTGGAGCCACTGTGGCAGACAGATCGGACTGGCTGCTAGAAAGAAAATGCCCCAAACCGTGATTCAACAAGAGAGAGACTTTGTTCTCAGGATAAAGAAGCATTGGTCATTTTGTTCAAATACTTAAAATGGCAGTTGGTTATGTTTTCCTGACAGTGATATCTCTTTATGTTGTCAGTAAGTTCCTCATTGGCATAGGTGGATTTGGCATGGCATTGTTATACATCTCTTAGAGAAGAGGTTGGAGGTGAATGGTTGGGCGTACATGGTGTGTGACTATGGCTCGTACCTTGTCTCCTATCAAAAGATACTTACTCCCAAATGTCAGGGTCATTGTTCGCTGAGAAACCACCTTCACGATATACCTGAATAACAAAAGTTAGAAAATAGATATTGCTGCTCCCTTAAGTCACTGGTTGAGCAGTTACATGGCATCACCTCCACCACTTCTCACTCATCAAATAGCTTTCTTGTTAGCAAACATTGTGTAAATAACATGGTTTGTGGACTGCCGTTTTGAAGCCTCGAGTTCGGCATTTTGTTTTTTTGCAAGTAGAAGTGACAAGAGAGGGTGGAGCTAAGTACAATCGAACACTGAATAAAACATTTTTAGGTGACCAAAACTTTTACGATTAACTTTCATGAACAGAAAACAAACTGTGAAAGGGTTAAAGACACCCAGACCGGACAACGCCATGGTAGCGACCTGTCAATCACAAGGTAGCCACACACTAAAGCATACCCTGCTTTATGGTCTATTTGACTCTAAATGGGACCATAATTTACTAAATGAACATCATGCTGTATTGAAGAAGACTTGAAACTAGAGATTGAGACCATAAACTCATGTTTACAATGTTTACTGAGGTAATAAATCAAGAGAGAAGTAGGCTCATTTTCTCATTGACTTCTATACAATCAGACTTCTTTTTGCAACCAGAGGAGTCGCCCCCTGCTGGCTATTAGAAATAATGTTTTAAATAAGCAACCAACCACTTTTTCCAACAATTTATGTGACATTATATGCCATGTTCATTTCTGTGATCTTGGAGGTAAGGGACTTACAAAAGAGAGATTCTCAGAAACTACAATATTCTCCACATTTATCCATGCCTGGTAAAGACTAATATTCCTCTTTCCCCCAATGCATCAAATTGTCTTAGTCGTTTTTTTCATCAGATCACTACAGAGCTTCCAGGTAAATGTCCTCATTTGGATAAAGTTAGAATCTATGAACCATTAACATCAGTCTCAACTGATATACCACAGTAATGTGAGAGGCAATTCACGTACATCCCACAGGAACTTAACAGGGACTAACTGTTGTTGCCTCGCTGCATGGCTGGGCCCCTTCTATGTGGAGTTTGCATGTTCTGTATTGGTATTGATTATCTTTTTTTTCTTGATTAATTGCTTGGTTTACATAATGTCAGAAATTGGTGAAAAATGTTCATTACAATTTCCTAGAGTCCAAGGTGACATCTTCAAATATCTTGTTTTGTCCAACAAACAGTCCAAATATATTCAGTTTACAGTCACAACACTGGAAACCAGAAAATATTTACATGTGAGAAACAAAACAATTAATTGATTATCTAAAATAGTTGATTTATTGTCAACTGACTCATTGTTGCAGCTCTAGCCTAGAAATTCACTTTAGGTGAACTGGTGACTAAATTGCCCGTAGGTAGGCGTGAATGTGAGTGTGAATGGTTCAATCTCTATATGTGTCAGCCCTGAGATAGACTGGCAACCTGTCCAGGGTGTGATAGGCTCCAGCCCCCCTGTGAACATGCACAGGAGAGGTGGGTACAGGTGATGGATGGATTATTGGCCAGATGTTGCTACATATTTGTTAAACTCATGCCTAATACATTGGTTTTATAGTTTCAGCAGCAATTAAAGACATATTAAGAACACACAAAACGTACACATTCGATATTTTATTTGCATACTATGTGATGTGTGGCAGGATGATATCCCGGACTTAAAGGTGCTATATTCGAAATTCAGAGCATTAATATAGCAGCAAATAACTATTTGCTATGTAAAGATATAGAGGAGTAATGTCTACCTGAGCAGAGAATGAAATTGCTCTCTCTCTGTGTGTGTTGGAATCTGAGTTTCTCTGTGCTTTGTTTACGTAGCCGGTCCGGCCACACGTAAATGTTAGCGCCTGTGAGTCGCAGTGTGTATGCCCTACTGGCTGGCTAATGGGCCTCGCTCTGCACAGAGAGCAAGTAGCCTACTACTCACCCATCTTTTAAGTGGTTACATCTCTAGTCTGATCTCGACCCCACAGCTGATAGGTACGTTGTTTGTTTACACGATGTAACAGAAAGTGTCCAATGTTATTAGGCTATAAGTAAATAAAAAGACCACAAATCTATCTTCTTATTTTGTTGGTTTCTTATTCTGTCAATAAGAAGACACATCAAGGTTGATATTATTTATCATTCCAATAAATTATTAGTTCTACGTTATTATAAAAAAATGCATTTCTAGGGGGTTCAGTGAGCCTCCTGAACCAACGCAAACTGTGCCTGTGGTTAACACTGTTAGCTCTGTCAGCACTGTTGCCGTTGTTTGCACTGTTGGTGCTGTTAGCCCCGGCTCAGCCATTGCCATGTTGAGAGCCGTGTGGAGGTAATCCCTCAATCATAGATATGCTCTGAATTTAGCATTTAGCACCTTTATTGTCCATCATCAACATCCATCGATCCCCTCGAGATAAACCTGTACTTCAAACCTCAATAACCTTGTTTTCTGATCATTCCGGTTCATGCTAAATGACTCCTCACAACACTAATATAGCATATTTCTCCTGGTTAGTAAAAACCTGGCTCTTCCAACATGAACTTTAGAAATGATTAAGGTCCTGGCTCAGAACAAAAGACAAATAACTGTGTGTTTGTATGCATGTGCTGGTGCAGGTACCTGCTCTAAGTGGTTATTTAATGAATGTAAAAAAGACAGAACAAGCTGTTCCTGGCTGCTAGTTAGCTACCTTCCTCCCACACACACACACACACACACACACACACACACAAACACTGACACACTGCTACGGGATTTGTTTGACAATGCGAAGCACTGAGATGTGAAACAGGATCTTCCATTTTCTCTCGCAGTCACCGTCGCAAAGTAATCATGAACTAAATGAGTCTGCGTGTATACGTGTGACTGTTATTTCATTGGTTTCTGTGTGTGTGTGTGAGGGTGTTTTATGTGTGTCTGTTTCACATGTGCTTGTGCGTGACAGTGTGTAATTGTGAGAGAGTGCAGAGGCCTGGGGTGAGTTCTGCAGAGTGCAGCATTCACACCTCTACAAAAAAAAAAACAGTCGGAAAGAGAGACATGTAGAAGCTGCTCTTCCTCAGGTGCTCTAAAGGTGTCTGATATACAGTATTTGAGTCTACGCAAAGCGTCGCCAAATGTGGAGCGATCGCCCACTGAGTGCAGCATGTTCTGTTTTATGACAGAGAGAGAGAGAGAGTGAGTAAAAATACACCCAGCTCCTGGGAGACGGTCTCTATGGCAGCGGTTACTATGGTGACGGCAAGGCTGCACGTGAAGTGATGGCTGTCATGGGACCCAGGGGAATTCACCCTCTCGAGCTGGAGGCAAACACACACACACACACACACAAACACGCACTCGCACACACAAACTTTAATGAAGAGCAGATGGAAGAAAAGAGACCATTTGAGGTGAAATTCAGGAAGAGCAATGACAGTGGTGCAAAGTAACTAAGTTAGTTTACTCAAGTACTGTAAAGCTGCAGCGGGTAGAAATGGAACAAATATGATAAAAAAAAAGTTATTTTATAAAACGGTCACTATACAGTATCTGACAGTAGTACACAAGACGGGTAATCTGAACAAAATCATGTGCCTCTGTGTCCTCCGGTGCTCCTAATTGCCTCAAATGTTTTCAGAAACATCTTGTAGTGTACTGTTTAGCTGTAAAATGAGAAAGGTTGTGACCCGGCAGGCATGTTGAGATCAGTTAAGGAAATACCAAGCACCGCCCACCAGCCGGAGCAAACTTTCTCATTTTACAGCTAAACAGTACACTACAAGATGTTTCTGAAAACATTTCAGGTGAGAAATAGGCATTACAGTAACAGAATATTGATTCATATTTTATCATCGCTCTTTGGTTTGACCGTTTGATTAGAGTTTGTGAGTGATTGCCAGCTGCCTCCGTTGAATGAACAGCCAATAGGAACGCTTTTTCTCTCTCTGAAATGACCTGTGATTGGCCAAAGTCTTCCATCACGGACTAGATTTTGTAAAGCCTGAAAACAGAGCCATGAGGAGGTGCAGAAGTCTAGTTATCTCTCAGAACACTTGAATTACAATATGCTGAAAGGTTATTGTGGAATTTTTGCCCAATGATGCCAAAAACATTTTGCCTACTGCAGGTTTAAGTATGAGTCTTTATATTCGCTGTACTCTAATATTGTAATATTGTAATATTACTCCACTGTATTTACATTGTAATTACTAACATATTTTGCAGGTCATCTCTTTATACAAAGCATATTAGGGCTGCAACTATTATTTAGTTAATCGATTATTTTCATTGACGATTAATCTGTTGATTGTTTTCTTGATTAATTGATTAGTTGTGTGGTCTTTAAGATATCAGAAAAGGGTGAAAAATGTTGACCAGTTTTTCCTAAAGCCCAAGTTGACGTCCTCAAATGTCTTGTTTTGTCCACAACTCAAAGATATTCAGTTTACTGTCATAGCGGAGTAAAGAAACCAGAAAATATTCACATTTAAGAAGCTGGAATCAAAGAATTTAGATTTATTTTTTCTTAAAAAATGACTCAAACCGTTTAATCGATCATCAAAATATTTGGCGATTCATTTAATAGTTGACAACTAATCTATAAATCCATTAATCATTGCAGCTCTAAAGCATATAATCATCTTCTAAAAACCAATTCAGCGTTTAGTGAAAAAAATCTCCAATTTATCAGGCCGTTTTAATCTGGAATTGAATCCTTAAAGTATTATTTTCTTATATAAACAGAATTAGATTTATTTTGCCAAGTACATACATACAAGGAATTGTATTTGATTTGGTTTTGTGCAGCTCTCTCAACGTACGTACACAAATATAGAAATAACAAGGACAACAAAGCTGAACAAATAAAGGTGAGGAATAGACAGGATTGTTATGTACAGTAGTGAAAAAAATAGGTATATATATAAAAAGCACAAAGTGGGAAAAAGCTGCCTGTGTTATAAGATTTCAACCTGTTTCCAATGCAAATCAACTTGTTCAAAGAATTTTCTAAAATAAACTTGAATAATGTCTCAACCCAGCTCGTTCTTTCTTGTTCTGTAGAAAATGTTTTAACAAGTTGATTTACATTAAAAACAGGTTGGAATATTTTACCGCACCGCAGAATAAAATCTTAAAAGACTTTTTTATTGCTGACAGGAATTTCTTTATGATAATCAAGTTGCAAATTAAACTGCAAAAACACGCACCCAAACCAGCTACAGCAAAATGCTGCTTACACATAAACGCACTAGTTATTATCCTGTGATATGTGTGACAGGGACCATTTACCATAATGATTTTGATTTTGTTCATTTATTTGTTGATAATACATCTGTACTTTTGCTCAAGTAGGTTTTTGAATGCAGGACTTTTACTTATTTTAATTATTGTAATTGAGTATTTTGCTATTGTGTTATTACTATATTAGAATCTGAATACTTGTTTCACCTCTGCTTGCTAGTGTGTAAATGTGTGCATGTGTGGGTGGCTGCGTGCGTGTGTGGGCAGGTGTGTGTATTACCAGTTCTTGCAAAATTTCTCACTACTCACATCTTTGTTTCTTTTATGTAATTATCATCGTACTGATATGAACAAAGCTAAATCCTTTAAATGTGTGTCTGTACAGTATAATGTAGTGTGCTGGGAGCTTGCACATGCACGCATGTAGCGTTGCCTCTGCAGAGTCAGTCTGCTCTGTCATGCTGTTTCCATAGCAGCAGCGAGAGCCAACACAGCCAACCACGCTCACTTCCTAGTTTTACCCCATTGGTGCCGGCTCGCTCTGACTCTTTTCCTACCTTTTGTTTTTTTGGCTCTCGGGGAGTCTGAGTCTGTCCCCCCTTACATTCGTTCACTCAAACGGGGTCGACCAGAGCTCCAGAAACACAAAGAAACACAAAAGAAAAGCAAAGATTTTATAATTAGGTCCATTTTCTTCCACAAAACATGACAGCCATGAATGAACATGAGCTGCATGTGGATTTTTAAAGCCCAAATTCTGGTATATTGTGGTAAAGGTGCTCTATACGATATCCAGAGCATTAATGTAGCAGCAAACAACTATTTGCTATGTAAAGATATAGAGGACTAATGACTACCTTTGTTGCAGGCTGTTCTCATACACCGTTGGTAGCTATACCTATGAAAAATAATGCGCTGTAATTCATGTAACGCTATATCCCACAAAATCAATTTGTATGTAATCCACGTAATTGTGAGCCAGGAAGTATAAAGAGCGACAAACGCCGCTTAGGGAGGAGGTCAGGGTGGATGAGTGGGTCCAAAAAACATCAGACTGTTGCCCAGGAGGCCGGTGTTCGTACCCCGTGTGAAACCAGAAGTCTACATTGATTTATTTGTCACGTAACTTCCATACTTAAGTTATGCCACTTCCAGAGTTATTTTAACCCAAATCAAGTAACTAAGTAGTTTTGTTGCCTAAAGCGAACTAAGTAGTTTCCTGTGAAGACACGAGAAATTGTCACAAGCGTCTCGTGTTGGAAGGAAAACACACAAAAAGTGAGGAATAACTTTTCATAAGATATCATACGAACCGTTGTATGAGGATGGGTTATTTGTTGACATAGCCAGTTTTTAGTGCAGAAGCGTTTCACCCACCCTCCGGTTCCCGTCCACATTAACACTGTTAGCTCTGTCAGCAGTGTTGCTGTAGTTTTCACTGTCAGCGTTGTTAGCACCGTTAGCTGCGTCTCAACCGTCGCTATGTTGAGAGCCGTGCAGAAGCAATAGAAATGCTTCAAATCTCGCATTTAGCACCTTAAAATTGATCATCTTATTGTCATTTGCCTCATATTTATATTTTGAAATAAAAAATCCACATATTGGAGGAAACAGTCCTGTTCTGTGCATCTTCTTTGTCCATATTCTGGGTTCTTCTTGATGTTTGTGTCATTGAGGTGACTGCCCTCAGTCGGCACTCATCGCTGCCCATGTAAACAACCTCCCATTTGCTCCTAATATTTGTCATTGTCCCTGCTGTCATTGCCTAATTCGAATTGGTTAACATCAGCGCTGCTCTCTTTTTCTCTGCTCTCTTGACAAAAAGAGCTGTTATTTTTAGTGTAGTCTGTCTTTGCATGCTTAAGCTGTTACATCAATAGACTGTGAGTGCAGAATCAAGCAGCTGCAGCAGCAGTAGCTCATAAAAAACAGATTGTTTAACAGACTGCGTGCTGATATTTATACTTTTGATCTCGCCAAATCTTTAGCCACAAGACTTTCCAGTGTTTTTTTTAACTGGGTCATTTTGGAGGTCTTAATAGAGAGTCTCTAATCATTCAAGGTTAATTCACCTCTGGTCAGTCTGGAAAACAAATGTAGCTTATGTGTGAATAAATAGACTTTATGACCGTGATGACTGAAGGAAAAACAATAAAGATCAAGCAAAGCCACAAAAAGAAGACAATTGCTATAAGAAAGAAAATAAAAAGCTTATGACCCACTTTAATCCTCTTTAATCTGTAGTAGAGATCTACCAAAAGGTCATATCAGTGTTGCTGGTTTTGGAGAATTATACTGGGCCATCTGGCTCTTGGCTGGGATGTCAAGCAGTTGATTAGAGGATGCAGCAAGCATTAAACCGATTTCACACCTTTAGCTTTCAGCCAAGTTAGCACTCAGACTGCCTGCTTACTCAGCCAATGAATCCTACTTCTGCTGTGTAACCATGACAGAGCATGTCATCTGACGCGTGTCCTCTGCTGATTGGATGGCTGCACTGAAACCAAACATATAAGAGGAGATATAGTCGGCTGAATGCATAAGAGTGTGACATCTACCACAAGTCTAGGCCTTCTATATATATACACAAATGGGATATATTTATATGAAGTAATGTCTTGTGTCACATACTTTCCGGTGCTTTGTTCAACCATCTTTGGTGCAGAGGATCTCGTACAGAGCAGCAGGATGTCTTGACCTGTATTCTGCTCCAGGCCTGGAAACTGTTAACACAACATTTAACTGTTGATAGTGAGGCTGATGCGGCTTGTTGTCCAAGTTAGTCATGCTGACACGCTATCTTCTGGTGGACAGGCGGGTCTGTTACACGCTATGGCATGATATCAGGATGTGCCCAGCTTAGTTTTACAGCATCTTTGTCTGAGTTGGCATTCCATCACATTGACATTTGTATTCAGACTAGAAAGGAAAATGAAAACACAGGACATGCCTCTTATCTGAGCTGTGTAAAGCCTAATTGTTGAAATCTCACCCATTCCCAAGCAGCTAAACAAACCCCGGGTTGCCTTTTAGCTCTAAACATGAGGGGTGAGACAAGAACCAGTGGTCCAAGGTGTGAGCTCCATGAGAAGCTCTGACTGCTGGGTTTACACGTACTGTAGACAAACAGTAAATCCCAGCTCGCCTCATTACGCCCGCTTTGAGCATGACTGGGGATAAGGATGTATTGATTTTAACAGTCCAACCCCTTTTAGATAAACAGTCCTGGAGGATCTGCGTTTTTTTTTTTTTTTTTTATCAGATTCAACTGGCCTTGAGCAGATAACATAGTGTCCTCACAGTGCTCAAGATCACTCCGCCTATCTCCTGAATTCATCTGGTCACACTGGGCCGGACATGTGTGTGTTTATAGACAGATAAAGATGCAGGTCTTATCTCCGAGCCTCCTGGTCTCCTTCTCTCTACGCCTCCTCATTTTCATGTTCTCTCCCTCCTTTTTTTCCTCCTCAAACCCCCTTTTTGATTCCCCTTTGTCTCCTCAGCTTCACTCCTCATCCCCTCCTGTTGTCCTCTTCCTCCTCTTCCCCTCATCACAGCTGTTTTTTTTATCTCATCCAGATCAAACAGGAAATTGAGGCGGCAGTCAAGATAACTGAAGATTCACTCTTTGTTCTATCTGAAAGAGCTGGCATTAAAACGTTTTTTTATTATTATTATTTGTCAGTAGATTGAGTGTAGTAAGCGTTTAGGGTTTGAAATGATAAAGCTGAATGATAAATCGTCCTCACTCAAGGATTTTAATACCCGTGGTTTGCCTACTCGTGCCATTCAGCTGCTGGCTTTTTAAATGGAGTCGTGTAATGGAGTGACGGAGTGATGTTGTCGCTGAATTACAAAGGATTCAGTCTAATTATATGGCTGTGGCCTGTTGTTTGAAGAGAGTGACTGTGTGTGTCTGTGTGTGAGACAGAAAGAGTTGAGCCTCCGCCTGCTGGTTGGCGAGTGATGGTTGTATTATCTGCCCTAGGTTTTACACCTGCCTGGCGGTCGTTGGAAAGCATTGCAAAGTTTATCTGAAGCTAATGAAGCTTCAGCAGTCTGAGATAAACATATAAATGGGTTTCTTCCAAAGATATGGTCTTTTTTTGTGCGAAATTACCTCTTTTTGATTCTCCCCCGGTTCTATGCTGAGCTGCAGTGAGGGCATACTTCAACTCGTCACATACAGACGTTTGGTCAGGACCCCTTGGCGTCACTTTCTAACGAACTGGGCAGCCATACCCGCCAAACTAAGATGCTCCACTACAGTCGCAGATAAACACTTGGTTATGTTTAAGCAATTAAACTACTTGGATAGGTTTAGGAAAAGATCGTTGTTTGGGTTAAAATAAGTTTCCTAACTTAACTCCACTTCGAGTTATGGTTTCACACGGGACACAAGTTTCCTGGGTGAAAGCCCTATGTTTGTTTGACCCATCTTTATAATGTTACCTGACTTCCGGAGCAGTTGCTCAGAGCGTCTAATATTGTTGCAGATGGGTTTACATTGGAGTTAGTTGAAAACCTGGTGCGTCTCATACAGCCTTGTGTGTCGGTATCAGACGCCAACGATTGTGACAAAACGTCAGTATTTGACGCCCTGGGAATGAAACCGGGCTGTAATAACACAAACAGGGAATTATGTACTAAAAAGTCTGTAACTTTGGTTTCACTAACTTCTGAAGCCTCATATTAACTCAAACTTAACCTTGCACAGAAAGAGGGCTGCAGATTTGTCCGCCATCTCTTCCATTCAAAACACATTAATCTCTTTACGACCAGTGTGGACAATTACAGCGACCAAAAACTGTTTCATTGAAATGTGGGCGTGTGAATGTTGACTTTTTTTATACCTGAAGATGCAGCAGCCGTCAGATCCATAAAGGCTACGGGACTAAATTAATACATATGTTTGTATCTAGGATTGGATGACAATGCGTAACATGAGAAGATACAAATGTGTCACCATTGTGGATGCTGCAACATTTAAAATCAACAAGAAAGACAACTTTATGGCAATATGGGATTTTTATGATTTTTGCTTCAGTGTGATGAAGTAAGTTGATATGTCAAGAATTTAATTTGCTTTACTAGGCAAAAACAGACATTCCTATCTAAACCAATTCCTCAATTGATTTCCCAGATAATGCATTATATTACATTACATAACAATAGAATATATAAAACGACTTATGTCTTCCTCTTTCACTGTGCAAGTAGGTAACTCACAGCTATGCAGCAAGATTAACATACTTACAATGAAGGTTAAAGAAAAGAGTTGGCATTTGAAGTTTTTACCAGAGGCAATTGTGAAACCATGACACAAGTATTGAACAATAAATTCAGTGATAGTGATAAAAATCTGAAAAAGATGAAATACCATAAGCAAGAGACCAAAGATTAGTAATTTGTTGACTATTTGAAGCTGAAAGTTGATGATTAAAGTGTCAATTTAACACTGATGTCATGTGAATGCTGTCATTTTTACACCCTACATTTTCCCTGCACATTAACAGTTTTTACAGTACATGTAGGTGTTTTAAAAAAAGAAGTGTTCCTCTTTGTATTGAGTTATTGCATTACTCACCAAAAGAAAATCCCACATGTGAATTTTAATGACAGCTCCATAGTTAACCTCTGAATTAACTGAGTGATGAAGCCTGACTATGTACTTGGCTGTCACACCAACAATCATCTACACAGGCACTCAAAGAAATGAATAATATATAATGAGTTGATGTTCACGAGTTTCAGACCCTCTGAATTGAATCTAACGTCACCTCTCTCCTCTCCTCTTCTTGCCACTATAGTGCAGTGTCTGGAAATGACCACTAAGCGGAAGCTGATTGGCCGGCTGGTGCCGTGCCGTTGTTTCCGTGGTGAAGAGGAAGTGATCTCGGTGTTGGATTACTCCCACTGCAGCCTGCAGCAGGTTCCCAAGGAGATCTTCAGCTTCGAGAGAACTCTGGAGGAGCTCTACCTCGACGCCAACCAGATTGAGGAACTACCCAAGGTAACTCCTCTGAACCACATGTTAACTCCTTTCTGCTGACACTTGTCTCCCAATGCCCAACTTGCTAAACATAATGTAAAGCCACTTCTTGACCTGACCTGGACCAAGGCCAGTCACTCAACCCTAATGTGATCCTTCTAAAACCTGAGTGAAAATCCCAGGACCAATATGTTTTGCACTTTCTTAAGACCTCGATCACTTTGGTTAGAATAAGCTGTGTGCTCCACACCTTGTTCTAGGGAGCCGTGACGTACGTTTGACGTCATAAAGTGCTGTTTTACTTATTAACCTATCGTTGGAAAGCACAGCAAATATGCATTTTGCACTCGACCAGTTACATAAAGCAACTGTAAATGTGACATATAGTATTTTATTGCTTTGTGGTATATGACAAAAGTGGACCTTTATTCTTGTTATTACTTGGCTGTAACGGCTCACTCAGAAGTTGACACCTACGGATATATTAAAGGGGACATATCATGAAAAACTCACTGTTTTCAGTGTTTGTGCACTTACATTTATCTGGTATAAATCGGGTATCTGGAGGGCCTACCAACCCACAAACTATGAAATAAGACAACCCAGTAAATTTTTTGTGTCAGAAAACAAGCCATTCAGATTTAGCTCCCCCTTCCTATGTCACATGCAGGCTCATTAGAATATACCGCCCGCAGATTGAGAACTACCGTTGCAAAGGTGCACCATATTTTTCTCACAAGCCAATCAGAGCAGACTGGGCTTTTTTGGGAGGGAGGCTTAAAGACACAAGAGCATTTCAGACAGAGGGTGAATACAGGTATATTCAAACAGACAGTATGAGAAAAATAAAGTGTTTTTTGAACATTAAAGCTTGTAAACATGTTTTAGTACATTGATCAACATGTGGCGGCCAAAGCCTCCCATCCGGTCCGCCGAACATTAATGACTGCTGCAGGTGCAGCCTGTTGAGCTCTCGGGATAGTCCTTCTCCCCACAGCGTTCAGGCAGCCTCCCACTGCAGATTCAGACCGTGCCAAAGTAATAACTAATGCTATAAGAGTGTTTATCACTGCCCATATGCGACCACACTCGATTGTGGACAATACCAAATTCAAACTTGTGGTCACAATGTGCCTTTACATGTGCATTTTAGTCAATCTGTTGCGCCTGCCCTGCATAAATGAGCGCAAGCTGCAGTACTTACAGATTTTAACCATCACGCCTCAGTGAACTGTCTCCTTGGCGGAGGTCTGAGAGCATTATCGTTATCGTTATGGATTTCCCATGTTTTTAGGAGTCTGTTCACACTGATACAGTCTAATAAAAATAACATTGATAGGCTAAATATGTTGTTGTAGCCGATATGTCCCCTGTTGTAGTACAAACCCAAAATACAAATATGAACCAGAAAATAAGCATGATATGTCCCCTTGAATGTCGTGTGAGCCCATTCATTTACTCGTAGAGAGAGAGGCACCATGATGTTCATTTAAAGGAATTTACAGTTAAGCAATGCTACTAAGCTTTGCTATTCTCAGATCTTTATCTCTGGTGGGGCAAGAAATGTAAAGTATGCCCTAAGTGGTGGCACTGAGGCCATGCTGATACCAAACCAAAAGGGTTTATCCTCTGTACAGTTGCCAATTTAGGGAATTTCAGACTCCGGTTGTCAGTGCACATTGCAGTTTTCCTCATTGTACTTGGTCAGCCTCAGGCGTACTCAATGAACTGAATGCTAATGTTAGTGTTTACATACTCTCGTCAGCATACTAAGTCAGTCCATTCAAAAATTGTTGAGATATTTTACACTGGACTGCTGTGAAGTTACACATTTTGCAAATTTGTAATTTTTGCACTTTATACATGAACTTTTCTTGACTTGACTGACCGACTTATTGGCATTGCCATTCCTACAGAAAAGTAGCATTTGAAGAGTTTTGAGACTAAGACTATTTTGTTTTTGTGGCATGGTTACTAGATATTGTCTCGTATGGAATGGTGTTTGTAATATACAAACATCATCCCCTACTAGGCAATACTGAGTGACAGGAAACATGAGGTCTCCCAGGCCACCCGAGACTTTCAGAAAACCCTCACGTGAACAGTAATGAGGCAAAATGCCCTTCCAATATTTCAAGGAGAATTACAGGTGCTGTTTATAGGAACGCTGTCTCATCTTATTGATATCCTGTCCTGGTTTAAATGGCAGAAATGGTGAATTAGATTTCTAAATATAGCCTGCATGAATGGAGACAGTCTAATAGGGCTGAGTAAGTAACGAGCCAAACTAGCATTCAACTGACAAAAAGCCTTGACAATGTGTATGTTTATGTGTGTGTGCCAAGATAGTGTAAGAGCTATGGAGGCTGCCAGAGTGATTGGCCTCCATGTAAGGGAGTTGGAGAGCTGCCTGAGAGTAAGTGATTTTGTCTTTAAGTGTAGTGGCCTCACCTGACTCGCCTGATCCACGCGGCACAGAGTAGCCCTATCAATGTTTAGCTCTGTCCAGCTCTGTGGCCCCGGTGCTCCTTTTATTTTTGTTTTTGACAACAGTGACAGCAAGGTGTGACAGATTAAATGTGGCTGATATCTCAACACATCAATATATTATACAGAATAGGCGATCCAAAAGGATTTTGTCCACAAAACAGCATTTTGTTTTGTGCAGTTTATGATTTAGTTACAATGATTTCATTTTTTAAATGTCTGCAAGGGTTCCCTTTCTTTGGTGTGTCTAGAAGGTAACCAACAATTTGGGAAACTCTTACGAGATGGGTAAGATTATTGACCTTGAATAGTTAACGTTAGGAGAGGTCATTGGGCAGCGAGTTTCACAAGAGTTTTTGTAAGTTTTCGCAATTTGCGGATTACCCTCTAGACATAAACCTTTCTTTGTGCAAGTTAGGTGACTTGGAAAGTGCCTGCAGGAATGAATGTGAGTGAACATATGGTTGTTTGAATTATGAGAAAATTACACATTAGACATTGCACATCTTAAGATAATAATTGAATGTTTTGTGTGAAGTATGTTAGACATCAAATCACACTCAGTGGGTGAAGTCTGGGTGACACTTGGCAGATTAAGGTGCTACATGTTTACACTGACCTCAGTGCAATTTACAATTTACAGATAGCACACTCTGGAAGTGTTTTGAAACATTTGATTTTTTTCCCCCATGTGTTATGTAGGTAACACTTCATTTTACAGATCCGCAAATTTCATGGTAATTAGGTGATAATTAGCAAGTAACCTATTTTAATTTTTTTTAGAATTACTGCCAAATTACCCCAATATTTACCTCAAAATGTATAAAAAATTACTTTATTATAAACATTATTTAATAATTATATTCCGCTATTTCCCAATAGCTTTTAATTTATTTCATACATTTCCAGGAAAAGAATACAAAGTTAATTTATATGCTTTATTTCCATGTCTGCTGATAAATAGATAATAATTAGCAAATAACTTATTTGAAATTTCTTAATAAACTCCCTGAATCATTACATTAGCTAGCAGGTTACATTTGTGTAGACAATAAGTTACACAATGGTGAGATTAGTGCCTGATCAGAAGTGTCTTCTATTAGTTTTGGTTTCCCACTGATTATATGCTATTTTAGCATATAATTATTAAAGGTAGCAGATGGCAGATAGCAAAGTCAATTTAAATATGAGACAGTTGTATGTTAATACACAGCAATAGATGGACTGTATTTTATTATCCAGCTATCTTAACAGTCAAGCTACAGTACAGCTCGCTAACTTTAGAAAGTGCAGGTTGCTAATTTACACAGTTAATGAGCAAGAGGTGTTGTCAGTAAGGGTATTTAGCTGGTTTATTGTTGCTGCTTATGGGAATTATAACTTAAAATAAATATAAATTCTCAATTTATTTAACACTAACGTTACCTCTTAACTTTACTTCTCTGTTTATTTGGAGCATCCATGGACGTTTCACTGCTAACATTAGATCTTGATGTTGGACTCTATTCCCGAGCATGAATGTCTATTCTTGATCTCGGAAGTATCTGTTAAAAGCAGGCGAAAGCTCTGGAAAAAAACTAGTCGTGGATCTTGACTCAAGATTATTTATACAAAATCTTCTTATTTTTTGTGCTTTTGTGTGAGTTTTAGTATTTGCAGCATTTCTGGATTTGGATAGCATTTCCCTTCATGTCTGTGCTTTTGCATTGTTGTGTGTGTTTTTGTTATTTTACAGTTCAGCCTTTCTGTACGCTAAGCACTTTCCACTTTTCCTTTTTTGCATGTGTGCTTTCATACATATGTTTTGGCATTTGCAGTATTTTTCTACTAAGGGCACATTTCTCTGAATGTTTTTGCTTTCACTCCAGTGTGTGTTTTGTCCCGAGGGGCCACCGTATGTTGAAGATTAATTCTGCATTATTCATAGAAAAGCAGCTAAAATGGCACTGCTTTTCCACAACATTAAGTGCTACATGCCTCCAGCTGACTTTCTCGCTCTCTGTCCTTCCGTACCCTTCTACTAAAGGTCTGCGTGATTTTGCCAACAGACTATAATATTCAATTGTTTCCCCTCTGTGTTTCCATAGCAACTCTTCAACTGCCAGGCCTTGAAGAAGCTGAGCATGCCCGATAACGACCTGTCCAACCTGCCCACCACCATCGCCAGCTTGGTTAACCTCAAAGAGCTAGACATCAGTAAAAACGGTAAGAAATCCTCTCTGTGACACACATGACCGATTCAACCTGAACAAAGTCAAACTCTACCGGCATTATCAACTGCACTTTTAATTACAACCATGCCCAGATACGGTAGAGTAAATGGAGTTGAGCGGGTGAGTAAACAAAGGTAGCACAGATCTCAAATAGCTGAGGCAGTCCCAGAATAAAAATCCTAATCACAATAATCTCACATCCAAATTATTTAAAAAACAAAATGTGACGTCTAAATACTGATAATAATTCCCCGCCTTTATAGGAATTCACTCAACAAAAAGTCGAAATAAGTAACTAACACATTTTCCTTTTCCGTCTCTGTGTCTCTCTCTAACAGGTATCCAGGAGTTTCCCGACAATATAAAATGCTGTAAAGGCCTGTCTGTGGTGGAGGCCAGTGTCAACCCGATCACCAAGTAAGACACCAACACCTTGTAGTAACACATCTTACTCATATCATGACTGCTGAACCAGTCGGAATAGAGAATAGGAATCACGGAGCATTCTGGGGCCATTTTTGGAGGGTAGCGTACACAGCTACGGTAGATTGTCATTATCTGTCCTCGGTCTATTCATCTGTCATCTGTCTATCATTCATCATCAGAAATGAATAAAGTACGTGCGAAAGACAAATACCCATATAAAGAGAAGCTGACAGAGGCAAAGGGGCCATAAATTACAAAACTGAAGTTAGTTTATGATATGGATCTTTATGCATTAGGAGGACCTTGACAGTTTGCCACCCATTACAGTGAACACCTGTCAGCAGTTCAAAATATGTTAATCTTTGGATGGATTTTGGAATCCACCAGCCACTGTGGCAGGACAAAAAACTTAATTTCCCACACTGGTAGGTATATGACATTAAGATCTACAAGCCAAATGCCAACTACACAATCATCCGGACAAATATTAGCAACTAACAAAAAGTCTGCTGATTATTAATCTACCGATATCTTGCAAAATGAAACCCATAACGTTAGTCTACCTTTGTGTCTGACTGTTTATTATATATACTACAATTCGGCTTTTGAATCTTATTCACTGTGCAGTGTTTTGTGTTATCTTTTGACACTTGCAGTAAACAACCAGCGGATGACACTCTTACCCTTTATGCTTCTAAAATGATGGTGCTGTCGATGACGTCACATTGCCATTCCCTATACTCTGGCATGTAGTTTGACAGCAAATATTAATGTTTATCTACAGCACAGAGGTTTGTTTTTGAAAGATGGACACCTACAGTAGCTGCACTAACAAAAAAACTGAGAAAAATGTCGGGGCTAATTTATCTGCTTCTGGATAACAACGTGAGATAAAACACTAACTCTATCATCCTAAAAATAAACATCTTTCTACACTTTCAAATTGCCTCATTTGTAGTATTTTTTTCATTGAGAATTGGGACATTGTGTTCCATGTTTTGTTGATAGCACCAATTGAGTCAGCCAGTTTGAATGGACCTGGACTGAGTTCCAGACGTAATGGATTGTTTGATGCATTTACCATGTTTTTAGCTGTTTGAGCAGATTTTTCTCTGTCAAGGGACCGACAATGTTCTTGTTTTCTTTCTGCTTTTACGTATTCCAAATCCATGCATTTTAAGCACCACAGCGGCAGTAAATATTTTATAGTCGTTGGCTGCAGCCACAGACCCTTAACTACCATACAACCATATCTATCCTATTGGCTCAACTATGACTGGACAATAGAAGATATAATTGCTACAATAAAGTACTGATGTTGTTTAGTGTTGGAGCATCAGGTGTTATGATAGTAATTGCTGTTTTCCTGTCGGTGGTGTTATGTCCATGAAGCACAATTGGACTCAACCACGCAGTAAACTGCACACAGAAATGCTTCTTTTACTTTGTGTGCGTGCAGGAGATGAGTCATCTGCAGTCTAACAGTAGTTACTGTAGCTGTTTCTACAGGGTTGTCATGGGAACATGTTTTAATCCATTGTGGCTCTTCGAGGACACACACACTTTTCTTTTTCTCTTTCTTATTCTTCTTCTTCTGCATTATATGTTCTTATTTTTTTTTGTTTCTCTCTGTCATTTCTCTCTCTTCCAGACTCCCAGATGGTTTCACGCAGCTCCTGAATCTGACCCAGCTCTTCTTAAACGATGCCTTCCTGGAGTATCTGCCGGCTAACTTTGGCAGGTAAAGGGATGCATGCAATTGTTAGCGTGCACTTGGTTGTGAGCATTTGTGTGTGTGACTGTGTTGGATGGGGTGTTTTTACATATTTCAGGCACCACAGACCTTATCCAATGCAACTAGTATCAATATTAAAGAATCTTTATGAAAAGAATGGGTATGTCCATGTTTATCAGCCTTTATACTGTACTGCACATGATTAAATGATTCGTAATTATTTAAAGAAGCTGAGAATGCAATAAACCTGAGGGGCTGTTTACATGTTGTGTCTAAAAACACACGGAGAATGCCAACCAGAGGTTGCGCTCCTGTCGCGCCTGCCGTTACTAAGCAACCTAAATCTGTGCACTGCCATGATGAGGATGATGATGATGATGACGTTGTGGTAATTTAGCAGTAAAAGCCTGTGACTAAACTAAACAAAGTCAAAACAAAGATTAATGGATTTCCAGCACCGTCAATCCCTCACAGTAACAATACTGTTCAATTTCTCTGTGTTAGTTTGGCTGACCTTTCAACCGGAAGTTGTGACGTCCTCGGGATGGAAAGGATGACACAAGTAAAATAGTCCATAGGACTGATTGTAAAGCTTTGGATAGCCTTGCAAAATGATTAACTTCTCCTTCATATTGAAACATAGACATATTTACCGTAGTTGAACTATTTTTATCTCGGGGCTCAGCCGTTGCAGCCTGCAAAATATGTGCTTAGAAACACTTGCACGTTGCGACGGCGTCACACTCGCTTCGGAGCGCAGCTTCCTTGCATCTACATTGACAACAATGCATTTGAGGGCAGCATGTGAACAGCCCCTTAGTCTTAGACCTTTTATGGACTTTTATATTTGGGGCATGCTTTCATTTCACACAAAAAATATATTTCTATTCCTCTATCCATTCAATCATTCTTTCCTCCTCCCATTATCCCATTAATATACTTTTTATCCAGGTAAAGGTCACTGTGCTGTATTTTTGGTTTATTGCTTTCTTATTAAAATTTTCCAACATGTTGTTCTGCCGGTTTTATTCTGTTATTGTGAGTAAGGGCAGCTGATGTCGGTCAGTTCATGATGAATGCAATTTCATATTAAATCCTGTCGAATATGTGGAAGCTCATTAGTGAAATAAATCCTCTAAATTAAAAACATTTCATGGTGATGATCATCTGTAATGATGATGGAGTAATTTTAGGTAATCACACATTACTGGTCAATCATTATGCATCATTATTATCACTGATTGTGGAGTTGAAATTGGGATAAATGGGGCCTGTTTTTTTTTTTGCCTTATTTTATGTTATAAACAACTGTTGGAGTAACAATCGTTGCAAGAGAGAATTAATAAAGTAAATGCAGTTTTGGTTTATGTGTCTTCTGTTTTTCAGACTCTCCAAACTACGGATCCTGGAGCTCAGAGAGAACCACCTGAAAACCATGCCAAAGTAAGAAAAAACACCATATATGTGTATGAGAAAGAAAGAAAGAATCCATTACACCACTAAGTGCAACTGTGTGCACACACAGATGTTTCATAATATTACAGTGTATGCTTGCTTTCCCAGGTGTCCAGATTAAAACTATATTTACCCCTGGCAGGTGGTGTTGAATACTGATGAAGCCTGTTCTAACACTAATGTGTTGGTTCTATCAGTTTTAAATGTTTCCTGTTTAACGTAACAACTGTAACAGAGATAACCTTCAAAGTTGAAGAGTAACATGATATCAATTACAATAGATTGTGAAAAGCTCTAACACTAATGTCAAAAATACTACTGCTGCTATTACTACTTTACAAATACAACTACCAGAACACAATTCTCATTCCATTTCAACTGTGAATATGGCTCACAGTCACTGCTGGTTGTTGAGTTGCCTCCTCATCAACATGTAGGAGGTATTTTGACTCCTGTTAGCATCACTTGTTAATGATTTTTTTCCTTTAGGGAATCACACCTTTGCTAAAAAAGAACAGTAATGTGGTCAAAATGTAAATGACATTATAGAAAATTTGAAAAAGGAAGGATGTAGCTATAGTAAACACTATCCAGGAAACTGTACCACATTTGATAGTATTTTCTTTCACTGATCGTTGCTACAACACATGTTAATCTTTGAGCACATCCTTAACACTCCCAATATGCAAGGGGGACAGTTGGGATGGCAATTTGACCCATTTGCGTACACATCATACTGAAGTCAATGTGGGCGTAAAGCAATTTGCAAAACTTGTTCTATTATTCTCTCTAAAGTTCTTTAAATATGTACACTACACTGCATGCATCGTCAATGGAAGATTATCCACGGCCACACTGTAGATGCTACATTTGAATAAAAAAAAAAAAATCCACAATAAACAGAAGACAGGCAGAAATACACTACAATGTATGACAGTAATATTATCATGTGTAATTATCTAATGATGGTTTTATTTGTTAGTGAGTGGAATGCAGGGTGGCTAATTTCTAAAAGGCTAATGTGCAATTATTTATAATAATTAGAATAAGAATGAAAATACAAATAAAAAAAAAAAATCAAAGATACAGAATACAATATAATATAAATATTAAAATGCTAAACTGTATGTTTGCCTGATGTTTTGGTGGGATATACTGTAATGTACATATGTCACAATGTAGTAGTAATAATCAATGTATTCTGTCCTCTCAGGTCCATCCACAGACTGACACAGTTGGAGAGGTTGGATCTGGGTAGCAATGAATTCTCTGAGATGGTGAGACTGATTGTATTTTTAAATGCAGCATAAGTTAAGTGTTTAAATGTAGATGTTTAACATGTAGATTATCCCCTTGTGATCACAGGAAACTCAAATATTCATGTCTTAGTAGTTGAGCCATATTTATTTGTAAAGTGAAGGAGGCATCCAAACAGAAACACAGATGCTGTGTCCTATTTTAGAGGCCACTGCCTTCAAAGTTCACATTTCAAGACCAAATATGGCATATGGTCAGTCCTCTGTAGGCTGTCGCACTGAGGCAGGAGCAAGTTAAGCCTACGGTCCATCAGTTGGACCCTGAAATGGGGCACAGCGACCTGATGGAGGATAACAGGATATGACATCAGGGTCAGACAGGAAGTCAGCTATGAGAGGAGTAGGTTGGCTGCATGGTCTGGCTCCTGCCAAGAGAGAGAAAGCATGTAAGGAGAGATTGCCAGTCTCTCCCACTCTGCCGACATTTTTTTTCTTTATTTATGCCAGAGTTGGTCTGAAAATGCACTAAAGTTATTTTTTGGATCTGTACATGTTCACAACATTAGTGCTGGGACAGTGTCCTTTGATGTTAATGAATAATTCAATTGTTTTCATATAAATAGCATCTGCATATTTGTGGTCAGTATATGCTGATACGGATTCCTCTGTTTGCATGTTAGCCGGAGGTGTTGGAACAGATCCACAACCTAAGAGAGCTGTGGCTGGATAACAACTCTCTACAATGTATACCAGGGGTAAGAACATGCACACTTTCAGCTCTTACAGTGACATAAAAACAGCTCTGGAGATATTTGAATGACACTTTCTTTCAGATTTTTTGCTTATCTGTCTTTTTCTCTGTCACTCGATTGTTCCTTTCTCTCCTCGTCCTCCCCCCCTCTGCAGGCGATAGGAAAACTCCGTCAGTTGCGGTACTTTGACTTAGCTAAGAATCGTATTGAGACGTTGGACACGGATATCTCAGGCTGTGAGGCCTTAGAAGACCTGCTGCTATCCTCCAACATGCTGCAGCACCTCCCTGACTCTATAGGTACACACACAAACACATGCATACATGCACACACACACAAAGAAGCATTTAAATTCCCACCTGTTTAGTTCCTGCTGGGGCTGTGCAGTAGTATTCTGTGTCTTACTGGCAACAAATCCCATAAAAAGACAAAAAAAAAACATGCCCACTGCTTCCTGAAGGTGTGAATCTTTAAAAAACGGGTCACATATAAATAGTTTTGTTTTCTGTAATTTACTAATTTAACAGCTGGACACGGTAGTTTCATCACCAAATGATACTTAAACAGGAATACATTTTGCATTTGTTTGGGGCTATTTTTAGACTCTGATGAATATGCATTTTGTTGCGCTGGAGAATATTTATGGCAGCGGGATGGTATATGTGGGACTGACTCAGAATAAACTAAAATGCTCATGGCAATGAAACAACACCCACTGCAACCGTGTGGCTCATTGATGGGTCTTTAACCTTTTCCACTCCACCTCTCTCTACCATATAAAAGACCTGTTTTTGTCTTTTTTAGGGGGTACAGGAGGACTTTAGGGGGAGATAGCAGGTCAACAGTAGATGTCACATAGAAGTGGTGTACATCATCTGAAAGCTGGGAACTTGAAGATTAATTTGAGATGCAGCTCAGCACTGTGTGTCAAGTTGTTTTAGTCATAAATCAGAAATAATAAATAATGTTTTAAAATAAATTGTGGAAGTGTATAAGGTCTTGGAACATTATGATGGAAGTATGTCACTGCCAGCCCCATGCTCTACAATGTCTCATAAGCAATTTTTGGGTTGATACCATTTGGTGCTAAATTTAACCATTTTTTACCACTCGAGAATTGATACAACATGATCAAAAATTCCTCCAAAATACCACATTAAGACACCAAGACCTTGAGGGACACCATAGAAAACGCCATGCTGTGATTTGGTATCAACACTTTTGACAATTGGAGATTTCGTGCAAGAATTGGATTTTTCGACGATTGGATGGCGACAACTTCTGTTGTGGAAACTGTTCAGAAACCCCCTTATTGTCAGTATAACATGAAAGCCATCCATCCTCTGAATGCCATAGGTCCTCTATAAGACAGTAAAATCAGCCAAGGGCACCGGCGCACTCAAGGAGTGGAAGAGGTTAATAGTTTTTAGGATAACATTGGAGCTTTATTATAAAGAGGAATAATAGCATATCACGCTTTGGCTACACAGAAAATATTGGTTAGTAATATCCAATCATTGTTGGTTTTAGTCTTTTCGTGGGATGCTTTCACAATAAGGTAAATATAGAATATTGCAAACTCTATACTTTGATCCACTTTTGTTCAGTAAATTGTTTTCTGAAAAGGGACATTTCTGGACTCAGTGTGTATTTATTGGAAGAGCATGTTTGTGTTTGTGTTTGTGAATGTGAATATGTCTGTGTGTTTGCATATTGTGTAGGAATGTTGAAGAAGCTGACAACATTGAAGGTAGATGACAACCAGCTGACCTCACTGCCTAACACCATCGGGAGGTAAGAAACACACACACACACACACACACTCATGCACAAAAAGAAAAACGAATAATAAAGCCATGTAGACTTTTGCTTTATTTTGAAACCATATTTTGTCAGATTTTCTCAGCAGGTTTATCTTGGTGGGTTGTTGTTTTCCTTGTTGATTGCTGTTAGTTGCTGTGTTGTTATGCTGGCTCATGATTGGGGGGTTCTGTGTGTTGTGTTTGCTGCGTTGCCGTGGCGTTAGTGCGAAGCCCAAGCAAGGGTGAGTAACATTAGCCTACTGGACCCAGGGGTGCATTCAGAGACAGACAGATGTTCAACTGCGTTACAGATACAAGCTCACAACTACATGGGGTTGTGGGAAACATCTTGGATACATGCAAATTACATGCAAACATAAACTTTTATTCCATTTTTTAGCTTTTTCTTCATTTGCCTCCAAAACAGTTTTCTATATTTGGACTTTATATTTGAAAAAAAATCTACATTTTTAATTGAAAATGTACAAAATTACCCCTCAGGGGTCCAGACAGAAATGATTGCATGTAAAATGATTACAGTAATTCGATTACAATATTTCTTATTATAATTCATCACAGTCCAGATTCAATCACATAAATCAAAAAGCAGAATCATTTTTAAATTCAGAATATAGAGTATTTTTTTTTTTATCATTAGAGATCATACAATTCTGCTCACATTGAAAACTGTAAATAAGAACTCCAGGATTGAAGAAACAAGGCCTACAGTGATGTAAATATTTAATGAAATCAGTTTGAGTTTGAATAAATTGATTGGGTTCCTTTTTGCTGTGTTGAAACAGTTGAGTAGTGATTTGGATCATGTTGCTAATTATTGTGTGAATCAGTTAATCTGTGATGGATTACATTTTCTAAAATTCAGTGACACAAGACTTAAGACTTAAATGTCACACATTTGTATCTGAACGCTCTGAAAACATTTGTCTTCCTGAACAAATCCCGGGTTTTAGCCTCAATAAGTAGTACTGTAGATCCATTGCTTCCCCTCTGATTAAACCAAAAACACCTGAAAAGATCCTTCTCTTACCCCTCTTAAGTGTTGCTTACTAATAGTGAATGTGATCATATTTCTGCTCCTCTATGAACAATTCTTTATTCCTAAATAAGGTATTATTTTACATTACTAAACTGATTAGTGTATGTATCTGCAGAGTTTATGCCTGTACCTCAATAGTACATTGTATTCCCCTCTAGCTGCATCAGTGCATCAGGATAAATACTGTATACTGTATATACACTGGGCTGAATCAGTAGATAGGTTTCTGTACTTGTCTAGTATTGTTGTACAGCCTATAATGGATTAAATAGAAATCAATAAGCAATGCAGTTACTTTCATGGAAAGAGCAAGTAAGTCTTACGTTTTACTTTCAGTCCTTAATGTTTTAAGGCCGTTACTATGTTACAGCTATAAAATTGGGCCACAATATACATGTATATGTACACCAGGTAGCTGTATAAACTGCTGTCTCTGAGATGTAAAACATTTAACTGATACTCTCAACCAGAGGGGACTTAAAATGAGTGTGCAAGCAGGGTTCAAGTTTCTCGCTGAGCAACGCTCCGCACCTGGTGAAAACTCGCACTAAAGCATTAATGCTCCATACACAAAGGAGGAGAGTAGAATCTAGAAACGTGTGTCTTAAAGAGACCTAGTGCCTAACTAGTGAGCATCTATGTTTCCATGGAACATCTGCTATTGAGAGTAAGATTATGGAGCAGCTAAATAATCTTAGGATTCCTATTTGACATATTCAAATCTATGTTTTTGTGACAAAAGTAGGAGATTCATACTTTTAAGTGTGAATGCAAACACTACTGAGGGTAAAATACTAAACCAGGCAACCTTAAATCTTAATATAGGATATGAAACTCTCCTCCCCTCTCTCCTGTCAGACCGTATGGTGGCCCAGATGGTCCGGTCCATTGGGAATAATGATAGCAGACTAATGCAATGTTCACAGTGACAGTACATTAATGTAAAAGTGTTGTCTCATTAGCATTAGCCTGCTGTTAGCGTGCTGCTAGGCCAATGATGGCAGTCAAGGTGGGGGGGAGGGGGTCAGGGTGTCCTGTAGAGGGCCTGCCGTGGATGTTACTGTGAGTCGTTGAGTTGAGTGAAGAAGTTGAGATCCAGGTTGAAGAATTTCACGCATCAAAGGGGACAAAGTGGGGAAGAGATGATGGGCGGTCAGCAAATGAGACCAAATGAATGTAGATTACATCTTGATTTAATTGGTTGTGTCATTATTTATTGACTGATTCTTCAATTTGATGATCTTTTCCTTCTCTCAACACTCTTCTAAGTTGTCACTATAAGGACAAATTTACCTTCTTATCATAAACATGTTACAGGATAAGGCTGGTGCTGTTCTATGGTTTTCTTATTGTCAACAAATCCTACGAAAAAAACAAAACCAACACTGTGTTAGTCCTTCTCTCAATACCCTGTCTGTGGGACTCAGCTCCAAGCCCATCCGTTCATTCTGAAGACGTAATTAAAATATAGAAACAGTCCGTAATTTCCTCAAACAGCTTAAGCGTAACTACAACAGGAGGAAATAATGCATTTGTTTCGGATTATTTTCAGCTCCAGTATTTTACACCACAGGCTGGTGTGTGTGGGAATGACTCAAAATAAACTGTGTAAAGAAGGAACATGTCACCCAGTGCAACGTGTGGCTCGTTTTTAATACATTTTGGACAACTATGGAGCTCTGCTGCACAGAGGAATAATCAGGCTTTGGCTACGCAGACAATACTTGATAGTGGGATGAATCCATTCTTGGTTCAGTCTTTTCACAGGTTTTGTTGGCAACAGGAAAAATAAAGAGCAGCACCGTCCTTATCCTTTAAAACCTTTAAAGTAATCAAAGTAATCTAAGGTCAGTAGTCTAAGTAATCTAAGGTTGCAGCAGAGATTTTGCAGCCTGCAGAATAATTTCCTTTCATTCTCTGTCATCTTCTTTGTATCTCCTCTCTTCTGCCTCTGTTCCTTTCACCCAGTCTGTC
This sequence comes from Sebastes umbrosus, assembly GCF_015220745.1. Lineage (NCBI taxonomy): Eukaryota > Metazoa > Chordata > Actinopteri > Perciformes > Sebastidae > Sebastes > Sebastes umbrosus. Next base: position 10,064,303 of record NC_051273.1, read on the forward strand.
TCTGTTGGAGGAGTTGGACTGTAGTTGTAATGAGTTGGAGTCGTTGCCTCCCACTATCGGCTACCTGCACAACCTGAGGACCTTCGCTGCTGACGAGAACTTCCTCTCAGAGCTGCCGCGGGAGGTAGGAAGATCAAAACCTAATGAACACTTGCACATCCTCATATTATTTAGAAAGGATTTAGTTGATTAAAGGGGAGGTCCATTATTTTGTTTTTTTAGGTTTTTATATCATTCTTTAGCTTCACAGTGGTGTTCCTTATGTATTCAAATTTGATCATTCAAATTTTGGTTGAAGTACGTATGTTTCAGTGTCAAAATGCTATTTTCCCAAGCCCTTCTAAAACCTTGATCCCACTTGACCTGACGTAAGTTTTTGCATTATGATGCTGCGACATGCACAGTATATATAGCCTACAGCCTTATAGTCAGTGTATTAACATGACATACCGTATCTTAGATGGCAGTCTGCACGCTCCCAGTTTGGAGAAGCAGACAGGAGTACTGGCACTGAAGCTAAGCTATATGCTGCTGTGTGGACACAACGTTAGTTTCGGATCTAAAAGTCACACAATAACACAAACTAACCGATCGATGCAGCGGTAGACCAGCAACTCCTGTGTTCTGCGGGCCACCAGACTACATTCACAAAAGCTGTAATTTTACCTGGCAGAACGCGGGAGTATACATACAACCCCACTTCAAAAAATCAGAATAAACCCTTTAAGTTATTTCCAAACTTAGCACGGCTAACTTTGACTCAGCTAATGGTAGCATTCACATTATTTCAAACCGTATTGATTAGCTTTGATTACCTTACTTTGGTTACCTACGTCACTGCTTTTTGCAACAGCTGAGTGGGTGTTTCCATTTGAAAAAAACGGAACAGAACGCAGATGGACCCGCCCTTTAAAATATTTTGATAATCGATCATTATTCAAGTAATTTTTTAATCAACAAATGCCATTAATTTACTGCTTTCCACTTCTCGAATTGTGAAAAAGAGCACTTAATCTAGGAATTTGTTAGCAGCCTTAATATTCTTCATGTATAGTACTGTAACGCAGCTTGTTTAAAGGTGTCCCTCATGCAGAAGATCATTTTTAGTACTGTAATGCGATCTGATGGTTTATATGTGTGTTTCAGATCGGTAACTGTAAGAACGTGACGGTAATGTCGCTGCGGTCCAACAAACTGGAGTTTCTTCCTGATGAGATCGGACAGATGACCAAACTACGAGTCCTTAACCTCAGTGACAACAGGTACACACACACACACACAGTTGACCAAACTATGACTCAGTAGTGACAATAGATGCACACACACACACACACACACACACACACACATGCAGGCAACACTTTCTCAATGGCCGTTTTGCTTCTGTAGCTGCTCTCACGGCCTGCAGTTGCCATGGGAATGGGTGAGTGTGTTGCCATGGTTACGTGTTCTGCAGGCTGTACAGTGCGTGGGCATAAGAAACATCTCTCTTTTCTTTCTCACCCCTCCCTCCCTCCCTCCCTCCCTCTATGTGTCTCTCTCTCTCAGGTTAAAGAATCTACCGTTTACCTTTACTAAGCTGAAGGACCTGGCAGCTCTCTGGCTCTCTGACAATCAGGTATCTCCTCCCACACTGTTACCAAGAGACTGTACATGCAGCACAAACGCACACAGCTTCAATCAGATGACCAGGCCTTTATTTAAGATAGGCTATTTGTAAATAACCTCTACGGTTCCTATCTAATCATATTTATTATTTAAAAAAGACACTTTCAGAGGAGCAAGTAGTATTATACCTCCCAGGAACACTTTTATTGTGAAACATCTGCAGGAAGTGTTGAGTTTCACTTATATCAGCTTATAATCTAAAAGGCAAGGTGCAGAAGAGTGGATCACAATACATGAAGTATGGCATGACCCTGTACTGATGGAAATACTGCTGTGCATACAATACATTATATTGAATTTACCATAGATGCCATCATAGTACTAGTGATTTTACAGATTCCCTTTGTCTTTATTTGTCATGTGTTTAGTTTTTGGAACCCATAATTATTTTATAACATGCTTTTTTTTGATAATTCACTGCATATAAATCTTCTCGATAACAATGTTGAGGCTCCATAACAAAATAATAATGAGAATGCAAATACTGGATAAAACAATCTCTGGTGTAAATTATGTAGAGTTATTGCTCCATCCATGATCACATATTATTTTGTTCTCAACTACGCTATTTTTCACGATACAAAAATATTCTTCGTGACATTTAAAGTTTAGTTTAATCAAAGTAAATGAAATTGAAATCTAAGTCACCACAACACTGGATCCTTATTGAACTGCTTAAGAAGAAAGCACATTTAAAATTCTAATGCAATTTGTAAAATGGCAGTTCAGTTTTAAATTTACATTTAAAATTGGCACTAATGTATGCGTATCCTGTAACTAAATTGAACCCAAATGCAGTAATGTCATGTTCACTTGTCATATCATGCATTGCAACTGACAGCTTGAATAATCAAATACCAACAAAATTGACATTACATTTTCCTGCAGTGCAGAAGAGTTTATGAGTGGCTTTCTTTAATTTAAACAGAAAGTGGAAATTCCATTGCATTACTATTAGGGCTTTCAATCCTTTAAAATAGATTAAACGCGCTTAATTACATGATCGTCCATAAGTAATCGCAATTAATAGCACTAAAGGGAGATTTGAGAGAGAGATTTTTTCAAGTATTTAATACTCTAATCAACATGTAGTTGGTAAATATGCATGCTTTATGCAAATATATGTATATATTTATGACTGGAAATCAGTCAACAACACAAAACAATGATATTCTAATTGATATAATTGATTCAATCAGGCTAAATATTGTCCATTTTTCCTGGCCAAAATTTGCATAAGTTTGAGCGTTATTTAGCCTCCTTCACGACAAGCTAGTATGACATGGTTGGTACCAGTGGATTCCTTAGGTCTTGTAGTTTCATATGATGCCAGTATCTACAACCTAAAAATTGCATTAATGCATTAAAGAAATTATTGGCGTTAAAATGAATTTGCGTTATTATCATGTTAGCTTTGACAGCCCTAATTAATATATTTCAACTTTTTGTGTGTGATAACATTTATATTTACAGCATTATCATTTTAATATATATCAATCAATGTTTATTTTATGAGGTGAACATGCAAATTAAGGAGGCATTCGACAATTAATTTGAGTCACTGTTCAGATTGCAAAATTAAATTTGGATTACAGATATTGGCAGGCGGGTTTTGTTGCAAGTCGAGCTCTGAATAAACTGAAGTTTCCTGTAGCCAATCAGAGATTCTAATAACCATCTTTTTGTTTCACAGTGTGGTCAGTGGACGTCCCCACAAGAATACTAATATAAATGTGTGTGTGTGTGTGTGTGTGTTTGCAGTCCAAGGCTCTGATCCCGCTGCAGACAGAAGCCCACCCTGAAACCAAACAGAAGGTTTTGACCAACTACATGTTTCCTCAGCAACCGCGACATGATGAGGGTACAAACTGTGTGTGTGTGTGTGTGTGTGTGTGTGTGTGTGTTTGGGTAGACATTTAAAAAAGGTCACAGGATGTTTTGCATTTGTTTTATTACACTTAGCAATACTATAATGTTAACTTTTGTTACATTATAGGATGTTATGTGCTCTGAAGTTGTTGTTTTTGTAAATGAACGTGTGCATGTGTTATTTGTGTGTTTGTAAATGTACATATGACTTGAATGCAGCAGTATTTGTGTATAAATAAACGTGTGTCCGACAGTTAGACCTATTGTTTAATAGCAGTTTTAACCATGTCCTTGATGTGTGTTTATATGTGTGTGTGTGTGTGTGTGTTTGTGTGTGTGTGTGTGTGTGTGTGTGTGTACAGATTACCAGTCGGACAGTGACAGCTTTAATCCTACTCTGTGGGAGGAGCAGAGACAGCAGAGGATGACTGTGGCCTTTGACTTTGAGGACAAGAAAGAAGAGGAAGACAACTCTGGGAAGGTCAAGGTCAGCTCTCTTTCTCTCTGTTTCTGTCTGTCTGTCTGTCTGTCTGTCTTTCTTTAGAGTAGCTGAGCAGGAGGGGTCATATGAGGCAAACAGGGTTTATATTCAAGTTCTGCAAAGACAGCGTGAACTGAGTGGCTGCTGGAGAACCTCGAACTCTTGAATTAGCATGAAATTCTCCAGGTTGAATCATCAGGACAAACAGTGAGCAAATGTACTGGAAAGAAATGTGTCTCATTGAGAAAAAGTCAAAGGTACAAGACTGTGGGAGCAACTAGAGAGAGAGAGAGAGAGAGAGATCAATTCACTTTCAGATTCTGAATGAGTTTGGGATCAATATGACGACTGTGGTGTTACTTTATCCCTGATGTTATGAGATCTCAGATCTCAACTGCTGAGGCTCATGGGTCCTGTAGTATTTGTAGCTATTTGACATACAAAGGTGATAAAAAAAAAAGTCATGATTTCTTTGAGATGAGGTTTAAATATTATATTATATAATTGACTTAATATCAGAATCAGAACTGGCTTTATTGGTCAAGTATGTGTGCACAAACAAGGAATTTGACTCTGGTTTTTGCATTGCTCTCATAGACTACTTACACAGAAATAGACATAATATCCGATTTTAACCTTATAGTATCTATATAGTATGTTTTGTTTTATATATTTTCTTTGTTGTATGTATTGTGTTTTGATATTTATTATATCAAGCGCGGTACCGGAGGGGGCAACAAAGCATTCCACTGTAAAAAGTAGAGATATGTTGAATATGTGACAAATAGAAACCTGAAACTAGTGTTGTTAAATGATCTAGGAGATTTTCACGTTTGTGTTGAGTAACCTCAAGGTTATACTTTAAAGGACCAGTGTGTAACAATTAGGAGATCTATTGGCAGAAATTTTATACAATATTGATAAGTATGTTTCCTTTAGTTTATAATCACCTGAAAATAAGAATCATTGTGTTTTCGTTAGATTAGAATGAGCCGTTTATACTGTATCTACACAGGGAGCGGGTCCTCTTCACGGAGCCGGCATATGTTTCTACAGTATCCAAGTGCAGACAAACCAAACACTGGCTGTAGAAAGAGCCATTTGCGTTTTTGCGTTTTCGCTTTTTTGCGTTTTTGCATTTTCGTGTCATCCGCCGTAGTTCTCCTACACGTTTGGTACATGGGATAAGTTTCAGTTGGTTGCAGTCTGCAACATCACCGCTAGATACCGCCAGATCCTACACACTGCTCCTTTAAAGTAAACTTTCAAAAGTGAATTCACAGTTCAAAATATATTCCGAGTAACATTTAGTTCTTCTCATATTACTATTATGATCTCTTCTGATTTGTCTGAAACATTTTTGAACGGTCAGCAACACAATGTCAATTAACAGCCATTGAGAAAGAAACTAGCAAGAGACAACAAGTAATGAATGAAAGAAACATTTCAACAGACTGTTTTGAAGTTTCACGTCGGTAAACACCCCTTCCTACTTAATCTTTGCTCAGTGTGTGTTCTGTGTTTGCACGTCTTGCTGAACCCATTTCCATTGTTGTGTGTAGGTGGAGATAAACCTAAAGCGCTACCCAACACCCTACCCTGAGGACCTCAAGAACATGGTCAAGTCAGTGCAAAGCCTTGTGGGTAAAAGCGTACACGCCGGACACGGGCACCAGCACCAACACCAGCACCAGCATCAGCACCAGCACCAGCACCAGCTGAGCACAGGCACTGCCACCTCGGCAGGAACCAACATGGAACACACACACCTCAGCAAAGAACAGTACGAACCACCGTGGCCCCTGCCTCCCAAAGAGGTAGGAAACACACACACACATGCACTCACTCACACACATGCATTTAATATCACCACACAGTACATATCAGTGTGTCTGCAGGATTGAGATCTGTGATCAAAAGACACGCAGCACAAATTATTTGAGTGTGTGTGTGTGTGTTTGTGTTTTCCAGGTGATAGACAGAGAGATGCAGGACTTCTCTCAGTCTCAGCTAATGGATCAGGGATCAATGCACAACTCTGGCATTGACATTCCCAAGAGGAAGGACAAAGAGGACCTGACGGAGAGCTCTGAGGTTTGTCACATAGAGTGCTGCACACATACACATATACACACACACACACACACACACACACACACACACAGTAAATTCAGACAGAATTGTGCCACCATTTGGTGTTTTTATCTTGTTGTAATACAGTTACCAGATTTCATTCACCTTTACAGCCATATTCATGTTTTTTTTAAGTTAATATATCTCGTGTCTTGTGATTTTTACAGTTATCAGGGTAAGAATTAAGGACAATGTAGACACTAGTCAGTGTTGTCTAGTGGTGTGATGCTACACAGATCACAGCACATTCTCTGTTAGGCTTAGTCCACATGTACACAGATATTTTTGTAAACTGCGTTTGTCCTCCTTCATTCTCAAAAAAAATCCCGTCCACAAAAGCGCGGTTTAAAGAAAATCTCTGTTTGTACGAAAACACAAAAAACACAATTGAAGCGCTGTCAAGGCCAGTGGACAGGTTGGGCCACACACACACACACACACCAGCAACGGGGTCTTTGTCGTGGGAGTGTTGCGTTGGATAATGTAGCAGTGATCTCAGTAGCACATTCTCTGCTCCTCCATATAGTGAAAGAGTAACTGTACATTTATGTGTAAAGATGTGAAAAGTCATGTTAGAAAGATTTCCCACCGTTCCATGGATGTGTTTATGCCGCTGTTGCATGACATGTAACCTCATTAATGACACCTCACAAAGGAGATAACGGAGCACACTCTGACATTACAAACCAAGAACTCCGTCTTCCCAGTCAACACTGAAAATGGAGTTTCTGAAAGTCTTCACCCTGGCTGGAGTTTTACAAAAGCTCCGTTTTCAGTGACCTAAAACGGCGATTGCGTGTGGGCGAAATCCCAAAACGCATAGAAAAAGCTAAGTTTACAAAAATACCAAGTGTACTTGTGGACAAGGCCTTAGTTGTAGTTGATCTACAAGAAGTTATGAATGTATTCACATCAAAGTTAGTATGCATTTGCGCATGTATGTGCATCCTCGAGGCAAGAGACAAACAAAACGGGCACACACTCATAAAAAAACATTCCCTAGTGCTACTTAAGGTGAAAAACTCCACAGGGTTCCTTTAAATATACCAGCTACTGCTAAATACTTGCTAATTAAAATGCTCATTATTTATCTATTTAACTTTTGAAGTTTTCAGTATCAAAGCATATCTGATGACCTCTTTATCAGATCGTTTACAGCTTCCCACTTCGTCAGCTTTGACTAACATTAGTTTCACAGACTGACGGGACAAGCAGTCTCCTGATTCAGCTGTTTTATTTATAAGGTTAAAAAATTGATGAGCTTAAAAATTTAACTGAGCGATTCTGGCTGCTGCACACTATCCACAACTTGGTGGTCATTAGCCTATTAGCTCGCAAGCTTCTAGCTCGGCTGTCTAAGGCCGTCTTACCTGTGGGTTTTGTCTCTCCACAGGACTCGATGGGCGGCTCTCCCAACGACATCCGTATCTCTGACATGAGGCCCACCCTGGTGGAACCACCGATGTACAAACCGAAGGTGGTGCTCCTGGGGAAGGACAAGAAAGGTACTGTATGGTGCTGTATACAGACGTAGGCACAATTGTTGGTACCCTTCCGTTAAAGAAAGAAAAACCCACAATAGTCACTGAAATAACTTGAAACTGACAAAAGTAATAATAAATAAAAATTTACTGAAAATTAACTAATGAAAATCAGACATTGTTTTTGAATTGTGGTTCAACAGAATCATTTAAAAAAACAAACTAATGAAACTGGCCTGGACAAAAATGATGGTACCCCTAGAAAAGATGTAAAATAGTTTGACCATAGGGACATATTAAACTAAGGTGTGTCCTGTAAATAGCATCACAGGTGTCTTCAAACTTGTAATCAGTCAGTCTGCCTATTTAAAGGGTGAAAAGTAGTCACTGTGCTGTTTGGTATCATGGTGTGTACCACACTGAACATGGACCACAGAAAGCTAAGGAGAGAGTTGTCTCAGGAGATCAGAAAGAACATTATAGACCTTCATGTTAAAGGTAAAGGCTATAAGACCATCTCCAAGCAGCCTGATGTTCCTGTGACTACAGCTGCTCATATTATTCAGAAGTTTAAGGTCCATGGGACTGTAGCCAACCTCCCTGGACGTGGCCGCAAGAGGAAAATTGATGACATATTGAAGAGACGGATAACACGAATGGTAACCAAAGAGCCCAGAACAACTTCCAAAGAGATTAGAGGTGAACTCCAAGGTCAAGGTACATCAGTGTCAGATCGCACCATCCGTCACTGTTTGAGCCAAAGTGGACTTAATGGAAGACAACCGAGGATGACACCAAATCATAAAAAAGCGAGACTGGAATTTTCCAAAATGCATATTGACAAGCCACAAAGCTTCTGGGAGAATGTCCTTTGGACAGATGAGACAAAACTGGAGCTTTTTGGCAAGTCACATCAGCTCTATGTTCACAGACGCAAAAATGAAGCATCCAAAGAAAAGAACACTGTACCTAATGTAAAACATGGAGGAGGCTCGGTTATGTTATGGGGCTGCTTTGTTGCATCTGGCACAGGGTGTCTTGAATCTGTGCAGGGTGCAATGAAATCTCAAGACTATCAAGGCATTCTGGAGCGAAATGTGCTGCCCAGTGTCAGAAAGCTTGGTCTCAGTCGCAGGTCATGGGTCCTCAAACAGGATAATGACCCAAAACACATCTAAAAACACCCAAGAATAGCTAAGAACAAAACATTGGACTATTCTGAAGTGGCCTTCTATGAGCCCTGATCTAAATCCTATTGAACATCTGTGGAAGGAGCTGAAACATGCAGTCTGGAGAAGGCACCCTTCAAACCTGAGACAGCTGGAGCAGTTTGCTCACGAGGAGTGGGCCAACATACCTGTCGACAGGTGCAGAAGTCTCATTGAGAGTTACAGAAATCACTTGATTGCAGTGATTGCCTCAAAAGGTTGTGCAACAAAATATTAAGTTAAGGGTACCATCATTTTTGTCTAGGCCAGTTTCATTAGTTTGTTTTTTTAAATGATTCTGCTGAACCATAATTCAAAAACAATATCTGATTTTCATTAGTTCATTTTCAGTGAATTTTTATTTATTATTACTTTTGTCAGTTTCAAGTTATTTCAGTGACCATTGTTGGTTTTTCTTTCTTTAACGGAAGGGTACCAACAATTTTGCCTACGTCTGTATGTGCAGCGACACAAAGAGGCTCATACACACGCATGTAGACACAGTAATTTAATGTAGTCTATTGTACAGCGCTTTGGGGCATGTTGTAATAGTGCCCACTAATTAGTCTTGGTAGAAAAGCCGATTAATTCCAGCACATAACAGAGAGCGGGAGGGAATACCATAAACCTCTACACTGAATCTAGATTCCAGTCTAAAGTGTGCTCGACCCTTTTTACTTATTTTGCCCCAAAGGCTTCAGTTTCATCTGAGGTAAACCACATTTTTCTAATGAGCCCAAAGCTAATTTTACAGCCCTATCAAAAATCAGTTTCTTGTTCTAAATAATTTACTGCCTTAATCCCGTAACAGTTTATTATCTCTTCTCCGTGACAAACTGTTGCTCCGTCTAATTCAGAGCTCCGTCATGTAATCTACTCCTTTGTCAGGGAACTCGCTGTGAAATGATTGAAACTAAAACGGCTTGTCTGTCCCGGTGAGGGTAAATTCTTAATGAAGGATCTGGTGGTGAAGTTAATAAGGAGCTTTCTTTGGTTTGTTTTGTCAAGATCTTAATAGGTCTGACTCATGAGCCCGCTGGCCCTGCTTTGCCTTTCTGCTACTGTTGTGTTTGTTTTGATGCTGCTTTCTTTCCACGTCTCCCTTCCAAAAGAGCTTCTCCTTCTTGATTTAAATGGGACTAGTGTGGTTAAATAAAGATTTTTCAAAACAGTTAAACACATTTTTTATAACCAGGCCGTGTCTTGCGTCAGTGCAGTGGACTCAATGTTGTCCAGATGTATAATGAGAGCACTGCAGGAATCTGGGTTAAGAGACAGATGACAAGATTAAGAAAGACATGTGATTCTTCTGCCTCTCATTACATCTGATGCAGTATACAGGCTTCAATGCAACTCATCCATTCTGGATATACTTCTGATGTTGTACTGTAGCTCTCATTAGCTTTTTAAGCTTTGGCAACATAGTTCACAGTTTAGTTTCATTATCCAAACAGCGAGCTGGGATTTGGGAGGATTGCTTTGTCCTAATAAGGGTCTGTATCTTTAACACAATATTAAAATTATGAAATTGTGTTGACTTTCATATGAGGATCCTTTCTTAGCTCTGCCATAGCTTCACTCATGACCCTTTACCTCTTTCCCCCTTGACTGTCAACCTACACAAACGCAAACACAAGACGCATCTGGAGCTGCAACTAAGGATTCCTTGAATTATTATTATTTTATCTTTGATTAAATAGTTTAGTTTAATTTGTATGCTTCTGAGCCAGCGGCAGCCGTGGCTGGAGGTATCATGTTTTCAGGTTGTCCGTCTGTCCGATAACGTGTCCTTTGTCATGGACACGTTATCTCAGGAACGCCTTGAGCAAATTTCTTTGATTTTGACATCCACTTGGACTCAAGGATGAACTGATTAGATTTTGGTGGTCAAAGGACAAGGTCACTGTGACCTCACAAAACATGTCTTTGGTCAGAACTGAAGAATTCATTAATTATGACAATTTCACACAAATGTCTAACAGGATAAAATGATGAAGTGATGACATTTTGGACAGAGATGGATGTAAACGGCAACATACAACCGCAAGGTGGTAATTCTTGTTAAATATCAGAAAATAGTGAAAAATGCCCATTGCAATTCATCAGAACCAAAAGTGAAGACTTTAAATTACTTTTTTTTTGTTTGGGGGAAAAAAGTAAAAAAAAAAGATTTAAAATTTACGATGATATAAAACAGAGAAAAGCTCAAATCCTCACATTTGGAACTGGCACATGTCACACATTTTTGCGTAATAAATAAATGGCTTAAATGTCTTTATTAATTATGTGTTGACCAATTGATCGTTTCGTTCAAACACTGCACACATTGTTTCCATGAATTTTCATGTTAACATGTGGCCACAAGCTGTTGCTTAAAATAATAGTTACCTTGGGCAGAAATAGCAAAAATCTGTGTTTAGATTATCACATTCAAACACAAAATCTTTTTGATGTTGAGCATCTTTGATTAAATCAAAACAGAAATTAGCCCTGTCTGTTCATTCTTTTGAGATGTCCACATGCTGATACGTTCAGGTATCAATCAGCTGGGTACCGAAACTACTGTCACCGTGGTTTTAAATATGGCCACCAAAGTGATTTAAGTCACCTGAACATATTCTTAAATCACCACCAATACAAGCAATACCACTGGGTATTATGATAAAGATCTGAGGAGAGAAATGAAAACCAGGGGGATAAGATACAGACATGACACAAAGGCATTTTAGCACTTGAGCACTCGGGCTATCAGAAAGAAGAGGATGTGACATTTTCCCTGAGCAGCGCTGTGTGTCTCTCTGTCTCTGTCCAGAGTCTACAGATGAAGAGGTGGATAAGCTCCACTGTCTGAACCACAGCGGCTCCTCAGCCACCTACTCCGACTACTCTCCCTCACAGGGCTCCTCCGGCTCCTCCAACCCGCCCGGCAACGCACACTCACACTCACACGCACACTCTCACGCACACCCACACACTCCCGCCCTGCCGGCCCCGAGCAAGGACCAGGCCCCTCAAACACACTGGACCAACAGGTACACACACACACACACACACACACACACACACACACACACACACATGCCTGCTTCATGTTCAATTTCATCACATCCCTCCGACCATCCATCATCTCCTCTTCTCTTTTGCTTCCAACCCCTCTCCAATCTCCTCCATCTATCATCCATATCATCCATCTATCCAATCGCTCCATCCATCCTCTCCTCTCTCCATCTTTCTGTGTCTTTCTCATCTCTCCGCTCGCTCAGTCAAGGTCAGAGAGTCATTAGGATGCTGCAGTCTTCTGTTCAGGATTCTCTGTCTTTCCCCCTCTCCACTCTCTTCTCCTCTGCTTCAAAGCTGTCCAATCCACGCTTCACTACTATCTACTGTAGAGGATTCTTTTTTACACCGACACATAAAAAGAAGCAAATAAAGAGGCTTGATCCATCTACTGACGTTGTTGTGATGATGACGTTTGACAGATTTGGAATTATATCAAAAACTGCACAAAGCTATGAACTACAACAAACATCTCAACTTAAACTGACGGACATATTTATTGACATTTTCAGTATAGCTTCAACGATACTGAAGATTGGAGCCTGATGCCGGTAACGATATTTTCATACCCCACAATATAATTTTTTTTACGTCAACACATGACATAAACCCCTAAATGTGTTTATTGAACAAACCATTTTACAGTTTATAGTTTAAATTACAGTTTAAGCAATTTAGAAAGATATTTCTGCACTACCTGAAACGTATCTTTGGGCATTTTCTTGTCATTGTCTGATTTATCGGTCTAATACAGTCATTCCCAAAGACTGGGTCGGGACCCACAGGTGGGTTGCAGGAGATTTTATCAGGGTCGCCAAATAAATTTGCCGATTTTCTTTTATTTAACAGTTACGTATATCTGCAGTACATCTTTGATCCACATGAGGGAGCCTGAATATTCGTATTGTTCTGATAATTGTGGCCTACTTAAAACGTTGAATCTCATATGAAAGGCAGGCGTCCATTCTGTTTGTTTTACTGATGAGAGGAAAAAAATGAGAGCCTGTTTACTCCACAGAAATGTATTTATTTGGTCTCATTTATAAAGTATTTAAAAACTGTATATGTTTTCATTAACACATGCGATGGTTTGCAATTTTTAAAAAGTGGGTCCCCAGAAAAAAGTTTAGGAAACACTGGTCTAATAGGTCTAATTTTCACTCTGATCTTTTTTTTTTAAAGGACAGTAACCTTTTCTATTTCTCTATCAACGGAATAGTACGTCTATAATAATGTTAAAATCTCATTTCTTCATCCTCACTCCTCCCATGCCTCTCCTCGTTCTAAGGAGCCCCTGCAGGTTGAAAGCTCGCTTTGGTATTTTTTGACATTAAAGTTGTCATTTCACACGCCCTGGGGTGATGTACAGATCACAATCTGTATACTTGTCCTTTCGTCTGTGTACTTGTGAAAAATGTGGTATTTGCAAACAGCGAGTGGCAGTGAGGGAGGTTGAAGGCATTAATATTTTCTGTTTCAAGGCTGCTCTCAGAAACATTAATTACAACAAACATGGTTGTTGGCCAAATTGATCTTCCAGAGAGACATCAGAGAGAGGGAGAGAAAGTTATGCTGTCCCAGTGCCCATTGGCTCTGATTGAATATACAGCACATCATAATTTAGTGCGGCACTTCAGTATAACTCAGTTCATTTTATTATTTTCCACAGCATAATTAGTGTTTAATATTTTGTAACTTTGCAGGCTGGCTCAGTCGTTCCCCAAACCCATCGACTCCAAGCCCCTGCTGTCTCAGAGAGAAACCCCTCCATCAGGAACCCTGCAGCAGCGCGGGGATCGACGTCCACTGAGCGAGCCTTTTGATTGGTCTGAGGCCCCTCACTATGACAACACAGGTTTTGACGCTGAGGAGTCTCCTATGGACCCACCATCCTCGACTGGTAGTCAGGGAAACCCACCACTGGGCTCCAAACCCCGCCAGCCATCACACGGACGGCGCCCCCTCCTCCGGCAGGAACGAATCGTAGGTGTACCTCTGGAGCTGGACACTCAGACGCTCCCATTCCACGGCAATCAACGCTCTACTCCGGACAATGACCCACAATCTGGACATTCTTCCCAGAACCCTTGGCAGAACTGGACCAGAACCCCCAGCCCGCTGGAGGACCGAACCGCTTTTCCCTCCAAACTGGACCTGACGCCCACCTCCAGCCCCAACCCTGACCGCAAGGACCTGGATCCAAGGTAACTGAATGGAGCTCCAACAGTCCCACAGTTAGCCCTGAAATGTGTATGTGTTTATGTGGAAGGCTTCACGACCCCCGGGGTTTGTAGGTTTTCATTTCAGCCAACTGTTACAGCAGCATTTGTACCCTTTTCTCTGGTTGAAGGTGCAGCATTTTGATCAGCCTATCCGTCATACTCCTGGGTCTATATGGTAGATAACAGGGAACCAATGCTCTTTATCCTGTGTTTCGAAACTTTTCCAGGTTTGACTGATTCCACTCTCAAATACTCAAATAATCAGTTGATTAATCAAAAAAAATGATCATCAGATAATGAACTTAACATTTATGCTTATTATCAAGCAAAAATGCCAAACATTCGCTGATGCAGCTTCACAAAATATAGACTCTTATAGAAGAGAAGTCTTTGGGGCGGCCCTTCATATTGAGGCGATGACATGCAGAAGTTTTGTGCTTGTAATCACCCGTTGTAACAGAAACACTTTCAAAGAATTGTTGCTACTGCTGTTCTGCTAACATGCTGACAGACAGACACAGACGGTTCACTCACTGTTGCTGCTGTTCAGAGTTTAAAAAACAAAACTATTCTTGGAGCTCTCCTCCGAAACCACTAAATGGCTACAGAATGTGACTCGTGGTCGCAGGTTTTATTCCTTCTCCGGCTCTCTCCCCCGGGGCCGCGTCCAAGACAACGTTGACCAATAACAGCGTGTTATCCGCATGTGGCACCTGCGTACGTACACATGTAGATAAACGGTTGTAACTAACCTGTCCAAATCCAGAACGTGTAAGGGGCGTAGGTTTGTTAGCAACCGTTCTCGCCGCCATTCTAGCAACAACTTTGCAGTTAGAAATGACCAGACATTCGGTAGGAAGAGATCTTCTATTGTCTGTTAGCGAATGACTGCACAAAATATGACAATTTTTTATACTTATAAATTTAATAATTTTCATTTCTTCTTTAATGTTAATGTGTATTTTTACAATTTTTTTTCATTTTATGATCTAGATAATTCATAGATTAATTAAAACATAATCAACAGATTAATCTGTAATGACAATAGTTGTTAGCTGCAGCCCCAATCTCAAATGTCAATCTGTGAGTGGAGTAAATGCTGTATTATAAACCATCCGATGTTGGCTGCAGATAATCCACAGTAAAATGCTTTCATAATATTTCTGCAAAATCCTCTGTTGTTATGAAGCTGCTGCACCTCTTCTTCATTTCTGATCTCATTGATACTAACACTAACCTGGTTCCAGACATAATGACCCTGTTTCACCTGTCTTTATCTTTTATTTTCTACTTTTATAACACCGCTCTAGTCAATATAACACTTCTCGTGTTTTTTGCTACAAGAATGGAACAAGGCTCAGGGCCTTTGCCTGGCAGCTGGACGTACCACGAGAATCAGGGGGATGGAAACAGGAAGGACCAGCTAACTGTCAGCGGGGGCAACAAGGTAACCGTGGTGATGAGTAAAAGCTCGGACCGCCTGTCCCCCATGATGAGGGAGACGAGATCCAAGTTTAAGAAGTCACAGAGCATCGATGAGATTGACATCGGCTCCTACAAGGTCTACAGGTAAGTTTGTTGTTATTTTACTTAACAAATAGGAGCATCAACATGTTACGTCAGTAGGTCAAGTGATTGCAACGGTGTCGCTGATTTCTCTTGTTGTTCTCTCGACAGTATTCCCATGGACAGCTACAGCTCATCCATCGAGCAACAGACTAGTTTGGACCGTCAAGATTTGCCCGGTTCTATGGAGCAGACCAACATGTCGCGGTCACAGTCTGCCCCCATGTTAGACGATGAGCTGATCTTCCCAGGACACGGCAACCAGAACCAGTCAGGACAGAACCAAAAACCTGCCGTCCCACATAAGGCCTACCACTTCGACCACAACTACAACCCCCAGGTTAGCAGCCAGTCTCATTCTTAAACCTGCAATAACTGATGTTTTTGGGCCACTTGAGGGCAGCAGAAATAAGTTGTTAATACAACTTTTACCAGCAGTTATGGAACAATATTGTTTTATTTTGCATCATCCTTCCTGGCAAATGTAATTCCAATATTCAGCTCTACCTCTAGCTCTGGTTTTGGTCTTGACCAACAAGGGAAATATGTGGCTCTTTAGCTGCTAAATTCTCCATTATGTTCACCAGCAAGTCTCTATTTATGTCTTTCTGCTGTTTGGGTGCTCACTCTTTTAAATTTTGTTCTTCTTCTCAATCTTTCATGTAGTTCATGTTAAAGTTCACTGCAGCAAGGTGAAAAGATAAACCTCCGGTGGAGAGCAAAAACAAGATTTTCAGAGGATTTTTTAGTGTAACTAACTTTAAGATAACAAAACTAAAAATTAACAGTTTTGTATGACAACAACAATGCCTGAAAGCTTTTCATGGACTTACTAGTAACCATTCTAACCAATCAGGTGACTATGGACCGTCGGGTGCCTCCCCCCTTCCCCAACACACCAGATTATGTCAACCACTCATCGAAAGCCTTGGAGTACATCAATCAACCAGGGAAGACATTACCCAAGGAGTTGGTGAGCCCTCGGTATCGTGCATATCCGCCACTGGAGATGTTTTCTTTCCCCCAATCGCCAATCAACCAGGATGGTCCGCCCAGCCAGCATCAGCAGCCAATCCCAGCACAGCGCTCCAGGCCAGGGTTTTTGAGGAGAGCAGATTCATTGGTGAGCTCCACAGAGCTCGCTTTGTTCCGCAGAGTCCATGAAGCCCAGCAGGAGGCGCTGCAGGAAGCTCAGTACAGACAGCAGGTAGGAGATTTGTGTGTGTTTTAGTCTTAAAACTGTTGAAAATGAATTAATCAAATGAATACTGACATACAAACATTTGTTATTAACGCTGTCTGTTAAAATACATTTGGGGTTTTGTGTAGATGTTTGTTATAGTTGTAAACTCTCCTGTCCGCAGGCGGACCCTCCTCTTTATGGTCGGGCTGTGGCCTACCCTACCCCCATGGAGCACTCCGCGCTCACCAACATGTCTGACAGCCAGAGCCAGATGATGCACAACAAGAGAAACGGTCGCTATGATGACGACTATCCCACCTACCAGGAGCAGAAGAAGCCCATGATTGGTTATCCAACCAAGAGCCTCACTCAGCGCCGCCCCCTGTCTGCCAGGAGCTACAGTACCGAGACCTACGGAGCATCTCAGGTAGGCTGTCTGTCTGTCACCTGAGCTGCTGATGTAAACTGTTACAGCTGTGTGTCTTTGCATTGCAGAAATTTCAAATAGGTTACTTGCTAATTATCACCTAATTACCATGAAATTTGCAGACCTGTAAAATTAAGTTACCAAAATTACCCAAAATACCAGGTACTGACAAACAGCCTACTTTGTCATAGAGGTATCTGTACTTGACATTACAGTATACAGTATGTACGGTATGTGACTGAGTGGAAGCATCTTTATTCATCCATTTTCCACCAATTACCTGGGTCCAGGTCGTTGCAGCAGCCGACTAAGCGGAGTAGCGCAGGTGTCCTTTGCCTCAGCCAAATCCCCCAGATCCCACAGCATTCCCCTGAATCCATAAATAACCCCTTCAGCATGTCCTGGGTTAGCCCCAAGTCAGACTTTCCAAAAATAGTCACAGAGAGGTGTCCAGCAGCATGCTGATCAGATGAGCAAAGCACCTCATCTGGCATCTCTCTCCATAAAAAGACCAAGGGACACGAAGGAAACCAGGAGACTAATTTTGAGAACTCATGACTGGAGTCTTATTCTGGCCGTCTTTAGCCAAAGCATGAGACCAAAAGTGAAGGTTTGTAATATACATCACCTGCTATGTTAAGAGCTTCACCTTTAGGCTTCACGATGGTATGGTATAGTGTCTGCATTACTGCGTGAAATGTTGTACAGAGAGTGGTGAACCTAAACATTAGGGGGGATAGACTGTATATAGGAAGTGGACGGACTCACCGTGACCTCACCCATTTTGGCCGTCACCATCTTGGACTTTTGCAACCAGAAGATACATAAGAGGGTGGAGCACAACCGAATGCTGAATAATACATTTTTTGGTGACCAAAAGGTTATAATTAACTTTCCTGAACTGAAAACTCACTGTGAAAGGGTTAAAGTTGTAAGACGAAAACACAAACAACTCCCAGACTGCACAACGCCGTGGTAGCGACCTGTCAATCACAAGGTAGCCACGCCCTAAAGCATACCCTGCTTTATGGTCTATTATCTCAGGCCACTGGCTGCCACTACCTCCTCCACCGTCTATTATTCAATATGACTCTAAATGGGATCATAATTTACTAAATGAACATCATGCTGTATTGAAGAAGACTTGAAACTAGCGATTGAGACCGTAAACTCATGTTTACAATGTTAACTGAGGTAATAAATCAAGTGAGAAGTAGGGTCATTTTCTCATAGACTTCTATACAATCGGACTTCTTTTTGCAACCAGAGGAGTCGCCCCCTGCTGGCTATTAGAAAGAATGCAAGTTTAAGGCACTTCAGCATTGGCGTCACTTTTCAGAACCAGAGGTTGCGGGCCCTAAAACCAAAACAATGAGCTGAAAGATGCTGGAACGCCCCATAGAGCTGAGGGGAACTGCAAATTAGTGCTTATTCTCAGTGGGTTGGTCACTATGAACGATCCCTGTCACATACACGTAGTCATTTTTTCCATTGTTGATGTAAAAATGATTGATTAGTGCAGCTTTAAATTAAATAATTGTATCACTGTCAAGTCCAACCTAATTTCTTATCATCTTCATAAAATATGAATGTTGTCCTCAGGCGCGTCCAGTGTCAGCCCGTCCCACCATGGCTGCCCTGCTGGAGAAGATGCCCCCTGACTACACTCTGGCAACCTGCCCTGAGAAATCATCTGACGACACCATCAAAGTAAGACCTGGCGTACCGCTGAAGCCTGAAGACATCACCTCCAGGATGCCTGCCGACTGGAGGCAACAGCTGCTTAGGCACATAGAGGCCAAACGATTGGACAGGGTACGTCAATGCAATGCACTGATACAACACTGAAAAGGGACACACACACACACACACACACACAGCATTCGGAGGCCCTCCCTGTTTGTATCTGTGTAAGTCTGTGTTGTAAGGTTGACCAGATATGTGTCCGGCTGCATGTGTGTCCCATCCACACTGTCGCTCTGTCAGCCTGACCTACAGCACACTCACTACTGGATAATGTCCTGAAATACAATTAAACAAAATCTGCATTGTGACAAGAAATCTGACCTTGTGACTCGTCTTAAAATCCTTTTTGGAACAAGTGAAAAGTCACCAAGAGAATTCTAGTAGATTGATTTTAATATGGCTTTTGGATTGTTTTTAAAATTATCTTAAAACAATAAATAAGTCAATAAATAGGCTAAATAAGCTCTTTAAACAAACTGACTTTTTGGTGTTTGATATTTTCACCTGTTTTAAAAAGAAAAAACATTCAGAATCAATGCAATCACATGTTAAGGATACAAATATTTTGCAGGGCACTGTAAATATAATGTATCAACAATGATCTAGGGAACAGTAGTATCTTTAAAGGAATAGTGTAACATTTTGGGAAATACTCTTTTCAGCTTTCTTGCCAAAAGGTAGATGAGAAGATACCGCTCTCATGTCTGTATGCTGAATATGAAGCGACAGGCAGCAGGCCATTAGCTTAAAGGTGCTAAATTTGGTTTTCAGAGCGTTAATATAGCAGCAAACAAATATTTGCTATGTAAAGATATAGAGGAGTATCGTTTCCCTTTTTGAACAACAAATACAGACTATCGCGACCTGCTGGTGTGGAGAGTTATTTCATCTCACGCAGGCGCAGAATATACGTGCTAACTGGCCGTCGGCTGTAGTCTTTGCGTTGTGTTCGAGTGCAACTTATCGGCGAAGACAAAGGCGACGTGAGGCGACGCAACAGGCTGCCTTCATCGCCGCTAGTTCTCCGATGTTGGGTTGGTGTGCTTTGGGCTTTAAGGCTCACTAACTTACCACTAAAAATAATTTGTTGTTTTATGGGCAATTATGTGCTTTAATTATTTCTTGGTCGAGCGCAGTTAGTCCTGGAGTGTCCGCTGGTTGCCTGGCAACGAGCGTCCTAGTGAAAAAAAGCAAATAACCCCTGTAAAAGCACAACTTGTTTTTTACACTTTGGTTAATATATAATGAATTAAAGGCACAATGAGTAGGATTTGTGGGTTGCAGTTTGTAAACACAACATTCAAAGTTGGCCCCTCCTCCCCGGCTCAGTGAAGCCAACCCCAAATTCACTCTCGTTTTGGAACGAGCTTTGTCCGCTTGGCGTTTCGCCTCGCTATATTTTGCATTTTTTGGAGCTGTGTCTGCCATTTTCGTAGCTTCCTCTTGGATGCATGCTTACTATCTGGCACCGGGTCGATACACAGCAAAATGAAAAGCAAAGAGGAAATACAAGCAGAGGTTCAGGGTCTCTGCAGATACAGACACCACCACACACTTCTAGTGGGGCATAAGTGATGATTGAGAGATTTTGTATCAGTTTATACATTGTTTTGTTTTTTTAAATCCTACTCATTGTGTCTTTAAGGAGCTTTAAAGGTGCCGGTGTTATTTTACCTTTGGACAGAGCCAGGCTAACTGTTACCAGTCTTTATACCTCCTGGCTCCAGCTTCATATTTACTGTACAAACATGAGAGTCTAACTTTCAGCAAGAAAGTGACAAAGTTGGCATTGACATCTGGACAGAGCTGTGCGATGGTGCTAAAATGAAGCATTGAAACATATTGTCTCTCCACACATAGAAGTTTGTAGTTATCAGTTTTCAGTTAGGGAATGTGCTAATTGATTAAATATCCACACATTACACACTAATGCTGGAATGAACTGATCCACCAGTTGTTGCTTGTATGACACAATGTTCTCTGTCAGTATTGACCGATCACTAGCTAACATTTCTCTGTGCTTTCAGCAACTCTGCACTGTTGTTGTTGTTGTTGTTGTTTTATCAGTGTTTTTGTTGTTTGTTTATTTGTGTGTGGAGCTCACAGTGTGTTATCACCACGCTGCAGCCCGCTGTGTGGGCTCCGCCACCCTCCCCCTGCATTCACCCATGTCATGTGATGTTGTCTCCTCCAATCAGAGTGGTGTCCTAAAGCACAACACGCTCACGCTGGGCATGCTCTGTCAGGGCGGGGGTCACGGCCAGGGGCGCAGCAGCACTTTGAACTTTAACCTTTACAATAACACTAAGCATGAACCCCCTGCTGGCCGCTGGCTGCCACTACCTCCTCCTCCGTCTGCTAACGCTGTGAGTATCCCTCTGAGAACAATGAACCCGTGGTACTGCTCTTATTACTGCACACTAGCTATTCTCTATAATTACTAGGTAATTATAGAGAATAGCTGCCACTGACTCTTCACCCAACTACAGCAACCATGAACTATTTTAAAATCTGTGCCATTATTACTATTATGATTTAGATTATTATAACTACCTTGTCTACCACTTCATGCTGTGAGTATCGATGAACTGGGTATGATACCTTAGTTTTGGCGTTAAAATCCCACGAATCTCCCTCGACGTGGCTGACTTCTAACGTCAAGTGAACACACTCTGGTGATGGATTGGTATTTCACGTGTTTGGGCTGAACTGTAACACACTTTCCATATTTCAAGTTGACCAAAAACAACAAGGACGGATGCAGCTCAACAAACATTTGTCTGTGCCATCCTAAAATACTCTACTGTATTCTGTCAGTCTCTGGGTATTTGTTGTCTGACACGTGGAGCTGTTATGCATTGCATGTCTACACCACATTCAACCAATTCTACTATGATACAAATACAAAATAGGCCCTGTTCAGACCTGGTATTTACATGAGTTCTCAGTGATCGGATCACAGGTTGACAGCTCTAAGTACAGGTGTGAACGCACTCAAGATGCATTGAGATCGGATCTTTCAGACCACATTCAAACGCCACATCCTTTTAGCAGTGTATACGTGAATGTGTCCTGGGCCATATTAAGGACCGCCGACTCAACTGACCTCCCGCTGGGATCCGCGGGGTCTCACTGCGCTCCTCAGGTGAATAGACAGGCGAGCGCTTGTCTGCCTGGCAGCATGGAAACGGTTTCTGTGCTCCTTTTATTTTGATGTTAATGTTAATAAAATGTACCTGAATTCACAAATATGTAGGATATTACTGCAGACATTCCTGTAATATTACGCTACAACGTCTACTGTATTGACCATGTGTTTACTACGTGTTTATTTGCATATAGAGCAGGGAAGTGAGATCGGATCACAAGTGGCCACTCAAGACGCATGTGGAGACGCATTCTAATGCCAGGTGTGAACAGACGTACTTAGAGCTGTCCACTTGTGATCCGATCACTGAGGACGCATGTTAATACCAGGTCTGAACAGGGCCAGAGTGACCATTTTGAACCGGTAACACTTTTAATGGCCCTGAAAACTTGTTTTCGCAAACAACTTCTTGATATGGGTAGTTGGATGCTACCCTACATGAACAAACCATTTTGTCCCAGTTTTGGTTATTATACATAAGAGGTTTCAGTATTTGTTTTTTTCTCTGTGCTCTTCTTACTGGTTTGAGGTGGGCGGGGCCCAGTTAGGAAAATACTTCCATACTTCGATGAGCCAATCAGAATTCAGCAACATTTGAATCTGATGACAGTTGGTGGGTCAATCAAATCTTATCAAACCACATTCACATTCCTGATGAAACATTGGCTGAGTTTTTGAGTGTAAACCACTAATAAATATCACCTAAAGGCTAGACCTGTCATGATAATTACGGTATTGACTTATCGTACGATATATGGACATGACTTCAATCATTTTTAAGTTATTGATTTATCTTACGATATACGTATAGGGATAATGTACAGCGTGCCTAGTTGGGTTTATTTCACAACAATGACCCACTAGCTGTACATTATCCCCCTTATTACACGGCTATTTACTTAAGAAATCAATAATTTGACACAAAAATGGCAACGGTCTGTTATACATAGCAGCTATCTGCTATTAGAAGTAACAGATGTAATTGACCAATCAGAATCGAGTATTCAACAAAGCCGTGTCATAATGAAGATATGAATGTCACCAACATTTTAACCAACATGATGCCAGAATAAACAGCAGGGTTTTGCCTACCATCATAAGACTTGCACATTGCACAGTATTGTTTTGATTGTGTGGTTTTATTTTATTTATGTTTTATTTATTTTAGATATTTTAATTTTTTTTTCACATTCCAATTCCAATGTCTGAATATCTTATACGAATGTAAAATATCATTGCTCTTAAGAAAGGGTGTACTTGCATTAATATGCTATTATATTATCATTATATCAATGGCATAAAATGGTCTTAAAATGACAATAATATTGTTTATCGCAGTTATTTCTGGAACAATACTGCGTTCAACAAGGGTAGTTATACTGACAGTCCTACTAACGACATTTGAACTTTTCATCATTGCAGAGAAATGAAGCCAAGTTCTCAGGGGCTTTATATGAGAGGCTCTTGGTGTAGAAGGAGTGGGCAACACATAAATAACTTTCTATTCTGATACAGTATTTATCAGCTGCATCAGTCATGACTCCATGATGACTGGTGGTAACATATCACAATCTATTTACTGAGCTGTTGCCGCCCTACGGTATTCCTACTTAAAAACTACAGAATCTCACATAACATTCATGTAAACCTGTCTGAAACTCAGGTAGACAAAGGTTGAATTAATTACTTGAGTTAAATGTGAATTTCCAGTAATAGTCACTGTGTCTCTATCTGTTTCTCTGTCTCTCTCTCAGACCCCCTCTCAGCAGGCTGCCATGCTGGATAACGACCAGGAGGGGCTGTCAGGGAGCAACCAGTGGGCTCCATACTCACTTGGCAGGAGGGACGTCCCACCTGACAACCTCATGAAAAAGGTAGGAGCTGCAAAATACAAATACATAAGCGTCTCCAGTAACCATTGCTCTGGTGTGGATGTGAGCATATGTGTACATAACAATTTTTTTAATGCCGTGTCTCTAACTTGCCCCTCCGCTGTCCACAGAGTGCCCACTCCCACAACCCTTCCCACCAGTCACACAACACCATGGTCGTCACTTCCTCTTCCTCCTCCTCCTCCACTACGCCTCATCGTGTGGTCGTGCAGCAGGGCTACGACGGGATGATGACCAAAGGGGTCCAATACCAACCGGGCATGCCCCTGTCAGTGGTTCCCTCCGGGGGGCCGGGGCAGTACCAAGGCAACATGTCTCAAGGTAAATGATAATAAATTCAAAAGTGGTTCATTTGTAGCCCTTAAAAAACATATTTCGGGGTTGAAACTTTAGATGATTAAATGTAATTATTGGGGTTGGAAGCAGTCATCAGTTATGCTGTCACATCTAATCATCATCAGAAACAGATGTAGCCTTATCAGTTATTAAACTGTTAATTAAAGAGTGATATAATCATGGGAAAACAAAACGCCAACAGCCCAAGCATTACCGTTAGCATTTGTTAGCCAGTTACCGTACCCAGGTGTTTGTTTTATCTTAAATTCAGTTCAAGCTACTGTGGCATAAAAAGTTGAATTAAATTTCACCCCAGTTTCAAACCTGCATTTAGTCAGTGATAGCCCAGGTAGGTCAGTGTAAAATTAAAGGGACTGTTTGTAACTTCTTACACATATAAATCAATCCGGGTCGGTGTCCCATGCGCGCTCGCGTGTGGCTACGCTGTTCAGATTCAGACTCCAACACAAACTACACAGAAGCACCAAAACCGCAAAGTTGTATCTAGTGATCTGTTAAACAGTGTGGCTGCGGTCGGAGGACGCGGGGGAGACCATAGCTCTGGTCTCCAGGGCCGGAGTCTCTGCTGTACTCTGCTCCTCTGCCTGCCTGCCTGCCTTCACTCAGCTCGCTCCACCTCACGTTCATGCGCGCACACTACACACTGCAGAAGAGTTAGTTTAGCTCTGAGAATATCTAGTGAATGTACAGTGGACGTTTGTGCAGGAATAAATGCTGCAGCTTCTCCAGACCAACAGAGATTTCCCGTGTCTTGTGAAGTGACGGGGCTCCGCAGCGAGAAACGTTATCGTCTCTGACCGAGTGCCAGGGTCTTCCCTGTTCCCTCCGACCGCGGTCGGGAGGCTGAAGCAGGAAAAAACAACACTAGGATCAGCAGTGATTCATGGAGAGACCTCCGTCTGGTCAGCTAACATTACTGCCAAACAGGTGAAATACAGAGTGATATTGTGGTTTTAGCTGACGTGTGTCGCCTCACTGTTTTGAGCGATGTTCGTTCATGTCTATGTAGAGCGAGCACAAGCGCGAGCCCGACGCTGACTTTCGTTGACTTAACGTCCACAGGTGTCGCTGTTAACAAGCATTTCTGGTTCATACAAAGAGTCCCTTTAAGTCTGCCATGTGTCAACAGCCTACAAATTAATCAGTTATAGATATTTTTATAACCAGTTTCTTTTCTTCCCATCCAGGCCATCCTGCTCCTGGACAGGGTTACCCCGGCGCCGGCATGCCCATGGCTCTGTCCCCATCTGGGAACCAGCCCCAGTACAACCCCCATTCTTCCCACACATCCCATCAGCCCGCCACCAACCCTCAGTACCACGGCAACCAGGGCATGGTCCATAGCAACCAGGGAATGGGCCACAGCAACCAGGGAATGGGCCACAGCAACCAGGGAATGGGCCACAGCAACCAGGGCATGGGCCATAGCAACCAGGGCATGGGCCATAGCAACCAGGGCATGGTCCACAGCAACCAGGGCATGGGCCATAGCAACCAAGGCATGGGCCATAGCAACCAGGGCATGGTCCACAGCAACCAGGGCATGGTCCATAGCAATCAGGTTGTCATGACCCACACCAACCCACGGCCTCAGAGCGCTCGCTGCCTACTGCAGACGAAAGGCCAGAAGAGCCAGGATGGTTTCCAGGAACAGGTATCTGTCTGTCTGTCCGTCCGTCTGTCTGTTTGTCCTCAGCAACCATGTCTCACACTATCTTGGAGGTCTGATCATGTAGGTCCATTCACATTCCACTTGGCTCCCACAACTTTGAAGGGTCCACATAAGGCCAATAAGCCGTCAACTAGAGAACACAAAATATTAAAATAACTGGGATATGTAAGTGTAATTTTAGCCGCCTAACAGCAACCGTTTGTGAGAAGAAACAAGTCTAGAAAAAGCCACGGAGGCGTCGTTCTAAATCTGAGATATTTCACAGATGGAGATCACTGTACCAGTTTAGGTAGGAACATGAAGTCATTCACACCACCCAGATCAGCTAATCTTCCTGCGGGGTTTTGTTTTTCAATTCCTAGTATGAGATGGCTTTCATTATGCCAAATTGAAAAAAAAAATCTGACAAGGATATTTGTGGCTCAATTGTTGTTGCCAGAGAACTGAGGACCTCCAATATAGCTGCCAAAGCATGTCACACATCACATGAAAGCGCCGTTGTACGTGGTGTCTATCTACTCTGTGCTTGGTGTAGAGATTGTTATGATCTTTGTGTTTCACTGTCACTTGTCTTTCTTTTTCTTTTCTGTCTTTCTTTTCCCCCCCACCTCCTCCTCTCTCTCTATAGTTGTGTGTGAGAATAGAGAAGAACCCTGGTCTTGGTTTCAGTATCTCTGGTGGCATCAGCGGCCAAGGGAACCCCTTCAAACCCTCCGACATGGTACGACCCGACCTGGCCTGCTAGCCAATCACAGCCTCCCCCGGCTTTACCTCAGAGTTGCCATGGAAACTGCTGCTAGTTACTGCAGTGTTTCTGTCCATCTGTCTGTGGGGCAACAGTTGACTTGGTTAACTTTGAGTCTTCTTTGAGTCTGTGATCTTTAAACTACAGACTTTTTCGAAAACATCTGTTTGATTGAATTTGAAGGGGTAAAGAAGTCTGGGATGTGATAAAATATAGAAATCCTAGAAAACCATCAGCGAAATGATACCTGAGTTCAACTATATCATTGGGACGGATAGTATAAGAAGCACTTTTGATACACACGCTCTATGCACATACATATAATTAATGGTGTGTTCATTTTTACTGTGTCCTCATCACTGTGAGGTCTCTTGGAAAAATTAAGCTACAAACTTGAATATTTCAGTATTTAGAAATAGATTTGTGCCCACATGCAAACATTATTACAAGATATGCCAAACTCTTTTATCGTTTCTTCTTCTTCTGATCCCGTCAGTGTGCGCCTGTGCTGAGAGCCTGTTGGGGTTGCAGATCCCCCAGGCCTCGCGCACATGGCAGTCTGTCCTAGAAACATGCCGCTATAGTCAGTCTAAAGGAGCGCGGCTGCTCACGGAGCTCTGACAGCTATTTTAGGAATGCTGCTTTAGTTCTGGGACACCGTGGGTGATTTTAGATGTTCAACACTTTGATCTCGGGACGAGAAGTATGGCAGATCTTACTGACGCTTATTCCGATGTTGAGTAACTGACGAGACAGCTGGTCTGTAAATAGAAAGCCGACAATGAGAGTGCTTTAAAACAGTCGGCCTCAGTACAGCACCACGTGATAAATGGTGAATTAATTTAAGTCGGGGGTGTCAAGTGCTAATAATATAGAAACTGTCAATTCATCATTTAACTTAAGTTTTGAGTGGACAAGTAGTGACTCATTTGCTGATGTGCAGTTATTTAATCATTCCCATCTCTACTTGTATCCATAAAGCTTCACCAGCTGCAGTCTGTCCATTATTAATGCTCTCAAGTGATTCTCTATTTGTCAAGTAATTATATTATACATACACTATATTTATACAGATGTAAGGTAGACTGTAGGTCTAGATAAACACATAACACTTCATTTTACAGGTCCGCAAATTTCATGGTAACTAGGTGATAATTAGCAAGTAACCTATTTGAAATTTCTTTGGAATTACTGCCAAATTACCCCAATATGTACCTCAAAATGTATCGAAAATGACTTTATTATAAACATTATTTAATAATGATATGCTAGAATAGCATATAATGGTTAAAATAGGGCCCTTAGGCTTGAGAAGCGGCTGCTCTTCATTTAGAGGTGGAAAACCCAAACTAATAGAAGACACTTCTGATCAGCACAAATATCACCATTGTGTGACTTATGTCTACACAAATGTAACCTGATAGCTAATGTAATGATTCAGGGAGTTTTTTAAGAAATTTCAAATAAATGATTTGCTAATTATTATCTATTTATCTATTTATCAGCAGACATGGAAATAAAACATATCAATTAACTTTGTATTATTTTCCTGGAAATGTATTAAATAAATTACCAGCTTTTGTGAAATAGCGGAATATAATTATTAAATAATGTTTATAATAAAGTAATTTTTGATCAATTTTGAGATAAATATTGGGGTAATTTGGCAGTAATTCCAAAGAAATTTAAAATAGGTTACTTGCTAATTATCACCTAATTACCATGACATTTGCGGACCTGTAAAATGAAGTGTTACCGACATATTTTATCTATCCATGTTGATACGGATTAATGGATATTGAAGAATACAATACTATAATAATACAATATTTCACATTAGAGTGAAATGTTTAGCATCATACAGTGACAGTGAATGATCCTCTGGGTATCTGCAGTGATGTCAGTGTCAGTCAGTTTCACTGAGTCATGAGAGTAAGTATGGTTCGAATGTAAATGTTCTAACGTCAAATGTTTACATTTAGATGTCCTAAATGTGACGTGAAATGAACTCTGCTTTGCTCACATTAGACCCAATATATGCATCGCTCACTGGGTCTCATGGAGGATATTTGCCCTCTGTCAAAGTTACCATGCTACAAAAACAGCTGACAACTATCACCACCACATTTCCTTTTACTCACCTTATTCCTACTCTGGCCCCCTTATTATTTCTATCCACATGTGAGGCTTCTTGCTGGAGCAGTCGAAAGTTGCTTTCATGTTCTTTCAGTGCTTGTCAGCTCTGGGCTGATTCATCAGCAGATTTAGCTCAAACAAATGCAGACGCCTTTGATTTTGGTTTGATCATCTTTTCTGACCGACTGATATTAACTTCTGTTGTTTTGTCTACGTATACATTTGTGACTATTCTAGTCAGAGTAGACATTACTAGGTTTAAAACTACATTTTATTTGAAAGTAAATGAAGTACAGACTTAAGGCTGAATTGAGCCAGAGTTTAAATAGTTAAAAGGACTGTGAATCAAAACAGCTTGACTGATAAATTATACATCTGAGGTTTTGATCCCTGGAGCCGACCACAGCCACGGCTGTACCACAGGAATGTGGCTCCCTCTTGTGGTTAGCTTGTTGTTTGCACCCATCCTCTGATTTATTAGGAGTAAAAGGACACTCTTGAGTGGTCTTTATATTTGTAAAACACTGTTGGAACAGTATCATCTTCAAATTGGCAAAAAAAAATGTCTGAATTGGAAATCCTGTTAATTCCATTCAAATTCAAACAAAAGATGTCTCATCTTTGTGTTTTCTTTATTTTAGCCTTTTTACGGCGAACATGTTGTTATAGTTTCGCCTCTAAATTGTCTGACCTCTCTCTTTTATAATGGCTGAACACAGCATTAATATTTTACCACGAACAAGTGAAGATTTGTTTGTTGTCCAAATGACACAAACTATAATCCTAGAATAGTTTAGTTTTATATAATTTGTAAATGTATCTAACAATATCTTTTTTCATAACATTTATTTTCTTATTTTTACTGAAACAACAAATCATTTTGGCCTGATCATAAACCTTTGGTGATCTACTCTTTGCATGTGTTTCTTGTATATAGAAATAGAGTAATCTTCCAAGAACTAATCCAGATTAATTTATAGTTTACAAAACGTACTTCTCAAAGCTTTGAAACCACATTGTATCCGACACGTTGTTTCAAAGTTTAGATCCTCCAGTGATTTCTAAACGTTTTAAAAACCCTTTGTAAAACCTGCGACAAGTCATTATCAGGTTTCTATAGAAGAAATGATCTTCTGAGTTTCACTTAAAAGACTAGCGGTGGCCCTCGAAGCCACTGGGTCAGTTTCACTTCTGGCTAATTAGGATTCAGCGAGCGGAGACGGTGACTCACTTCCCGTATTGACAGGAGTGAAATCCCGGGTTTTGATGTACGAGCTTCTCCGGATCCATTTAGGAACAGAAGACGAGGGTTTTAAGGAGCAGAACATGGATTTTTCAACAGATCTGGGTCATGAACGTTGGAAAATCCGATTTTCTGCTCCTGCTGTCTTTGCACACTGAGCTGCTGTTGATAACATACTTATCAACTGTCATCTTTTGGAGAAAACTGTTTATATGTTATGCAAAAACTTCCTCATCCCCAATATTGTCCTGAAAAATAGAGCAATTTTTCAAAATTTTGGGGAAAATTCTGAAATTTTGAAGATGGAAGGTTTTTGAAGGGCACTGCAGCTTTGTGTGCAACTGCTTTATAGTGTGTAACTGTTTTATCGTCAAACACATTTGTAATGTACAGTGAGCTCCATATTCCCCTTTCAGTGCCTGAATAGCAAAATTAACTGATCCAAATAACAATTCATGTTTGTAGTATGTTGTCATACATTAAATTGCATATATGCACCACTTTGCATACAAAATGAAACCATTTCATAGCCACATTATCAAGATGATTTGTCTACGTATATGAGGCTCACTGTATAAACTTGAACTTGTACACCTCTTTAACCTGCAATATATGTGTTTGTTCCTGCATTCACTCATAGACTGTGGTATGAAGGTGCCACTGCACCGTCACTGCTACATCGTACTGTTAACTTTATTTGTGAAGCTCACTACTGTGTGTTCAACACGTGCACAACCTGTTGAAACCACGTCGAGTCGATGCAGCTGTATTGTCCCACACTTTCTGTGTTCCAAAACATCTTTCAGCTCCCGGTGAAAAGATGTTGGTGTTTTTACAATCTCTGCCTTGGGTTATTGAGGGAAAATATGGGGGATGAAATATCTTCTGCCCTACCCGCTACCTACTTCTTTCTCCTAAAGTCATCCCACACCTATTCTTCTTGCCCTATTATATTACTATATTATAATCGGATGCAACATTGCAACATCGCCCTTTATTATTATTATACAGTATAATCTATTATTCTCTCTTTCTAACCTCATGTCTAGATTAGATGAGATTAGATTCAACTTTATTGTCTATGCAAAGTACTTATCTGTATAAATAGCTGATAAACCATTTTGACATGTGTAATCTATGTCTTTTTGGGAGGAATGTTATCACTCAGCAATAAATGCCAATAATAAGTAAACCCAAGTACTTTAAATAACTAAAAATGCATCATGAATTGCATGCCTCTCTAAATTCAGAACAAAGAGAATGCATTGGCGTATATTCTTTGGCAGGAATGTGATTTGTTGGGGGGTTGGGGGTGGATATTTAGATGAGAATGAGAAAGGCAAAGATTCTAAACCATCGTGTCCCTGTGTCGTCCTAACGGTGTATCATTTTGACTTATAGGGTATCTTTGTCACTAGGGTACAGCATGACGGGCCCGCCGCCTCCGCCCTGCAGCCCGGAGACAAGATTCTGCAGGTAACTTCCTCTCACTCGTCATCAAATGGGCCAGAAACAGCCAAATCCTGCCCTCTCTCCCTCCCTAACCTTCCACACCCTCCCCTTGTTGTATAAACAGCGAGGCAGAGCATTCGGTAGGAAAAAAAAGAGGAAGTCATGTACTCTTTACCTGCTATCTAACAGAGGCGCACAAACACTATTTAGCCACAGTGATCACAAACTCACCCACTTGTGTTATGTTATCTTAGTGGGTGTTTACATGTAGCGTACAAGAGACTTCAGTGTTTTCCCACCTGTATATTCTGCCTCTGTGTGTTCATGTTGGTCCTGAAATCAGGCATGACACCCCCACCCTCTCTCTCTTATTCATCATTAGCCAGTGACACCCAAAAGCTTTTGAGCCAAAGATCACAGGAGGATTTGAGTCGCTTATACTGTTATTATCACGATTACTATGAAACTGTCAACTTGAAAGTTGTCTGAAGTTGTGAAACGATTTTAGGGCCATTTCGTAAGACATCAAGGCTCAACATACTTTAAGCCAGAGGTGGGATCAAGTCATTGTTTTGCAAGTCACAAGTAAGTCTCAAGTCTTTGCACTCAAGTCCTAAACTTTGAGTTTTGAGTTCTAAACAAGTCATAATGTGCTCCTCACCAAACGTAATGCCGTTTGCGTTTTTTGTTGACCACCGCATAGTTTTCGTATGCAAACGAAATTATCATTAGTATCATTTTTTCCAACTGACACTCAGTAACGTAACGTAACGTAACGTTAGTTCTTCATGGTTCTCTCCCGCAACTTGATTCGATGTTGTCGGATTCGTTCAAACGAAGTGGATCTGAGGGATTAAGTGTCGACTTGCTGGGAATGAAAAGCGTTAACGTTAGTTGATTCGGGAAATGAATTGACACTTTTTAGATAACATACTTTTTAATCTAGGGAAGGTATGAAGTATTTTCAAGTCAGAAAGCTCAAGTCCAAGTGAAGTCACAAGTCAACCATTATCGTAACACATTACGAAGATCATTTAAATCGAATGAGCATGAAAGAAAAAAGTTAAACAACCAATCATATATATACAGTACACACATCAAATGGGACATTCACACATGGGTATCTATGACCCTGGTGACAGGCTGACAAAAGCTTTGGTCTCACAATAAAGTTGTTCTTTATACTATACTTATTATACGCCAGTATTGCGTGCTACTTAGATATTTCCAGGTTAATTAACTCTTTTTCTAATATAGTAACTTTGGATAAGATCTGGACCTAAACTCTGGGAACTTCTCTGCATTGCATTCTGAAAGTATGCAGTGTGCAGTAAGACTTATTTTTCAGATGATTAGATTATTTCACTGAAATATAATATAATAAGTTGTGAAAAAACAAACATGAGTACATTCATTTTAATGCTGAAGTTGTGCATTGTTACACCTGGCAGGGATACTTTCCCAGGGGCAACAATATGCTATTGAAACAACTTCCACCTCCCATGTAGTCAGTCAACTTAAATCAATAAACACGAAACAGAAATTATTCATAAATATGAACTTTATTTATATATTTATATATTAACTGTAGCTATTATGTCAAAGTAGTGCTAGAATTGAGCCCAAAAGGAAGCGTGAGGATTGTGAGATGCTAGCACTTTACCATGACAGATTTACCTCTCCTCTTCCCCCCCATTCCTGTCGTGTTTTCCTCCCCCTCGTCTTCTCTCCACAGATGTACAGTTTAGCTGGATGAACTCATCTAAAAGCCCTTTTTTGTCTTTACCCCTTCTCTCTCTACAGCATGACTGTGTAGCTCCTCCTCTTCTCTCTCTTTTCCCCAACAGTGATGTGTTACTGAGATAATGATGGCAGTGACCCTCCATCCTCCCACACACACACAAACACACACACACACACACACACACACACAAACACACATATACACATATGTATGGAAATACTGCAGCACACATACCTCTCTATACATCCATGCACACACACATGCTGTTGACTGTGCTGCGTGTTTGCCTTGCAGGCTAACGGACATAGTTTTTTACACATGGAGCACGAGACATCCGTCTCTCTGCTGAAGAGTTTCCAGCGGACGGTGGACTTGGTGGTTCTGAGAGACAGCAGCACGTGCTAAAAAAAAATAGTTTTATAACAAACAAACAAACACAAACAACAACAACAACAACAACAACAACAGCGCTTCTCTACTCTGCTCATCGCCATCCCACGCCATCCCACCTGCCCTCTGCTGGAGGCTTGTGGAACTGAAAAATGAGCCGCCTTTTTTACCTTTTTAGGGGAACACACAGACATTTATTTGCCTATTGCTGGACCAAAGGCAAATACTAGTGCCAAATGTACCATAGGAAACATATCGGCTCTTCTGTCTAGCGGCGGTCAGGGACCCGATCGACGGCTGAAGAGGGCTCTTTGAGTTCCTACAGGGCTGCTGCAGTTTGGATTTTGTGGTTGTTAATTAGGCAGTCATCTGATCAGTCAGTCTGAATAGTTTGTTTTCTCCACTGCCTTTTATTTTGCGGTCCATGGTAGATTATTAATAATTTGTTTGGCGTAGCACATGATTCACTTTCCGTATTCTTCATTGCGTTGTCTTTTCTTTTGACTTTTATCTTCTGTTCTTCTCTTTCCTCCGCTGTCTTGCTTTTTATTCTTTCCTGCTGTCTTCTGTTCTGTTCTGCAGGTCTTATTGCCTCCAGTGTACAGAAATTGAAAACTTAAGACTTTCTGCCTTGTGTACATATATAGAGCCGCAGCTTTCTAGAGCTGCGCTTTCCTTGGGGCCTGGACAGAAGTTTATGATTCATATAAATATTGTTGATAAACCACATTCTGAATCCTCTCTTATGAACATACAGGGATTATTTCTCCAAATGGACAATTTTCTAAAGTATACCACTGATTTTTTTCTGTAAAGAAAACACTGTTGATAGTTCATTATTGCTACTTTTTCTTTTTAAAACTGTTGCTTGCACAGGTGTACTGAAAAGAGCTAAAGCAATACTTCTGAGGCTCGGCCCATTGAGATTTTCAGCAGAGCCTAACTTGTCCTACAGTGCCATCTATCGAGCGAGTCATGCTAATGTTTACACACACTGCCATGCACGTGAGCTAACAGGCAACACACACACAGTAGACGTATGTGCCCCCATACACGACACATATGCAATGGTGCGCTCTGTGCACTATTCATAATGAAGCCCTGTCTATATTCTAGCCTGATTTTACAATTCAACTGCTATATTAAAACCAGTCACACACACACACACACACTGTAACATTATTCATAATATCTGTGCCATATTTTGAAGTCCTGTTTTCTAGTATTGTTACAGCAATGTTGCATCCTTTTTTTAGCTGTTTGAGTTGTATGATAAAGTCACAGCATGCTTTCATATCATTTGGTCACTGTCAGCCAGACATTTTCTGTTGGCTTCTAGCGTTCTCTACTCTGTAGAAGACTCTAGATGTATTATACCACTGAGTTTCAGTGAGACTGATGTTCTGTAGTTGGTGCCATATTATGGACCCTCTGCGCCCCTCCCTGGTTGTATTTACACACAGGCCCAAAACACCAGAGCTTTACCGCTTTGTGGCCCAGATCTGATCTGCACACAGAGAGAGCAGTAGCGTGGCTTGTAGTGAATAGGGAAACTGTTTTTTAACATTTTGCCTGGCCTTCAAATCTAAGGCTGCATTCACACCAGATCAGGCATTGCGGCGAAAATGCAGGTTATCCCATTCATTTTGAATGGAGTTAATGTGTTTGGACTGCGGCTGTGATTGTCGCAGGGGGTGCCGGGAAAAAAACTTTTGGAGAAACGCAACCCGACGTCAGGCTGCGCTGATCAATTGCGTAACCGGCGATCCAGAGCTGTACAGCCTAGCAATGAGGGAACAAAAGGCATTAATCGTTGCAGTTAATGGGCCATTAATGTGACCCTCCCGCAGCGCCGCACAACCCTAAGGCGAATCGTGATCTGGTGTGAATGCAGAAGTGTCAGCAAGTATCCGCTCTGCTGAAGTGTCCCGACCTCTGACCTCCCTGCAGAAAGCAACAAGAGAAAAGAGACAGTCCCTACAAGAATCAAATAATAATACTGTCTTAATGGGTAAATCTGCAGTCAAACAGATTTCCCCTTTTTTAGACAATCAGGGAAAGATCTGATCTGTGCCACAAAGGCTTTTGGCTACACTTGAAATGTCAGTGTATCTTTTGTAACCTGAGGGAGATGCTAGTTAACGCTAGGTGTACATGGAGATGTACATTCACTCGGTTGGTGAATGTTCAAAAATGATATGCGGATAGGGAAAGAAAATGATGTATAACTCAGATGTATACTGAGATTGTACGAGAGGTTTCTGGAGCCATGTCAAACCTTAACGGTCATGCTTCAGAAACCGTATAGACGTGACAGAAGTGACCACAGAAAAACAAAAAAAAAGAGCGAAGAGGTTCATTTTCTGTCTTTGTGTAAATGCAACACGTGTCTTGAAGACGTTTCAGGGCGGTGAGTTTTGTTTTGTTCTGTAGAACATCTGATGTTTCATCCAGAGCAAAACAACATCCTGCACTGTCCTTTTCTTTTACTTGACATGACAGTGTCATCCTGCTGTGCCCATTTTGTGTCGACCCTCTTAATAAGCGTTAGTTAATTCAATATAAGGGACGCAAAATGGTACAGTTTAGCCTTGTGGTTGAGAGACTTGATCTGAACCACAGGCACCCACCCAACCCTATTTAGAGTTTGAAATATCAAAGATATTGTGATGAGAACAGAGAAAAAGGTTTGATAATATAATTATTTTTTACTACATGTTTCAGGTAATTCTTTCTAAATATATTGATATACCTTAGCTTTGCTCAAAAATTGTGATATTTTATAATAATGACACTTATAACAAAGTTATGGATGGAAGTACGCACAGTATGACTTGGAGACCTACACATGTACTATCCAAAACTGTATAAAATGTATTTCTACTGTAATTGTGAATTTGTGTTATACAAATATATATTATATATATATGTATATGACTATAAAAAACAGTCATTTTCTATGTGTTTAAACTACATAAGAGCTGAACAAATGCTGAGGACGGTGTCACTGTACATAGCTGTGAATGAAATCCAATTTAAATGACTCATATTGATTGTGAATGTACTCATGCTTTCTGCAGTACCTACACCTACCCAACTTGAATGCTGCTTCTTCTGTTGTGTGACAAAAAGTACTTTGACCTCCGAAGAGAGAAACCGCTGTCGAGTTATAAGTTGGACAAATTTTAGTGACGATTTAACAGAACTATTTATTTCTTTATTTATTTGCACATGCAAGTTGAAATCCTTCCAGTTTTAAGTTTTGAGTATTAATGCGGAGAAATGTAATTGCAGAAGTATATATAATATATATCATGTGTTTAGAATGCATTTTGCAGACGCTATCTGTACATACTATTTAAGATACAGTTTTTACAAAAAATAATATATGTATAAAATTGAAAAAATGCTGTGCAGCGATTATACTGGAGCCATTTTGGGCTTTGGGACGTACCATTTTTTCAGTATATAAGAAGTGTTTTGAATAATGTACTAAAGTCTCTATTGTACAAATAATAAAAATGTCACTATTGGTAATCTGGGTTCCTCCTGGTGCACTGAGCTCTGTCTTTAGGGATATCTCTCTTTCTGCTCCTCTGCTGTATGCATGCATCTTTACTGCCGTAGAAAGAGATAAAAGATGTGTGGAGAAAAGGGGGAATGAGACAAAAATAGGGGAAATTAGGTGATGAAAAAAGGACGAAAGTTATGAAGTGCTAAGGACGTTTGAGTGGGATGAAGAAAGAAATAAGGAAAGAAAATAAAGGAACGGAGGAAGAAAAAAGGCAGAAAATAATAGAGGCGAAAGGAAGAAAAAGGAATAAGAAGAGAGAATAAATTTAAAGAGGACCTATTATGCTTATTTTCAGGTGCATTTTTGTATTTCATGTTTCTAGTACAACATGTTTACATGCTTTAATGCTCAAAA
Source organism: Sebastes umbrosus (assembly GCF_015220745.1). NCBI lineage: Eukaryota > Metazoa > Chordata > Actinopteri > Perciformes > Sebastidae > Sebastes > Sebastes umbrosus. The sequence continues at coordinate 10,102,051 of NC_051273.1, forward strand.
AACACTATTTTTTATCATACTGGCTGTGCTGCAGCACCTCTTTTCACCCTCTTGTGATTGGTCAACCAAACCAAACTCCGCTCCAGCTCCACTCTAACTTTGTTTCAGGGCGTGCCAAACTAGCCGTTATGCAAATGTATCACTTAGTGACACATTACGGTAGAAAAGGCAGGACTTCAACAAGGAGTTTCAGGCAGTTTCAGGCAGTGTTTCTGTGGGAGAGAGTAACTCTCTTTGGCATGGACTTTGTGACTTTGCAGACCTTTTACATGCACAAAAAATATATATAACACACTAAAAAAAGCACAACAGACCCCCTTTAATGAAAGAGAAAGGGATAAAGGGATAGAAGAATAAGCAGGGCTGAATAGGATGGATAAAGAAGGGAGGTATAGAGAAAAAGATCAGGTAATGAAAGGAACGAGGAGAGACAGATGACAGTCGCCTCAGCAGGCTTGTAGGAGATTTCAGCTTCCTCTGCTTCTCTTTGAGGCTGTCATCGTCTCAGCAGATGCTCCTTTGTCTCGCTGTCCATTAGTCTAACAGCCTCTTCATCCTTTTCCATCCGTCCATCTCATCGAGGTCTTGACACTTATCTGAGCTGTGGATTACAGAGGGACGGCTGCCTCACAAACACAGTTTCTCATAAAGGTACAGAACCATGTCAGCGTTTGTATTTTTTCAGCAGCTCAAAGGAAAGGTTTGGTCCGTTGTGTTGAGTATTATGTATAAAACTCCTACTGGATTTTGCACACAGCACTTGAGCTGAAAAATGTATCAGTTATTGATCAATTATAGTTACATAAGGATGTTGAAATGGAACTGGAGCTTGTTCATGCTTTCACAAAGTCCTAAACCATATGTTTGTAATTTGGACTTGATTTATTCAGGACCTTATTATCCACTAATGGCCATTAATGACAAGGAAATTAAATAATTAGGCAATTTTATGGCCAATTAAGAACGTTTTTTTATACTTTATACTTCTACTCCATACATTTCAGAGGCAAATTGTTTTGTTACTCCATGCATTATGACAGATAGCAGCTTATAAAATATGATGCATTGTTATAGATTAGACTAACCGATCTACAGTCAACGTGAGCTCCAGCACTACAACATTAAAATGATGTTAATGCATCACAAATAATTATCCAATAATAAAAATAAACCTATAAAATTCACATAAGCTTTTTTTCTGCACAATAAGTACTTTTGCAATGTCTGTACTTTTACTTGTAATGTAATATTGCACTGTGGTACTGCTACTTTTACTCACGTGAAGGATCTGAGTGCTTCTTCTACCACTGCCGCACCAACTGCATTATTATATGCCACTACATTGTGATATACTGCACCCAATGCAACTGTTAGGTCATTAAATAGGTGTTATCAGTCGCTGTAAGCACCATAGATGTGGGTCATTAGGGGCCTGCTACTACGCCTACTACGTTGTGAAAGTGATAACATGGTGTAAAACTGAATGAAACGTCACGTTTTCAACACAAACAAATAGGCTTCTTTAGGTTTTGGCAACAAAACTACAACTTCTTTACCATCCCCAACGTCCAACCCTTATGGAGTTTCACGCTGTCTATACTACAGCGCCTGACATCCGTTTCTGCTCCTGTCATAATTACTATGGTCGCTAGAGGTCGCTGTCGTGTTCTTTTATACCTTCTTTCGGTGATCTACCATGTGAATAGATGATAAAACATACTAGCAGGTGTAGTAGGCCCCTATTGACCCACATCTATGGGACTTATAGTGACTGATAATGCCTATTTAATAGCCTGACAACAGTCTAATTGGCTGGATATTGGCTGTAATAAGATGCATGACTAGATGATAAGATAGGTATCATTGGCTGAACTCGTCTTCTCCTCGTCTGCCTTGTACCATTCCCCACTGTTCTCCTGGCATCAGTTCCCTCTGTAGAACAACTCTGCTTACTGTGGTGCAGGCCGACAATTAACAATAGAGGGTACTAGTAGGCCACTCACACACTAACGCGTGCACTGACAAAAGCAGAATGACGTCCTTTTGTTCCCTTTCCTCTTTACTCTGTCTTTTACGCACTGGTTTGTAGAATGATACTTCTGTGTGCTGACTGACCAACCCACTTACACAATCATGCATAAATTCCTCCCCACGCCGGCTCATAATTTATGCTGGCATCAGTGTGTGTATGTGTGTGTGTGTATGTGTGTGTGTGTATGTGTGTGTGTGTGTGTGTGTGTGTGTGTGTGTTCAGAGCTAGAGTTTTATTGTGCACCCACCAGAGCTGTCAATAAACTCTTGACCTGATCAATAACAATACCAGAGACCGAGTCCATGACCTGCATTCAGCTGCTGCCTGCGTAAATGTGTGTGTGTGTGTGTATGCAGATGAAACGTCCCTACAGTCGCTCCACTGTCTACAGACATACACATACAGACAGTATATTGTGTCCAACATGCAGGACGAATGTGCGTCCAGCAGTAACTTTGAATTTCTGATTTTGCCTCTCTGTCTTTTTACATAGATTGCTGACTCTGTGATGGAGATAAACTATGTATCATAAAATATCAAAAAGAAGCATTTAATATTCATCTTATCATCTAAATATGGGTAAGATGGCAATGATATTTTCCAAAATGTTCCTTTTAAGGCCGAGTCCAGTGTTTTGGTCTATAGACCAGAACGGCACATCCGGGTAGCCACTTCTTAAAACATCCATGCTGCACCCCTTGTTGGGGAATAGAAAACCGAAGATCCTATAGATGTCGATGCAATATGACTTGTGTTTGCATTTGTTTCTTGTTAAACAACCGTTTGTTTTATAGACGTGTCTAATAATAATTTTGCGACCTTGCCTGAACCGGAGTGTTCGCCAACCTAATTAAATTAAGGTTGATTGCCATACCCCTTCGTTCTTCCCCCATCCCAGTGGATCAAATGGGGCCTTCAAGTGAAACTCGTGAGCTTGTGTTTACAACATGGGCAGTCATGTACACAATATGCTTGGCTTTCAAATGGTTAAGAGAACACCGTTGCTAAGCAACAGCAATATTAACGTTACTGTCGGAGTTTAAAGCCACAGAGGCTAACAATTTAGCAAGCTGGCAAGTGGGGTAACATAATGCAGTAAATGCAAAGGCATAATGACAGAGGAAAAAGATTAGTCAGTTGGGAATATCAACATTTTTCTCAAAAAATATATAATTATGAAGAAAAACAATATACAACTAAAATTATGACATTATATGCCAAAAAATTAACTTCCATGGCCTCCGCCCTTTCTGACAATGTCAACAAATACGTCACAACCCGTGAACTTGGAGCTTTCAGAAACTTTCCACCTGCAAGGTCCTGAATACCACAAGAGGGGGGCTTTCGTATGGACTCTTAAAGGGACTGTTTGTCACTTCTTACACGTTTAAATCAACCGGGTCGGTGTCCCGTGCGCGCTCGCATATGCACGCTTGCGCGTGGCTACGCTGTTCAGACAAGACTCCAACACAAACTACACGGAAGCACCAAAACCGCAAAATTATATCTAGTGAAGCCCGTCTTGCAAAACAGTGTTGGCCGCGGTCGGAGGGCGGGAAGGAGACCGTAGCTTTGCTGTACTCTGCTCCTCTGCTCCTCTGCCTGCCTGCCTTCATTCAGCTCACTCCACCTAATGTGTCTTGAGTCTCCGCAGCGAGTTACGTTATCGTCTCTGACCGGGTGCCAGTGTTTCCTCCGACCGTGGTCGGGAGGCTGAGGCAGGAAAAGCCAACACTAGGATCAGCAGTGATTCATGGGGAGACCTTCGTCTGGTCAGCTAACATTACTGCCAAGCAGGTGAAATATAGAGTGATATTGTGGTTTTAGCTGACTTGTGTCGCCTCACTGTTTTGAGCGATGCTCATTCATGTCTATGTAGAGCGAGCACAAGCGTGAGCCCGAGCAACAGGACGCTGACTTTCGTTGACTCAACGGCCACAGGTATCGCCGTTAACAAGCATTTCTGATTCTTACAAACAGTCCCTTTAACTTTAACATTTAATTTTCCGCTGAGCCTCCTGTTTAACCAAAAAGGTCTGACAGAGACACTCATAATACACTTACTGGGGACTTTTGGTTTTCTTTTCACTTAACCAGGTGTTGTTTTGGGTAAACTAGGCCCTTGTAGTTGACATGGATCTGGGCTTAGAGAAATAGGGACAAGCCTGGGATAGAGAAGCTTTACTCAACACAATGAAGCTGTTTACCATGACAATAACACCAAACTCACTGGGACTTGCCTGGACAGCTGATGGGATTACACCTGTGACATTTCTATTGGCTCCCTATAATACACCTGGCTTGTTAGATTGTAGTAGTGTTTCTGCATGTGCATGCATGTTGACACTAAATTACAGTAAATAGACCAATACGCACCTCACACACAATATACATATTTGCTCTTATCTGACTAGACTTTTTGTTTCATATCTGTAGCCTACAGTTCAACATCCAATTTAGTCAACAAATAGCAGTAGTGGCCTGAAACAGTGGGAGCAAGGGAGGACATGTTTCTCTTGGTGAGTTTTTGTAAACCCAAATCTATACTCAGAGTTGAGTGGATTAGATCCATTAGGCCTATTTATTATTTTTAGCTAATTATTTAAAATATGTATCTATTACTTTTAGTTAATTATTTACTTATTCATTACTTTTAGCTAATTATTTACTTATTTATTATTTTTAGCTAATTATTTCAAATATGTATCTATTACTTTTAGTTAATTATTTACTTATTTATTACTTTTAGCTAATTATTTCAACTACCTTTTTATTACTTTTAGCTAATTATTTACTTATTTATTACTTTTAGCTAACTATTTCAACTGTATTGATTCATTTTAGTTAACTATTCCAACTATGTATTTTATTACTTTTAGCTAACTATTCCAACTATGTAAGGTATTTATTACTTTTAGCTAATTATTTCAACTGAGTATGATGTTTATTACTTTTACAGTAGTTAACTATTCCAACTATGTAAGGTATTTATTACTTTTAGCTCATTATTTCAACTGTATGGTATTTATTACTTTTAGCTCATTATTTCAACTGTATGGTATTTATTACTTTTAGCTCATTATTTCAACTGTGTATGGTATTTATTACTTTTACAATGGCTAACTATTCCAACTATGTATTGTATTACTTTTAGTTAACTATTTCTGCAAATTTCCCCACTGTGGGACTAATAAAGGAATATCTTATCTTATCTTATCTTATCTTATCTTCAACTATGTATTGTATTACTTTTAGTTAATTATTTCAACTGATTCAGGTATTTACAGTTTTTCTCAATTGTTTACACACAAATACTGGTACTTGACACACAATGACCACAACATGTAACTCATGCACCAACCCCCTGAACCAATTCTGCTAAACTACAAGCACAATTCCTGCTTTACACTCAAATTGCAGTTCTAAAACACACTTTTTTCAAAACACTACACACAATTCTCTGCATTTGGCACAATTTTCATGAAGAAAATCTCGTTTTCACAAGGAACACACTGTCATTCAAAATTCTAAAGTCAATTGCCCTACTATGCACACTGACTCATCACATGGGCAAACACCTGTCACACAGTGTTACAATTAGCAATCAGTTGATGCTTTTCATGGCTGGATTTGACATGCTAAGCGATATTTCCCCCGCTGCTTGGCCAGGGAAAACATTGCTTGTGATGTGGATGAGGTGCTGTGGCCAGACCGAAACAGAAGAGAGGATGCAGCATAGTTTGTTTTTTTTCCACTGTATGTGCAACTTTGTGTTGGTTGGGATGTACACTGTGTACATTGTTTTTGTGGGGAAAATAAAATATATTTGTTACCGTGTATTTGTGTGTTCTGAGTATAAAAACAATATTCTAAAATATTTTACAACACACTTATGTATGTACTGTCTGTAGTAAGTGTAACACTGAACAAAAAAAAGGCCTAAGTCATTATGATGAATGGAGAAGAAGTGTTTTCCATTCATCATAGTGTTTTACATTGAGCACATCAGTGTTCAACTGGTTCTTATAAATGTCTATTCATATGATGGTTTGTGTGTGTCATTTGAAAACAAAATACCATTTTGAGAAGAAATAACATTGTTTTGAATGTAAAGTTTCATTTTGCAGGAGAATTGAGGGGTTTTGCCCATTGTGTGTGTGTGTTTTTTGATTTGTGTGTAGAGTTCTGAGAGTATGAGGCATGCTTTCAGAAAATGTGTGTAAACAATCGAGAAAAACTGTATTAGGTAGATAGATTTCAGTGGATTACATTTGACTAAAACCTGCTTTAATGGTGTTTTGAGGTGTGTGTGTGTGTGTGTGTGCGTGTGTGTGCGTGTGTGTGTGTGTGTGAGATCATCCCGCACTAAGAACCGGTCTGACAGCTTTGGGAGTCAAGTCACCTGAATGAAGAACTGGAGGAAAAGTTAGTATCAAAGCGAGGAGACATTTAAAGTGAAAGAAGAAGAAGAGAAACAACAAGATCCGGGTACTAAAGTCCAGCGTTTGATATCAGCGTCTCTTTATTGTTTGATCTCCGCCGCCCTGACGGGGTTTCTTGGACTTTCAAACACTTTTTAAAGCTTTTCTTTTGATGAAAAGACAGAGACAGGTTGGTGTGGTGTAGAGACTGTTGTGGTGTCAGTTTGGTGTCCCAGATTGGGACAGACACACACATCTGTGATAACAGACACTGTCACAGCCACACACACGCACACACAGCCGGAGGAGGACGGAGCGTGTCACCATCATGCCTGTGCGACAGAAAGGTAATAATGTCTTTATTTCTATCTCTTTACTAGCCCTACATCCACTCACATGTTTTATCTTGTTAAAGAGACTATATAGAAGAGGCTACATCAGTTGTTACCACTCTAACAGGCTGTGTTGGTGCAGCCAGCGCTGTAGAAGCGCTCCTCCTCTTCTTCAGCCCGAAACTTCATCTAAAAAACACGCAATTTAACGCTGAAGGGTCTATTGGTGCACGAATACAACGTATAGATCATATTTTAAGTGATTTCACTAATCATTCAGATATTGTGATAAATTCGGCGCACAAGTTATTCACCAAGTGGTATTTTATTATCATTTTTTATTGTCTTTTATTAGTTTACAACCTCATAGTTGGTATGCAAACGCATGGAAAGAGAGCTCAAAGATTTTTTGACTCTTGCCAAATGTTAATTGCATGCCCATTAAAATGTGCAATTGAATAATATATGAAAGCATGCTCTTCTTTATATGCACATAGATACATCAGTCAACAGTCAATATGTTTTGAATGCTGTTTGGCATTTAAAGAAAGCAGCATTTGTTTGTGTTATGTTGATGCTGTCAGTGCTTCCGGTTTAATCAGCTGTTCCATGAGTGCCATGTAGTCTGCACCCTTCTTTCACACCATAAACTATATTGCCCTCATGGCATGACAACTTAATAGTAGTTACCATTTCACAGAATGCAGATAGGCCTACTTCATAGGTTGCACCATTTTCCACTGTTTCCCTTATAATTAAAAAAGTATCACTCAAAACTCCAGTTCAGTTTTATTGTATTATTAATTCATATTACGTCAGGAGCTGAGGATAAACTTACCCTTATATACTTTTTTTTTTTTTTTTAATTTCTGATATTTATTTTGCATTTTCAGCTCTGGGTTGAACCTCATGAGCATCCATACAGAATTCAACAAACAATACAACACTTAACAAATTGAGCGAACAGTACAACATTTAACAAAAACAGTTGTCAGGGGGCAGTCAAACATGTATATATTCTCCAACAACACATGCATCATGTTTCATGTTCCATGTAAATGATCCATTTTTCCCAGTTCTTATCAAAGATATTGCTTTTAAATTTTTAGTTGGTACGTCAGTTTTTCCATTGAAAAAATATCACGGACAATCCCTTATATACTTTTAATTTTTAGTTGCTGTCAAATTTGCAATTCAACATTGAAGTCAAACACTGACAATTGGCAGTAGTTGAGACTGAAACGGAAAGAAAACATTCTTGTGGCACACCTGTGTCTACACTCACTATATGGAGCCAGGTGTTATCAAACCGTCTCTTATTAACTTCACCCTGATGAAGACCTGTGAGGTCCAAACCAGTTTTTTTAACCATAGTAATCCTCAATTAAGTAGATGCTTTAAATTGACATTAATCTCCTTGTTCTGCTAATACTGTCTGGAGAGTTGTACCTCTCCTTTTCTGTCATTGGAGTAAAGGGTTTCTGTTATTTACTTGAATATTTTGTATTTAGATGCTCAGCGAGCCTTGGAGCTTCTCCAGCAGTATCGGGCCAAGCTGGACCAGAGACAGCACAACCAGAGCCGGACCAAGCAGGGCCATGTGGAGGAAGATTCCCAGCTGCAGCAGTCTCTGGACAGAGTCATCAATGTCTTCCAAAGTCAGCTCTTTAGCGCTCTGCTTGGTAAGGAGATCTGTTTGTTTGTTCATATACCCGGCCAGTCACTGTTCCTCTACACATCCACTTATGCCGGTATTACAATGTGAGCTGCTGATTTTTGATGCATGGATTTGACATCTGTATATTTTTCTGCCCCAGAATCAAGGTATTTAAAGGGATAGTTAGAGTGTTCTGAATTGGTATTGTATGAGGTAATTATCCATAGTCAGATGATGGTCGGCACGCACCCAGCTTGGAGAAACAGACAAGAATACAGACATAGGAGCAAAGCGATGTGCTGCTGTGGACGGGGACAGCAGAAAAACATATTTTAGCCACCTAAAAGAAAGACTCACCTAAAACAAATCTATATCTATTTAAGTGTACGCTATGTTTAGAATATTTTGGCGGCTAAAATACATTTTGCTGCCGGCCCCGTCAAAGGCAGTACATTGCTTTGCTCCCCTGACGGTACTTTTTCCAAACTGGGGGCGTGTCGACCGCTATCTGTAGGTAATACATTGACTATGGATAAGTACCTCATACAACACCACTTCAAATCACCTGAACTATCCCTTTAAATCAGCGCAGTTATGTTAGATTGAAGTGTTACCTCACCAAAATCACAAATCCTTTGGTCGTCACTCATTCCAGTTTGACGACCAACTGAAATGAGTTGCAGAAGATGCTAAAACTCTACACCTTCATTCTCTTACCCTCCTTTAATTAGTCATTACAAGCAATCGTTTCTAATCACTGCACCTGCTTTTGAATCTCTGGAACACAGTACACAGATCTCTATTGTGGTATATACCGTATGTATTGTGATGTTTTAATTCTGTCTATTGTTGTTTTATTCCACCAGTTGTATCTATGTTTTAAGGTCTTGTATCGACTTGCCTTCTGTCGCTGCGTCTTGACCAGGTCATCATTGTAGATTAGAAATGCTTTTCAAATGACTTACCTGGTTAAATAAAGGTAAAATAAAAATAAATAAGTTTAAATTTGGGTAAACCATTTGCCTTGCTGTGGGCAGTTTCCCCTATTTTCTAGCTTTTCTTGATTATCTAGAGTAACTGGGACTTTGTTTATGGAAAGCGGTTTCAGTTAGTAGTTTTTCAAATGTTATTTTGGATTACAAATAAAACAGAAACTCTATGTGTGGCTAGATGCCACTGTTTTTTTTGTGATTTGGGTGAACTGACTAGCTTGGTTCTTGTGCTGGTCTCCGCAAAAAGTTCATGAACTCAGTGCAGCGAGGTTCAGTCGTCTTAAATGTTGACGGAGCAGTGCAGTGTGTCAGTCCAGTCGGGAAGGATACCATGTGTTTGGGACTCTATATGAAGGCTTGAAGACAGGTGCACTTGTGTGTGCTTTTGTCCAAATGAAGATAAGAAGGTTTGGCTATAAGACAGTGGGGCTGTAGGCCAGCAGACAGAGGGCCAGGCTGATCATAAGAGAAGAGGAGTGCTGTGTTAGCACTAGTTTTCACAGTAAGATCTTGTGCTATCACATGACTGTTCACCAGGAAATAGAGATCAGAACACAAACATGTAGGCGTGATGTGGCCTGTCACTGAAAACACAAGGCCCCTCTGTAGAAATTCTGCATAAATTCAGAGAATGTGTGGCAAGCATAAATTCCTCCCAAGAGTTAACAGTCTGTGTCTGACTGGTTTGTTCTGCTTGTGGCGAACTGTTGCTTATTGGAAGGAAAACACATGTGGTTCAACAAACTGGTTCTTAGTCTCTGGTCCCACCTGCTTTGTGCCATGCCACTCCTTTCTCTGTTTAATGTGTGTGTGGGTGTGTGTTTGCGTGCGTGTGTGAGTGTGTGTGTGTGTGTGTGTGTGTGTGTGTGTGTTTGCGTGTGTGCCGTTCACTAAACATGGGACTGAGTTCCTGTTTGTGATTTTGACCTTTAATCGAGCCGTCTCTTGTTAAAGTTTTATCTTGAAACAGCGCAGTCTTTCTTTTTTTTCTTCGTATTATTGATCCTTGATTTCTTTTGTGTTGAAGACATTTGACTTCATCTATTATGTAATATGTTTGAGTATACTGTACGTCGGTGAATGTGATTATGTGTTACCGTACTTTCTATCTTTACTGCTTGTTTTATGGTCATTTTTATGTATTGTACAGTTAAATTCCCTGAGTGCTTTTCACTCTTCTCCTTTTCTCTTTACACATCCTCCTCCAACTGTCTGTGTATTCCCTGTCCTCTATCCACATACTGTACCTCTTCATCATCTCTTTTATGACCACCAAACTTATCTGAGTGAGCAGCCTGGGCTTTGATTAATTGTAGTATTGCCGGTTCTGTATGCAGAGAGGGAGAAGTGAAACATCTAATCAAAGTAGTCACTGATGCGTTCTGTCAGTGTGGTTACTTCTAAAAAGGGAAATGACAGTAGGATTAACTATTCCTCTTTTAAGTGGGAAACCCTGCATACTTGAGGAACTACTGTTCTATGTGACTATAGTGGCACCGTGGCAGTATCCTTGTGCTGCCACTAGAGGTCAACAGTGTATTAGCTGTATATCCTTTGCTTTCTCTAACATGTACCTAATAAAACAATTGAGACTTTTTTGAGATCAGCTTCAGTAGTGATTAAGGTTTTCTACAGCTTTACAGGACTGCAACCGGGTGATTATTTTCATTATAGTTAAATCTGGTGAGTTATATTAGTTGAAATTCTCATTACCTCCCGGAAGCAATCAATGAATCAAATGCTCTGACAAAAAAAAAGGAAAACAAATCTGGTATCTGTGGCTGTCGCAGGACTGTAATAAACCCGTCCAATCATTTCATTTGGCCCGAATGAAACGATTGGACGAGCAATGATTGGCGCGCACACTGTCCGTGCACCCATAGCACGTCACCGGGGTCTTCCACAAGCTTCTAGCTTGATAGCTGTGATTACTAACAATAGCCATGTTCATTGTTTACATTCATTATGGTATTTATGTTCGTAATGATAACAGGGGGGGGTGGCTTTGGAGGGAGGCCTGAAGCGACGGACTGCCAGTGTTACAGACTTTCTCGCTATATTTAGGGATTTTTAGAGCTAGTGCTGCTTGATACTTTTATTGGAAAAGAGTTGGCAACGCTGGGCTCAGTTTTTTTGGCTGGATCATTTTTAAAAATCTAGTGTACTCTTGCTAGTTTCTTAAGATCACCCACCCTGCCTTTAACCACTTTCAGTTGTTCAGTCTATACACTGTCAAAAAGAAATGTCCATCACAGCTTCCCTGAGCCCAAAGTGACATTTTCAGTCTTGTTTTGTTCAACGAACTGTCCATAATCCAAAGATAATCAGTTTACAATGATATGAAACAAAAACAGAAATAATTCCTCAGTTCGGATAAGCTTAAACCACAAAATGCTTTTATTGTTCGAGTGATAAATGTCTGAAATGATTAACTGATCATCAATTTAATTTGAGTTTAAGTTTTGACTAATCTGAGGTAAAAAAAAGTATTACCTCAGTGTGCTGATATTTAGTCAATTATTCATTTATTCATTCTTTTTGTTTTGTAATTAGTTATTCTTTCATTTTTTTTATATTCATCCATCCCTTCAATGTGTCATTACCTAATTTACTAATCCACTAAACCCTTCAGTCATTCGTCATGTATCTTTCATTCTTTCTTCTCATTCTTTCATTTTCATCTTTATTCATCAATCTTTGCTTTTCTCATCCAGATATTCAGGAGTACTATGAATTGACCCTCCTTGCAGACAGCAAGTGCTCTGTGGACCAGACAGATGGTCCGTGGAACCTCCCTGCCTCTGGTAACCTGCTAGCAGAGCTCCCAGTCCAGCCACAGCCCTCCTCTGGTCCCTTGAGCCCCCAGGCTTCTGGAGGATCCCCCCAGCCAAAATCCCCCCTGACCCCTAAGGCCAAGTCAATCAAGTCCCATGCTGCTCCACTCCCATCCGGGACACCCACATCAAAGCCATCTTCCCCTACAACGCCGTCCATTACACCCCAGTCAGAGCCAGGCAAGGTCAAGTATCGTGCTCCTCTCCCTCCTGTCCATCCTGGAGCCTCCACATCATTGGTATCGGAGACTCATTTTCCGTCTTCTCCCTCTGCTGCCACGTTCTCCGGAGTCACATTGAATGGTGCAGAAACCCCCACTGGCTCCATTAAAACACCTCCTGGAGCATCACCGAATGGAACAAAGCCACATGTTACTGCCACCAACTCTAACGCTTCTTCAGAAAGCTCCATCACTTACGTCAATGCACAAAGCGATCCTGTCTCTCCAGACCTCAGCCTGGTGACTGTCTCAGCCCTCGTCTCCAGCACCATCCAAGGCTTTGTGTTTCCAACCACTCCAGACAAACTTAGCCCCACCCACACCACTCCTATCACCAGCCCAGGTTTCAACAGAGTCACAGACGCTGATAAAGTCTCTACACCTCCTGCGACCAGCAAGGACCCAGGCATACGCCAAGTCACTCCCGGCACGAGTCCAACTAGCCCCAACCAGGGGAAATTTACCTTCAGCAGCCGCAGCCCCACAGGTCCTCCAGGGCCTTTGACGAAAGGGCCTTGTATGAGGTATGTCCAACATCCATACTTTAATTGTTATTAGGGTACATTAGCAAGACTTTACAACTGTTAACTGACATTTGAACACACTCAATTGATTAATTATCTCTGGAAAAGTCAGTGCAAAACACTACGGCAATAAGCAATTAGCACCTAAAAGTATGACTTCAGTCCCAATTTGATCAAACAGGGTACTGACACTGTCACAATCCTGGTTATTGATACTTTGAATAAATATAATATAGAAAAATAAGCAGTATGCTACGAACTATGAGAGCTTTTTTCATTCATTTCACATTGGTGAAGTTACGACAGGTGGTCCTTTTCTTTACTTGGTCAGCTTTTGTTCTGTAGCCATGCTGCTCATTCTAATTCACTAATTTAGTCTATTTCTTTCCACCAAAATTGAGAACACAAAACCCATTTCAACAAAGATTTACACAATCCCTGGTGGTTAAGACAGCAAAACTAATATACTGACAAACTGGACACAGGTTAACTCTTTCAATTTATGATCAGTCTGTGATAGAAATTAATAAAATGTGCATTTATTTTATTTAAAAATGCCTCAAATTGTAATTTTTAATAGAAAACTTAACACAAAATGATATTAGCTATTAAATATCATGCTTTTTATAATGAAAATGAATGTATGTCACATGGCTTAAGTGACTGATAGACTACAACACTGCATTTTGTTTGCTATTGGGAATTAAGGTGTAGTAGTACAGAATAATAACTGACCGTTTTCAGAGTTCACCTCCAGACATCCTCTCTCGTTGATCTCTGTTCCTAGTCCAACCAGCCCCGGGCCACCAAAAGTCACCTCCACTAGCCCTAGCCGAGGTCCAGCCAGCCCCACTAGCCCTAGCCGTGGTCCAGCCAGCCCCAGGCCAGCTACAAGCCCACTGACCCCCAACAAGGTAAGACATCTCTGGTTGTATTGTGCCTCGGGAAACCTACAGGAAATATCTCCTCAGTTCATAGCAGTGTATAATACGTATTGCCTCCTATCTGAAGTCGATGGGTGATCTCAGTTGTTGCGTGGCAACCTCGAGGTTACAGTAAAGTAGGGCTGCAACATTGTGGAAAGGGAGTGAGGTTATGTTTTCTGTCCTGAGTCTTAGAGGAACTATTTGTAAATGAAAAAATAGCATCCATTTTCTCCTTGTGTCTAGGAGAGCTTGCCATGTTTGGTGATGTACTGTGTAATTCTCCGATTAGATGTTTATATGGTCAGGTGGCAGAGACTTCCTACTAGGTTTCATGGTCCTAATAGTCTGATTTTTCATATCCAGGTTTTATTTGGGTGGGATCCGTCAACTAGTATATACATTTGTTGTCGGCTAAACATTGCTTGCAAGATATATGCTGTCATGATTGTGTTTTTGTCAGAATTAGGGTTGGATGAATTCCTAATCATCACAGACTAGGTTTTCTTGATAATGGCATTTTGTTTTAGCGCCAAAGGTTTTTTCTTTCGTTGTGCTACAACCTGTTTTGTTTTTGCCCCCTGTCTGCGCACAGTTGGTTTGACGCTCACTTGTCATTTATGGATGCAGCTTATGAAGAATTTAGGAACACAGTTCACCCTGCAAAAGCAAATATAGAAGAATCATATTGTCATACAAGAGAAGATTTCGTGGATACTGAAAATAATGGTTTTAATATAACTAAATAACTGCAGAACATGAAGTTTTCACATAGAATTAGTCTGGATTTTTTGCTTCATGTCACTTGTCCCTACATGGAAATAGTTGTGATACAGTGCAAAAATGTTTTTTACTAGTGACAACATGTCTAATCTTGAACCAGTATTTGGAAAGGCTGCTGGTGGCTGCAGAGAGCAAAGTTAGATGGACAGATCGTTTATGCAGGATGGCTGTTTGAACATTGGCTCACATTGCATTACATAATATGACAAGGGGAATCAATTCAGTTCAGTAACATTTTATTCTCCTGTAGAGTCAGCAGGACGAGCTCAGAGATGGGCTCATACAAGTGCTTTTGTCTTGTTGATCTTGCTGAAATGGTTTTGTGTGGTTTGGGCTGTTTGAACACAGACTTACACTGCACACATCATTGCATTGATCTGCTGCTGATAGTCCACATCTCAGGACATTGTGCTAATATTGACTTACTTTGCTTTATACTAAAGCTGTTTTCAATACAGTGCTGTACTGTATGTGCATCAGGCAAGATTTATAAATACTGCTTGTATTGTGTTGTTACACAATGAATGTAACTCCGGGTACATTCATGTGCTGTTCAGGCGTTCCTAATTAAAACATGTAAATGCAAATCAACTGTTATTGTCACACATTATATTGTACACAGCATAGTACACAGTGAAATGTAGCCTCTGCATTTAACCCATCCTAGTATAAGGAGCAGTGGACAAACTGGCACCTCTCCCAACCCGATATCACGCCAAAGCGTGTTATAGACCCGCCAGTCCACCAGAGAATAGCGTGTCAGTGTCACGTTTTGCCTCGCAGACGTCACTAACGTAACTTCAAAACAAAACACTGGTCTCCTGGTTGAAAGTCCTGTGTTTGTTGGACCCATCCACCTCCCCCCCCTCGACCGCCTGTCATATATATGGCTCTTAGCGTAGCATATTCACTTGGATGAATTTACATTGCAGTCAGTACAGACTACACGGCAGGAAAATGACACATCTAAAGCAAGAAGGGCATTTTTATTACACGCTTTTGCCTTGCGCATTATCGTGTCATTCACAAGTCTTTTTGTACAACAAGGCTGCCTCTCCAGCTACCAGTCCGGACTCCGTACTTGGTCCGTGCGAGGACTTGAACCGGCGACCCTTCATTTCCCAATTCAAGTACCACAGACTGAGCTACTGCCGCCAAATTAATTTATCCAATAATAATTATAAACTGGGGTGATTAATTTAGTTTTTGTTATCACACAAAAAAGGGAATTTTGTTCTTAGTGACCGAAGATGAAATGAAATTAAACACATTTTTTGCGTTTCTTATTAACCATCACTGAACTGTTTAATGAATGAGTTTACTGGTGTTAAATGGCTACAGAAGAAATTGAGACCCAATAATAATACTCATTTAGCACAACCCAGTGCAGAGTAGACAGACTGACAGCTCTCTGTTGGCAGCAGTGAGCATCATGAGAGAACTAACAATGAGTGCAGGGCCAGAGAAGGGTGGAGCAGGACAGAAGTAGGACAGGAACAGAAACAAATGTAAAATTGGGTGTATGTGAGTGTTTGTTTTATGCAAGACGTTTGGAAGTGAGACACCCAACGTTCCCTCTCTGCTTCGCTGGTCTTGTAAAGTATGTATAGTACAGTAACATCAATTGTAGTGATGTTGTGTATCTAAAAATAGCCCAGTATCCTGAGTGAGTGAAATCCCATCTTTGTGTAAAGCTTCAGGGTGCATATGGAGCTTTAACTTCGCCAATACCCAAAGTTGAAAGTAGAGCATCCATTGCTATACCGCTGTTACTGCTCACTCAGTCTAACCCCCCACTCCTCCTGCAAGAGACTGACCTGATAAAACCGCAGAGAGTGGTGTGTGTGTAGCATAAGTATGTGTGTGTGTGCGCTTATGTCTGTGTATACACGTCTGTCTGCGTGAGTGTTTGCCTGTGCATCCATGTGTATGCGTTTCTGCGCCTGTCTCTGCATGTTTGCCATTTTTTTTGTGTGCGGATATATATTCTGAGCCATGCACTCTTTGAGGTCAAAATGTGGCTACCCGCTGCCATAAAATGAAGACCGCAGCTGGAAAACAAGAGGGCGGGCGGAGGTGCACCGGGACAGCTGCCATGTTTCCGAGTCGGCCCCTATTTTAGCGGAGAAGTCTTCTCTGTCTGCTCCGATGAAAGGACAGGTGGACAGGACATGAGAAAGGGAGGAGAGTGAGGGATGAAAGAAGAGGGTGAGAAGGAGGAGACAGAGACGGCAAAAGGATGTCACCAAAAGCAACAAGCGGCTGAGTGGTGGAAGTTGCAGCTGGAGGATGTTTCGGTGAAAGTTTGCCAGTCGGACTGGTGAGGATGGACTGCATCTGCATACTCACTACCAAGGTGAGACACTGGAAGAGAGCAGATCGGAGTAGAGCAGAGGAGCATGACAGACAAGACAGAGTAAACAGGGTGTGACAGCGTGGACGTTCAGCCTCATATCAAGTTTTCTAATAACTACATTATCGAGGTTTTGTGATAAGTGTCCCTGATTGTTGAAATTGTGTGTGAATTCCTCACATGATCATTTTGATAATATACTGTCATCAAGATAGAATGATTTTCACCTGCAGTCCTTTGGAGGAAGGGGGTGGAGGGGGATTACACTTACTATAAGACATCCAAATTAAGCATTTCCTGATAAACTACAGGCTTAGTAAATGATGGGAAACTAAGTGCACCTGCAAACAATTAGCCATATCTAATTGGTGACAGGTTGCTTCTTGCACAGATGGCGTGCTGTATTTTGTGAATGAACAGGCTATAAGGTGATATCTTACAGGAACGGGCTGTGATCTAGTGAAGCGACTCTAATGGGAATGCCGAGCTGTTTCTCAGTTGTTGGTCTGACAACATGTGACACCCAGAGAGACAGGAAACTGGGTTGATAGGACACACACTTCAAAAGGCTAGCTATCTGACTGACTGGCTGGCGGTGTAGATAACTGACTGATTCGCTGGTTGACTGACTGGTCTCAAGACAGGAGAGATCGCTTGGCTAAAAAAAAAGGCTGGCATGATTGACTACATACATACATTATGCACAGATATACGTGGCCTATATAAAAGGAGCAGAACCAGTGTGAGCTGAGGTTAAGCAAGTATAGACAATGGATGGATGGATAATTTAACTGTTAATGCTTTGAATGACTTTGTATGATGTGTCTTCTGACCTCATCTAAAGACAGAAGTATTCAGATTTGTCCGAAATGGCCACGCTTGAAGGCAGGGTGAAAAGCTTGCTGTTTATAAGAGGGGCGACATGCGATCATTTTTCACATAATGATAACAGAGCAGACTTCTCAAAGGCATTCATGGTTGCCCTGCTATAGTTTGTGCTGAGAAAAAGAGAGCTTGAGAGAAAAAGTTCAAATCCTGCATACTCTGGCACCTTCACACACCTGGCCAATGGCTGCATGAAGTGAGCGCTCTTGTCGGATTGTTGGTTTCGGAAAGTTATGGAAATGTCCCACAATTCTTGGACGACACTGTTTGACGACCTTTCAAACGCTTTGTTTGAAGCAACAACTATACTGCCTGTACAGATCTTTGCTGTAACTTCTCATCAGTCATTAGACTTGGCTTGTGTTTCCACTACATCTCACAGACTTTGACCACACCACCTGATCCTGCACTTACAGAAACAGTAGTTTATTCTGAGATACTGGTGTGGTTATATCTTCAACTTAGTTACTGTAACGGATTACAATACATTGAATGTGTGGCTAAATCAGGCTTGGCATCTCGGGGTGCTCTCAATCTCATTATGGACTCAGCCTTGATTGTGCTTATTCATGGACTCTACTTAAGTGTTTATATCACATTGTCTGCTTGAAGTACAGACACTTTGACCCCTACAGTAGGTGACCCTGCCGCCTTAGTAAGAAATGCTGTCTTAGAGCCGGTTCATGAGGTTGCTTATTAGCTGTTAGGAGCAGTATGACCTTCCCTTGTGCTGGCTCACACACGGATTGTGAGGTTGAGACAAAGAATCAAACTCTCACTGCAAAGATGTTAATTTTATCTGATAACAATATAATAATAAGCTCAAGAAAGAAGCTGCATGGTCTTTAAAGGGATCTGATGAATGATAGAAAGCGCTCGAGGACTGACACCCACACATGCACACAAATACAAATAAGTCTGCAGTGTGCTGGCATATATGCAAACAGACTGCAGGGATTCCATCTCGCATTCATCTGGCTAATCTCGTTTATCTCATTAAGATAATGGATTAAATAACAGAGGGTGTCCCTTGAGCTCAAGACTGCTAGATTACTGCTGGAGGATGTATCCGTTCATCCTCCCCCTTCCTGCTTGATTCATTTCTTCCTCCCATCTCCCTCTTTGACTCTTTTACTATGTGCATTCTGGGTAAACAGAAAAACAAGTTTTAGAATCCAGACCTAAATGCACTGGGTTGATCAGAGATGTATTTGGTTACATTAACAATAATAAAAGTAAAAATTCAATGAATTTCCAGTGCACACAGGAACAACGATACAAATAGATTCAATCGGTTGCACCTCTAATCCTGAAATAAATATCAAACTTGAAGTTACTACAAGGAACTTTGAACTGGTTATGAAGCCACTATATGAAATACATAAGCAAACGAGACCATCAATGAGCTCTTTCTAATCATTCTTAATGTTTGTCATCGGTGCCACCGGGTCAGATTCTGCTCAAAATCAGATGAAATTATGCAGGTTCACTACAAACCTCTTCATCTCAGACTCCAGTTACCTGCCCACCGTGGACAGACCCAGATTCGGCTTCAACCTTCAGTTGGAGCTCTGGCGGGAGGCGAAGAGCTCCGCGCCCGGTAGCAGCTGCTCTTCCTCTGGCCAGGAGCAGAGCTTTGCCTCGCTGCTTCGCTTGCACCGCTGAGAGCCAACACTGACACAACGCTGCTAGAGGCCCAGGCCGTATTGCTGGGTACACTGGAGAGAAGGGAGGCACGGGAGAACCAGAACCAGACTGTCACACCCTGCTGTAGTAAAATGAGAAGTTTTCTAAAGGGACTCTGGTGCTCAGAAACACTACCGCTTTTGTCCACAGGGACCGCCAAAATCCACACAAAATGAAAGTTCCTTGTTGTAGCTTTAAAGATTACAGTACAATACTCTTGTATGTGTTTAATACAATCCTTCAAATAATAAATACTCAGTTTTCAAACATCTACCAAACATATATATTCAGTAGTATCTATACTTGTGGAGATTGTTGTCAAACATACAGGATGTGGATTTTACTTTCTCTCAGTATACTCTTCTCTATCTTGCCCAATCCTCTTTTCCTCTCTGATATATCCTGTCTTAAATCCCACCCTGGTTTTATCAGTATGTGATTGTTGTCTGGCCTTCTGGCCTCCCCGTGCTCCAAGAGAGCAAGAGTCTCTCCTAAGAGGCTTACCTTAGGCTGCTAATAGACTTTACAGAGGTGGAGCTATTCTAGGTGGGACAAAGAGGAGAAAAAAGAGAGGCAAAAATGAAAGAGACGCACACAAAGACTGAAGGGAGAAGAGAGATCTAGTCTGTGAGCGAGTGCATGAGTTGGAGTTCCTCGTATATCTAGCGTTTCTGGGTTATTTGACTGGATTTTGCCAAAAAACTCTGCGCTACATCATTCCACCGATCCATCCATCTGTGCAACTGTCCAGCTGGCACTGTGATGTAACTGTGAGGAGGGGTCACGGCCGACAAATTAATCAGCGGAGGAGGCATGAGAGGAGAGGAGAGGAGGGAGAGAACTTCCCAAGCAGCTGTAGGACTACTGATGTCAGAGCTATGTATCTGCCTTAGGACTAACCCAGCGATGTACTGTAGGGCTGCTGTCACAGGTTAGCTCACTTCATGAGACCCTCAGTGAACGGTTCAAAGATCCACACCTGTTGGGAAGAATTGGACTAAGTCTGTAGGTGTTTGGATAGCCCTGCCTATAGTAGGGTTGACACCTACTGGGCCAGTGCGAGGGCTACATGTGAAGATGGACCATCGCAACTCTTCACCCTCAGTCAATGTAATGTATCTTCACTTACTTTACAACTTATTCTCTGACTCATCTGCTGTGTGGTTCACGTAGGGAAATGGCCAAAGTCTTGTATTTATGGTAGAGAGTAGCAAGGTCCACTGAGGTTAAATCAATGGCAGTAATGAATGACCAGCAGTACGTCACTGTGTATTAATGTGTGGTGTATGTGAAACCACATGCAGTGTTGTTGCATACACAATTTGGTTTTAAAGCTTCAAAGTTTTAAATCAAACAAAAATTTAACTTTACATAGTATCTGTGTACATACGTAAGGCACATGTCTCATGATCCTTATCTAAATACACTTTTAGATAATAATAATACCAATAACTCATTCTCTTTCACAGTATTAAACCAGTATCAACCTGTTTCCAAAGCCTGTTAGTTAAAGTACACATTGGCATATCAGTGTTATAGATGTTATAAAGATGTGTGTCCTTCTGAAACACTGTGATCTAGTCCCTGATTCATGAGGTGCTAAGGATCAGGGAGGCTGGCCGTCAACCAAGATGGGCTGAGTAACTAGGAAGAATTAGTCCAGGGCCAGAGGTCATGACTTTTACATTAATGATAGCTGCTTGCTAATGGTCTATTCCCTGTAGTGGCTAACCAACTACTTCTCTTTGACTGTTGAACACTTAAGTACACTAAATAAATAAAAATCCACTGAAGAACACTAACGTTACTCATTCACCTCGACATTGACCACGATGGAAAACATGTCCCTTTATGTTTAACAAGAGACATAAGAGAGCCAGATAAAACTGTAGCTCCATTACTTTGCTTTAAGGACTCTTTTTTTTATTGAAAATGCTTTGCAAATTGGTAGATTTAATAACCTCCAGGTCATGAGTGAAATGTTTCAGTTAAAACAATTCAATATTCAAGTTTTCTTTCCAATTAATTAACAGAAGATGGTTTAATATGTCGGAAAACCCAAGTTGTATCAACTTGCTTAAGGCCCTGACCCTTGAAGGTGGGTGAGAAGCTGGTCATCATAGTGAGTTCGTAGCTGTTAAATGCGTGACTTTGATGCAGACAACATGAGATGGGATCAACTTGTCATAACAATTCTAGCAAGGTATCCTACAACAATAAGTGACAAAGCCAAGATACCTTCTTTTATATTCTCCTTGCTCATTATTTCTAATCCCACAATACAATATCAATGGTCGGTACAGTAACTGAATGGAACTGCTATGATGTCTGATGCGTGGGAAAGCCATGAATCATTTAAAGTGGCCCAAAGCTAGCTAGAGTGCTGCTAACTGGAGCTGTCCACATCTCTGAAACCGAGCCAAATCCGGAAGTCATGCAACAGGCATCCGGTCCCAGACCTCAGCCACAATCAGAACAACTTGGCTGGTTACCAGGGTCAACTCTGGAGGCAAGGACTGACCAGTGCTTGTCTCTGAAAAAGAAATCACCTGTCTGAAAAAGGGTTCTAGCAGGATACCAACTCTCTGGTGGGGCTGATAGCCTTATGAACAAGAGTAGTAGTAGTTTGTGATCGAGGGTGTTGTTCATATCTAAGTTAAGAGTCCAGTTCTCCTTAGATAATTTTGTTTTTCTGTAACTACTGTTTTCACAGGAACAGGGATTTGTTAGCTGTGTGACCTCCTCTTGTTTGGCCACCTCAGCTAACAGGCTAGTGAGCTAACATTTAATAGTTCAGCCCATGTCATGCCTGAGTACAACCAGAGCAGCTAATCCCATTAAGCAGATGACTAATCTCTGAGGAGCTACACACATGGACACACATTCAGAGATACCAACCTACTGTATACATACACACATACAAACACCAAGGGAGTCAGCTGAGTTCAGTTTAGTCTTATTATTGATTTTTTTTCAGGAGGGGAAAATTAATCTGCTTCAAATCATTGCTTTGTGAACTCATGACCTCCGCCTGTCAGGATAGTTTAGAGTAGATCAGGGCCGTTCTAGTGTATTGTGGGTCAAAAAGATTATAAAATGTTCCCCCTGTCCCTCTTGTACTGCAATGAAGTACTACCAGTAGTATAAATGCAACAGTTGCTGCAGAAATGATCATTTGTTGAGACAGACAGTGGAAAATCTGTTTCCTTTAAAATACTATTTGGCCTCAATTGATTGCTAACACAGTGTTTTCACACTCAGTGTGATTACATACATGAAAGTCTTTCACATTATATGGCTATAACCACCTGGTTATTTTCCATTAAATAAACAAGTACTCCATGTTTTTAACGAAAATGAGTTCAGTAATTAATATTGAATGTACACTCAATATATGTGTAACGCTATTCTATGTCAACGTCCAGATCCAGAGAGGCGGTGCAATGTATTACTGCTGTGTTATGCAGTATTTGTAATGTGGATGTATTTTACTACAGCTCATACAGACCTTCATGAAGAACTTAATAAGATGCTATAAGCCCCGATGCCCTTATATTTAATTCTCAATGTCGGCAAACAACTTTAAAACAAAAGAAATCTAAGTTTATATTAGACATGATTGTGATAAAATTATTATTTCCAGAATATTGCCCAGGTGCTGCTGTGTCTGTGTTTTGCCACATAGTGGCACTGTATGTATGATAAACACAACATGTTGGCTGCTCAAATTGTGTTTCTGCAGAGACTTGTCACTCTTGCTATTTGTCTTTTGGAATGAATTATCATACAATATTCAATAAGTGACAGCCCACTAATGGGATAAACCTCAACATTTTTCTGCTGCACAGTAGATATTTGTAGCTGCTGGGTTTCAGCAGGAGTCGGTGTGTCCTCAAACAGCATTTTAGAGAGGGAGGAAGATACAGTATATGTAGAAGAAAATTCACTCATGTGGAAACTGAATACACAGCTGGTAAAAGATGATCATGTGACCATATTTGAAATGTTGATGTATGGCGTCCTTTTTGATTGGTTGATGTGTAGAATGGAGAATCCGCCATTATTGGCTAGTAGTGAGTGTATGAGGTTACCTCACACACATACACACAGTGTAGTTATTTCTGTGCTGGCTGACCTACTAATGTTAACATGTAGTGCATGCCTGCTAGGCTCATGAGGTAGCATCCTCTGCCTCTCTCTCTCTCTCTCTCTCTCTCTCTCTCTGTCTCTCTCTCTTTTTCTCTCTCCCATTTCTATCTCATTCATTTGTTTATTTCTGTCTATCTATCAGTAATTTTTGATGTGTGATTTTGGAAATGTGACATTAGATTCTATCTTTAACCTCACAGTATGTTTTATAGCCATATGAGCCAGAACGCCTGTGGCTATCCCAGATGTATGAATGTGTGTGTGTGTGTGTGTGTGTGTGTGTGTGTGTGTGTGTGTGTGTGTGTGTGTATGTATCTCCATCTGTTCCTTGACAAACACACTCATACTGTATAGCTGATCTCAGGACGGCAAGACTTTTGGAAGACTTGCACTTGACCCAAAGCTGACTCTTTTAAAACATAAAAAATAACTCTGATTTTTTGTTTTTGTTTTACATAAATCCTAGAAAAAGACATAGACGAAAAGTTAGTGTCTGCCTCCAGAACATTTTCATAATAATTTGCCCCTTTTTCTATTGTCAGGAATCACTCTTACTCTTTACTCTACCACTCCTGGGAATAACTCTCAGGCCCACAGCAAATGTTTATTCGAGAGGAATAGAGGAGTTGGGTAGTTGGCCTCAGTGTTTGAAGAGTGATATTCAAAATGTTCAGAGGAAACAACTTCAAAGCAAGCAGAGAGCGCCAAAAATGTCACCAACAAACAAGTAAACTCCAACACACACACACACACAAAAGAGGAGCTCATGGATTACTGGTAACTCAGAGGGATTTTTCCAATCATGAAAATAAAATACATCAAAGTGACATAAAATGCTGCTAAAATTCTTAATAAGGATGCTAAACAGTGTTCGTCCATAAAACTCAGGTCTAAATAAAGACCACTTTCTAGAGAGATTTGAATTTTTGCAACATGCTTAATGTATTATTCATCAATTATTGATGCATTACACAGAACACACAAAGTTGTACATGTGTAAGTTTTTGCATAAGGAAGTTTTGAAGAACAGTCCCTGCTGTGCTCAGAATAACCTTTCATGTCATTGCATTATTTATATGAGTTGTCTACCTGCATCAGCTTCTAGACTTAATTGGCTCCTCCAGGCTTGTATCTCTGCATCTTGTTTTGGAACCATTACTGATTACCAGCTTTGAATGTAACTTGGCATTACCTTGGGTTGTGGATTACTTTATCAGTAAACTTATGAAATTACCTTGGAGACCTCTGTGTAGCATCGGCTTGTCTTTCCCTGCCGATTCCCCGTCGGTGACCTTACAGTCACCCTCTGCTTGCTTGTTTCCCTCGCTCCACCCTCTGCATTCTCGCGCTATACGCATCCCTTTCTCTGTCTCCTTCTCTCTCATGCTGTGTTGTTTGTTTTCCTGTCGAGGTGAGAAGACAGAGACAACCGCAGAGAGGAGTACTGTGTGTGTTTGGTTCTGTGTTTCTGTGTGTGTGTGTGTGTGTGTGATAGTCCAGATGGCCCAGCCGTCAGCATCAAGAGCCTCGGTTGAAGAGTGCGCTTTGACTTGTTTGACTTCCTCTGCCCTTTATCTCCCATAAATCCTCTCCTCTGGCATGTTGAAGTTGGTAAAGTAAAGTCAGCATAGATAGCATGTGGACAAATTCACACTCAAGTTGAATTGCCTCACTCTCTGTTGCCATCACAATGTGTTTTACACCCTATGAAGTGGTACATGTTTGGTCAAATATTGAAGTAAGAACCTAATGTGTGATAAGCTGTGACCACATATACTGACTTGGGATATCTTTGGTAAACGTATAGTTTGGTAGTGTTCTTAATAGTATTTAAAAACTTAATAACCTCTCTGAATCAGAGTTTAATAATGCTATTGTAGCAGTGTGTAAATCATATTTGCCTTAAAGGAGCAGTGTGTAACATTTCGCATTTTTGCAAAACCGTGGTACCGCCAGCCATCGTCTGACTGCCGTTGTTCCTAAAGTAGTGTTATTATGGTAAATATGTCCTCTGAGTAAGCCATAACACGGTTTTGCACTCGGCAGTCTTGGAAAGGGAGGAGTGAGTGGAGGGGTACTCAGTTGGTTGCAATCTGCAACCACACCACTAGATGCTGCCAAATCCTACACACTGCACCTTTAATATTTACAGTAAACCCATCTGAAAACGGTAGTCTGTGTTATGTACTGTATATAAGGTACTGTACATTAATATGTGCTATAAGTTTTTTTCTTATAAAATCATTCAGGTGTTAAATGTTTGTTAGTTCAGCTGCATAAAGTGCTCATTGGCTGCTGTTAAGTACAGTTTTGAACACACAAATGTCACTATTTCATTATGAATGACTGGATGCAGAGATTAGCTGACGCCTAAGGCCATGCTCAGACTGACTAAAAAAAGCGCAGACCTCTCATTCATTTTAATTAGGCCAGCCCGGTGACACAGCAGGGGTGCCAACACAGCGGGCTCCAGCAAAAAAAAAATGCAGGGTCGTCCAGCAAAAAAAGTTCTGGCTCAAAAGCGCAATGGGACGTTTTCCTGTAAAGCGTTGCAGTGGCCAATCAATTATATGCAAGCACACATTCCTGGCAGATTACTTTCCAACGTAAATGGTGTAGTGTACTGTTTACATGTGACCGTTGCAGCGAAAGATTAAATAATTGCCGTCATTGTTATCATTGTATTTCAGGTCTCACTGATATCTGAAGCAACACATCCCCACCAACACAACCCTTTGCGTTGTTTTAACGCAGGGCTGTTTCCACAATGAATGCCTTCTTAAACCAACATTTTGGCAAATGGGGCGAATCTGCGGCATCTAAGTTAGTATGGATGGGACACCCTACTTTGTGTAGAGTAAAATATGTGCATTTTAATTTTATAATCTTGTCCAGTGCTGATTTCATGTGCCATTCTGCTACTCTGATCATGCGTTCCGGTCACCTGTGATTTAAATGGCTTAATGCCAAAGTTGTCGCCCCGCCGCCAGCACAACAACAGGGCTGTGTTCCAATATCAATTGACCATGTCACCCTTTTAATGTGTGTGTGTGTGTGTGTTTGGGAGACATCATGGCTTGTGACTCTGGATGATGTAACGACATTGTCTCTGCCTCACTCACTCACTCTGTATGTCTCTCTATCCCGCTCTGTCCACCAATGTTATATTTGGTCAATTCAATCTTCACTAGCCCGTATAATACTGTACTCCCCTCCTCCCCGCTGTAGTGTGTGTGTGTGTGTTTACTGGTATGTGACTATAGCAGGCAGAGCATCACTGCAGCAGGTAGAAAGAGAGGGAGAGAGAGAGATAGGGGGGACACTAGAGAGACGACACATTTTTTTAATCCTCCCTCCACCTCTGTGTGCAGGTCTCTCCTCTCTCTTTCTTTCTGTCTCTCATTGATCTTGCTGTTGAGAGGCGGGCCAAGAGAGGCAGTGGAGCGAAGCGAGGGAGAGTGAGCAAGCCAGAAAGAGAGAGAGAGAGAGAGAGAGAGAGGCAGAAGGAGAGAGAAAGAGAGAGGGAGAAGGGGAGCGATGGAATGAGAGAGGCACACTCTCATACAGATAGAGAGAGAGGAGATAGAGGACTGGGACTGCTGCTGCAGAGGAGGACAAGAGAGACCACATTCATACTGACACACACATGCACACACTTACATGCACACACACAAACACACACACACACACACACACTCACTCACACATATTCATGCACACACACACACACAGACAGACAGACTGACACACACATGCTGACAACAACAACAACACACTGAAAAGCCAAACACATGTGCTCACAGATTCAGACACACACACACTGACGCACAGGCAGACACTGACCATGTTGCTCCACGCATCCTGACCAGCTATGAGGATTACACAGATGAAGATGATGATGAAGATGAGAGCAGTGAAGAGTGAGAGGGAGAGGACGCCGGCCTGCCACAGCTGAGGACCACAGCCGGGCGGTGGGGGGTGGGGGGTGGAGGCGTGGGGCGGGGGGGCCGGCAGAGTGGGGGACTGTGGGACAGGATGGAGCGTGATTGATAGAACACATGCATGTGCATGTGTGTGTGTGTGCATGTGTGTGTGTGTGTGTGTGAGCGTGTGGATGTGTGTGTGTGAAATATGTGTATGAGGACTAGGATGCCCCCCCCAGCGCGGGACCAGCTAGCTAACGTTAGCCACATGTTGTGCCACTGCAAAGTAGCATGCACCAACAACACCATATCTCTGATGTTTGGATGCAAGGTAGGTAGAGAGCTTTGTGTGTGTGTGTGTGTGTGTGTGTGTGTGTGTGTGTGAGAGAGAGAGAGAGACATGCAGGTGGTATAGGTAAAATAATGGACAGTGCGAGAGAGAGAGAGAGAGAGAGAGAGAGAGAGAGACACTGACCAAGGCAAAATGTGCTGAGAGAGAGAAGGAAAGAGGTAGTGACTAAGCTTGTCAAGGGACTCTGGGTTGAGGTAAACTAAGGTGAAAGTTGGTAGCCGGCAGGAGAGAGCGAAAGAGCAGTCCTCGTGGTGTGTGTGTTTGTTAGAGAGGTAGAGGGAGAGAGAGAGAGAGAGAGAGGTTTGTGTTCTGCTGTCTGATTTCATATTGTAAACTCTACAGCCAGTCTACCACCAACATCTTCATCATAAGCCCCGTTGCTACAGCTATGGTATCTGATGGTTCTTTCATTGAATTTATCTGTGAAAGTAAAGGGAGACTTTATGTTAAAGTGGAAACGGACAAGTTTTCAACCCCCCAATTGGTTCACTTTCCCTTTTCACTTTCCGTTACTTCGGTTATTCCTCCGTCCGCCTTTTCTGCTACTGGGGATAGTAACTTACATTGTAATTCTTTGGTAACTGGGGATAGCGGCTTCCTGTTTTGGTTGCGCACTTTCTTTGCTGTAAAAGCCTTAATTTTCTTTGGAGATCATACCAAGTGACAGAATTGCATAGTGAAAGCAAGGCTTATAGGGAACCAATCTATGGTGTCATTTTTCTATAACAGATGTGCTCGAACTTTTTCCCTCGGAGGGCCAAAACTAAATGAACTTAATGGTGGGCCACAGACCAAAAGCATACACCTATTGTATTGTCTTGTTAAAGGAGCTCAATACAAGATTAGGAGTATTTCTATTGCCTCTCGACGGCTCTCAACATGCTAGCATGACATGGTCAGATTCCTTAGGTTTTCTAGTTTCGTCTGATACCAGTATCAGCTCTA
Source organism: Sebastes umbrosus (assembly GCF_015220745.1). NCBI lineage: Eukaryota > Metazoa > Chordata > Actinopteri > Perciformes > Sebastidae > Sebastes > Sebastes umbrosus. Next base: position 10,131,063 of record NC_051273.1, read on the forward strand.
AAACAGCCTGCTACAGCCTCTGAAAGGCATTAAAGTCGGTCGGTATTACCGGCAATCCCGCGGGTCTTTTAATAAAAAAATTAAAAAATCACTAGAAAACATCTGGCATTTATGGCGGGCAAACTGTGGCCCGCGGGTCCCACTATGGGAAGCCAGTTTTATAGCCATTACATTGTGCAATCAACATTTACTTCATGTTGATAGGTTACAGCACAAACTGTGTCTATTGCTTCATACAGTTATTGAATTAATTTCGATGTCCTTGGTAATTTTCAATCTTTTAAATAAATGATCATTGGCGATGACAACTTTATTGACTAATCTATCAGTTGCTTTTGTGATTAATTATTAATCATAATAGCCTATTAAAATACCACAAAATATTGAAAAGTGGCCATCAAAAGTTCTCAGAGCCCAAGGCAACCCCTTCAAATTGTCCAATCAGCAGTCCAAAAGCCAAAGATATTCATTTTACAAATATATAAAGCAGTCAAAAACAGCAAATCCTCACATTTGGGAAGATGGTTCCAGCATATGTATGCATTTTTTGCTTGATAAGTCATTCTTAAATGGCTAATTAATTATCAAAACTGTTGAAGCTTAGTTTTAAAGATTAATTAGCCTTTGTATTGTAGCCTATTGGTTCTGTTAAACATTGCTAAAGTTAAGGAAACACTTTCCATAATCTCTATTGCTTGGAGAAGCCAAATATGAATTGTTAAACGTTGTCGAAACACAAGCTGCTTTCCAAGGAGAACCTAAATAAAATAGTCTAATATCGGCAAATAATTTAAATCAGGAAGTATCTGATTAAATAAGTACTAATTCAAGGTCATTTTTATTACCTGACATTTTTTGGTACCAAAAAAACTATTGAGGTTTGACACTAATAACCAGCATTAGTGTCCCTATGTGCATTTATTTACACACAATGTGTAGAGCAGACGATGGCGGCACAATGGTGCAGTGGGTAGTGTAGCACTGTTGCAGAACATCTTAGACTCAAACTGTGCAGCTAGTTGTGGCCTGTCTGTAGAGTTTTCATGTTCTTCATGTGTCAGCGTTGGTGCTCTGCGTTTCTTCCCACAGTCCAGAACACAAAGGTTTACTGTAGGTCAGTTTGAAGCTCTTCATTGTATGTACAGTATTATTATGGCATAACCCTGTTGCAAAAAAATGAAATAAAAATAAAATTCCTTTGCATCTGTCCTAGTAAATCCAAATTCAAGCCACTGAAGCTGCCTTTAATTCAGTCATTCCATTATGAATGTGAAAACTGTAGCCTCTTGACAGGTCTGTGGCATCCCTAACCCATTATTAAATGAATATCACCATATCCCTTACGAGTATACTCACTAATTACATAACATAAGTACTAAGTGAATGAGCTTAGGCTAAAATTGGCAATCATCATCTTGCAAAGTACTCTGAAACTGTTGAGTGGAAAATCAACACATGAAATATTAAAAGTTCTACCCGAGCGCTTAAGGAACTGTGCCTTTGATGTGGAGAGACTGTTGGTACCCACTGTGCTGCATCTTTGAATACACAGCTAACCCAAAAATGGGTTCATAAATGGGTCTATGAACTTGTCTAAATATATTTTGAAAATATACATTTTGTTTACTGTTTGACTGCTAGCTTAACAGATTCATTTCCTGTGAGAAATTCATGTACAGTAGTGTAATATATGAAGATACAGTGTGACCATTGGACTGTGTGGATCTGTGTATATGAGCATGCATGGGTATGCTGTTGTCCAGTTCAACAGTGAGGCCATAATACACTGTATGGACTTCACTTCTGTCCTATTAGATCACCTCACCATGATAGCCTGTTAGATGGAGGCAGGCCGGGAGACAACTGTTAGGCTGGAGCGAAAGAGTGAGAGAGGGAGTGTGTTTGTGACACAGTAGGAGCACTAGTTTTGTCCTCTACAAGTATAGCTGGAGAGGGTCCTGAGGATAATAAGATGTTGCTCAGGGCTTTTTAGTTTGCAGACAAGATTTTTGAGAGATGGTCGTGTTGGTCACAACTGCACTGTATTCTGTATTTCCATACATCAGGAATAGCTTGGGTTGAGGCTGCACCTGTATGTCTAACTAGATCACGTTTGGATGAATCTTTTTTATTCATGTTTTGCCTGGAATATTCAAAACTAATCACAAAATAGTGCAGAAACATGTCCCTATGTAAACATAGACCCATTTTTATTTAACAAGGAGTTGGCAGTCAGTAGACTTTTTCACGAAAGATATTAGGCTCGTTCGAGATGAGCCAGGCATGCGCTGCATCGATCACCAGTGATCGCCGCACAATGCATGATTTCTGTCTGACTTGATCCCGACTTGCTCTGATGTCATGCACACGTGGGCAACGATAACCTCACGAGATCGAGGCGGACGCAGATTTGAGGCGCAGTTCATCTCCAACAAGCCTACCTTGACTTGTCAGTAGGAAAAGCACAGGTGTAAAAAATGAGGAAATTAATGATGGCTGCTGAATCCCATTTAGCTGCTTTGATATCAGGGTCCAGGTATTGTGCATACTGGCTCACCGTCACTCTCACTGGACCACCTGAATATAACAGAGCCATCTCTGGTGTTATTAGTAACACCTGTGCTTTTCCTAAAATGACAAGTCGAACTGTCTGCTATGAAAAAAGCCAATGGCTAATCTTTGGCTTCACCTGGACTCCAGTTGGTTTGCTAGTGAAAAACTTTGAATGTGTCTCAGCTGCAGGAAGTGTTGTCTTTGCATTGACACAAACAAATTTACAAAATTAAATTAACAATTTGTAACTCTATTGCTCTACAGTAATAGCATGGCAAAATAACTAGTTCATGCCCTGTTGAGGGGCATTATCAGTGTGTTGAGTGGGATGACATACTTTGTTGTAACAAGGTTGAGTTTATAAAATATGATACTGGTGTAACTAAGAATATTTAAACTATTTTAGAGGAACAACTACTTCCTGAATATCTGCAGTTTGAAAGAGTGAAAGTAGTTCAGTGCTCATATCAGTTTGCTAGATTTACCGAACATCAGATTTATATATATATTTTAGCAATCTTTCGCACAAATTGGTCAAGTCGACTGGGTAAAGTACTTACTACGAAACCTTACCGTACCTTGCTGAACTCTCTTGAGGATGCCCCCCGCCTTTCTAGTGTTGAGTCAGCAGATACTGCTGCTGGAGAAATGATTGTGTCATGTACAGTATGTAATGAGGACATCCTCTTGACTTGCTCTTGGGGCTAATCAAGATTGATTTTACACAGTAAGAGGAGAAATTGATTTACCGTTAAGAGTTCCTACACAAGAAGAAGGGTTGGGTATTGAGGATTGGTTTTGAATTGGAACCACTTTGAAATTCAAGAACTGTGGATATTACATTATTATTATTATTAATAAATGCTGACAGTGAAGTGTGGAAATGCTGTTCATCAGTGTAAATGATAGTGTTTTCAATGTGGCGGGCTGTAGTTTGCGCTCAAAAGTGTGACCAAAAAAGGCTCCAAAAAATAGTGATACAGCAAGATGTAAATGTCACTGCATAAAAATAATTACATACATATTAAAAATTCCATAAAACATTGGCATGATAATGCAAATTCTGGGGTATTATGACTACAACTAAATGTTGGATGGTAGCTTTTTTTCTTCCAGCGTATTTTTGTTTCTTTTCTCACTCAAGTATTGTGCCTGTACTGGAATTGATTAGCTGAATTGTCGATACTGAACTACTGAACCCGTAGCATGAGCAGATACTGACACAGAAAACACAGTGTAAAGTTTGATTAAAATCACATGTAAAAGTACTGTAATATACAAGAAGAGATACAAGCATAACAGACAGTTTCAACACATACAGTGCATAGAGTGGAGAGTAGGCTACATCTTATATACATGAGGGTGAGCTACATTTATTTTATCTTGCCAGTAATGTGTCCATTGCTGAGGTTGTTTAAGTGCCTCAGAAGATAAATCAAACACACCTTAACTAGGTCAGACATTTCAACACATTCAAAATAGATGAATCTGTTCCTCTCTTTCTGCTCAGGTCTGTTTATTTTTACTGACTGAAGCCCCGGTGAAGTCAGTTGAGGTTTTCTCTTTATCACCGCTTCACCGAGTTAGATCAGATGTTTTAGATGTATTGAAGATGTTTATGACAAGCTTTCAAATTAAACCATACCTAGACTGTATATAAGAAGTGGACATTGGTTTGTGGACTGCCATTTTGGCCGTCGTCATCTTGGTTTTTGGCCGTTGCCATCTTGTTTTTTTGCAAACAGGAGTGACCCGAGAGAGTGGAGCTAAGTACAACAGAACACTGATTAAGACATTTTTAGGCGACCAAAAAGGTTATAATTAAATTTCATTAACATTTCAACACACTGTGAAAGGGTTAGATTTCTAAGATGAAAACACGGACAACTCCCAGACCAAACGACGTTATTGTAGCGACCTGTCAATCACAAGGTAGCCACGCCCTAAAGCATCCCCTGCTTTATGGTCTATTTGACTCTAAATGGGACCATAATTTACTAAATGAACATCATGCTGTATTGAAGAAGACTTGAAACTAGCGATTGAGGCCATAAACTCACGTTTACAATGTTTACTGAGGTAATAAATCAGGTGAGAAGTAGGCTCATTTTCTCATAGACTTCTATACAATCAGACTTCTTTTTGCAACCAGAGGAGTCGCCCTCTGCTGGCTGTTAGAAAGAATGCAAGTTTAAGGCACTTCAGCATTGGCTTCACTTCTTAGAACCAGAGGTTGCCCACTAATTTTATCATTTAAAATAACTTTGTTTTATTTTTTCAGACATGTTATGCTACTTGTTTTCATCCCATCAGCTGTTAAATAATTCAGTTCCCGTTGCTGTTTTTTTATATTATACTTTCAATACAAGTTTTAGAAGTTTAAACAACATCAGCTTTTTGTTGATAATTTAATTCCATGTGGATATTGGTAAGTTTTTTAAAAAAAAGTTAGAATTTTAGCTTTCTGAAAACTGCGTCCAAGTAGTGCATGCATAACTCTTATTGTGACCTTGTTTTATCGATGATATTACATCACTGTATTGTGCACATTCAGAGAGGATGAAATTGAAATCTGTGTCTAACAAATGTGTCCTCTGATTGTGTTTGGCTGATGACTTTATATTGTTAAACCATTTGTGTCACGTTGTTATCGTTGCTAAATGAATCTGGTCATCAGCTGTTGCCTGATGTTCTTGTTCTGGAAATAAGTACTTCTGTACTTCATGCCAATAAAGCATGAGAGAGAGAGAGAGAGAGAGAGAGAGAGAGAGAAAGAGAGTGAGAGAGAGATGTTGGAGATGGAGAGAATGAAAAGATATAGAGAAAGAGATGGAGGCACGTGTGTGTGTGTGAGAGAAGTCCCTTACGGCAGAGGATCCCCTGCTCTTTCATATCTCACCAAGCGTGACTAACGCCTGGCTTTACTCTGACACACACACTCACACACTCACACACACACACACACATAGATACAAACTAACACATAGACATGTACTAGGATGCTGAATCTGCTCCCAATCTAGTCACGTTTCTCTGGCTACGCAAGACTGGCTGACACACTAACACATGACAGCAACAGTGTGCACGCATGTGTGTGTTTTTGTATTTGTTTTTGCATGTGTTTGTGTGTGTGTGTGTGTGTGTGTTCAGCTGGCTATCTGCAGGCACAGTCCTGATTAGGATGCTCTTGCTAGTCGAGCAAGCAGAAACACACATGCACACACTGTGATGTAGAAAGAGACATATTTGGTGTCTCTGTCCATTCATGCATTAATTCATTCAGACTGAGGTGTTCTTCTGCCATGAGAAAATTCAACGCCAAATATAGGATTATGGCGGACTACGTGTGTGTGTGTGTGTGTGTGTGTGTGTGTGTGTGCGTGTGTGTGCGTGTGAGTGCAGAGGGCAGTAGCATCAGTGTTGTGACAACAGTGTGAGCCAGGGTCTCTTCAGGGTCTTAGCGCCTGGCCGTTCAACCGCTGCTGTCGAGATTATTCTGAAGCATTTCTGACTAATTAGCGACTCGACAGTGAAAGAAAAGATCAGGCCGAGAGGCGGCGAGGAAATGAAATGCGCTGAAGGTCACGAGACGGGTTCAGATCAGTTCATTTTGTCAGAGCAGTGTTTACTCCCAATCCCGGTCTAAATGAGGTTAAAGTATGCAGCAGGGGGAGGGCACGCACACACACACACACACACAGCCACGTCTTTTTGAATCTACAGGAATTAGCTGATATACTGTTCTGCACGGATGTGCTCTCCTGGGCAAAGCAGCCGCCCACTCCCTCCCTGCCCCAAAACACAATTTCCAGAATAGATTTTGCATCTTGTTGCTGACCAAGATGACAGTCAGCTGCAGTGTAGGGTCAAATGTAAACGATAGTGTTTTAATGATAAGCTTGCTGGACGTTAAAGCATGAGTTTGGAAACATCATTGATCAACACATCTCCAAATCAACCGGTGTAAAGTCTTTAGAATACCTCAAGTGTGTTACTAAATAACTCATGACAGGAGAAATACCAATAACAGTCTGAGCCTGAGAACAAAACGTCTACATTTCTCTCTAGGGAAAGAAGTTTAATTAGGACTGTGGGCTGTGTAGTTACTGGTGTAGAGACACAGAGGGAGCTGTACGATAAATCACACAGGCACACTTGATTTTGTAGTTCATCCATTCGCTGGAAGCTTGCCCTAATCTTATCCATTACCACTACATGCCTGATGCCGATCTGAACCCCTAACCCAAGTGCACTCTCAGGGATGTCAGCTCTGGCTTTCTGTTGGTTTGGCTACCTAGATACTGTGTTGACATGCAGTTAGCAGCTAAATCTTGCCATGCGAGTGCAGCTTGTGTGTCATCTTGGTGTTGACATGGTCAGAGAATTTAAAAATCATCAGCTTCTCTTTATCAGTATCTCCTCTTGTGATTGGTTTACATTTAAATGGACAAATTAATGATTTAACCTGGATTGCTTTATCAGTGTACTTCCTGGAAGGAGTGAGTGTGCATTCAGTGTACAGAGAGGCTCTCCTCTCAGCTGCTCAGCTGGCTAAGTTGGACACCATATAACCCCGATGTTACAGATTCAAAACTAGCCTAGGACCTGTCGTCCCTCCTATCCCCCCTCAGCTTCACTGACTCTCTCCACTTTACTCTGTCCAGTAAAGCAGAAAGAAGCATCAAATATTATTTTTAAAAAGACGAAGAGAAGCGACGGAGAGTGCGTGGGAATGGGGAATGGGGAATGGGGAATGAGACGGGAGAGAGGAAACAGCGAGACGTAACTGTAGTGCGAGTCTGAGATGTGGAAGGGAAAGAGGCATGATGAAGGTATAGAGGGATGACGAGGAGAGAAAGAAACAGCAATTCCCCGAGGCAGGCTCGTCTCCCGCTCGCTGTCCTCATTCAGTTTTGCGTCTCATTTTGCCTAAAAACTTCTGTTTCAAGTCCAGGTTGTGTGTGCGTGTGTGTGTGCGTGTGTGTGTTTGTGTTTGCGTGGGAATGCATTCACGTTATGTACAGTACAGGAAGCTCAGGAACACAATTACTACCATGCTGGGTGTACACCTGGACTGCCCCATGTGCTTACACACGAAAACATTTCTATAAAAATAACTCATTACACACACATGCACACACACACACATACACACTCTGCTATGCTCTTTTTTGCTGGTTGCTTTTTCTGCACTAATCTTTCTTCTTTTCCAGCCTGACTAAATCTTTTCTGCTTCCTAAACTAACACTGTCTCTTTTTCTGTCTTTTTTTCCCCCCTGCTTCTTCCTACCTCATCTTCCCAACCATCTCTGTCCTCTTTTTCTTTGACATTTCCTCTGTCCCTCTCTCTTGGCCTTCCTTCCTCTCCTTTACCATCTGGTGTCCTCTCCTCCTCCTCCTCCTCCTTCTCTTTTCTCACTATAGAAGTATCGGTATCAAGAAGAGGAAGGGGCGTCACCAGGTGCCCCAAAACTCCACCAACACCCCTGCCATCAGCACCCAATGGGAGTAGCCAGAGAGCTGAGGGATGGAGGGACACTGGGGAGGGACGGAGGGACTCTCGGGAGGGACGGAGGAGGGACCCTGGGGAGGGACGGAGGGACCCTGGGGAGAGACGGAGGGACCATGGGGAGGGATGGAGGGACCATGGGGAGGGATGGAGGGACCATGGGGAGGGACGGAGGGACCATGGGGAGGGATGGAGGGACCATGGGGAGGGACGGAGGAACCATGGGGAGGGAAGGGGGGACCTGGAGGAGAGAGGGAGGGGGCGCCGGGACCATGGAGAGAGAAAGGGAACGATCACTGGGGAGGGACGGATCTCTCGGTCGCCGCGGTGACCTGCGGGGCGCGGAGCTGGTTCAGGTGGCGGAGCGGCAGCTGTCTCAGATTCAACACGTTCACGGATACGTCACTCACACACACATCACGCCTGCTCAGGTAACTAAGGCTTTGGCTCTTTCATCAGTATGTTAACCAACACACACACACACACACACGCACACACACACATTATACTGACATATTGTCAGTCAGTTCCCCGTCACATCTGCACTGTCTACCTGCCTGTCTCTGTTTAAGAAACAAACGCATGGCTCAGGGCTCACTTTTACATCATGTTCGCCCAAGAGATTATGTCTGTCTGTCAATCCATACGTCAAAATAACTTTGTTGACAAATGCTGTATATTTGGAGCCAGATGTCACTGCTGTTCCCTGAAACCTTTTGGTGATCCTTATGTTTTGACTCAAAGGCCCAATGGAGGTACAGCGTCAAATGATCCTTTCAAAAGTCAAAAGATACTTTATTGGAGGAAAACAAATGAAATACATTGTCACTTCACATTTTACTTATCCATTAAGTATGAATGTTTTTTTACTAGATACGGTCATTAACAATTAACAACATTAGTTTATTATGTTGATACAAATAATTATCTGGGCAACATTACACTTCCTTCAAAATGTATTTGCTGTTATTAAATTAGTGGTATATTATTATCATTTCTGGGGTAAAGGATTGCAAATCTTGCGTGATGATTTTTTGTTGTGGGTCTACTCTTTTGTTTACAATTTGATCACGGACTTTCCCTTTAAAATGACTCTAAAATGACTCTACAGCCTCTGGGAACCTTGGGCTTTTGAAACCTTTTTTTAAAATTATAATGCAGTCAAGCTTAAATTAAGCCTGTTTGTCACGGTCCCTTAAAAAGTGACATGCTAGAGATAAAAGATTATTAGCCAACAGCAGTGATATGCTAAGTTCATGTCTATTGTGATTGTGACGTAATGTATTCAGAGTTTGGTCTAATATCAGAAAAACAAAAACAGAAGCTGATGGCTTTTCACAGTGTTGGTCAAGGTCGCAGAGGCACCTCTTTTTTAAGTTCAAGTGCAGACGGAAGTAAGGAGACCTGTTTCAATATGTCTCCAGACTGAAAGTGCTTAGAAGTCAAGGATACTGGCCTACATTTTCTTCCACGCACAGAGCCTTTCTTTGTACCAGGAGAATACTTTAGCAGAACTGTGCATGAAGCGATTCAGTCGAAATCTTGTCCCATTTTTTAGTAATGAGACCCATTACTATCTCTGTTCTGCACTCGGTCCGTGTCTGTCTGGCTCCCTCTCTCTTTGTGTCTCTTCTTTTCCCCCCCTCTATCTCTCTCACACACACTCATAATAGCACAGCGTAGCCGTCTAATCTTTTTATTTTGGTTGATTGGGCTGTATCTGTCTGCAGATTAGTGCTTACATCACTGTACTCGCACTGCTCTGACCACACACACACTCTCTCACATACACATACTTGTTTCCCTGCAGCACACTCATTCCCCAACACAAACACACACACCTCATTATGCCCCATCATGTTTGTTTAACTTTTGTTGACATTTCTTGCTCTACTTCTGCTCATACTATTTCTGTTTTTTTTAATTGAAGGTTTTAGTGGTGTCTGGTAAATCATAATTATGGTCTTTTATATGTGGGATGTAACAAAAGCTGGCCCATAGTCCATTAAAATTACATAAGAATATGCTAATTAAGAATATCCAATTACTTACTACCACATTGAATTATATGGTAGTGGTGATCAAAGGGCCATTAACTCGTTGGTCTTCCTCTGGATTATTTTAAGAATAACCTCAGTTTTTCAAGCCATAAACCACAAGAGGCTCTATAGTGATTTTAAAACAGACGGACATATAAAATAAGATTTAAATGTTCCTCTGCTTCTTTAATTTCCTCTTGTTTTCGTCACCTTGTCTTTCTTCTGTCATTTCCTGTATTTCTTCTTTGTATCATGACCTCAGTTAGTGTATTATTTTCATTAAATCACCTCTTACGTTGTCAGTAGTACAGTATGTGTACATTGGGGTGAGTTACAACTGCCTTTAGCAGTGTGTGTATTAGTGGTGTGTCAGTTGAAAGTCATTATACACTGTCATTCGTTTGTCTCTGCACTGAGTCAGTCGTCAGTCACCGCAAGTTCAAAGTTTGTCTGCTGGGAAAGCCTGGACAAAACTGAAGATGTCATCACTATTGTGAAGGAAAGGTTGGTGTGTAGCTCCACCTTGTGGTTGGACACCACCCTCCCGTCACTTCCAACCCATAAATAGCTCACTGTTGAAATCACAGAGGGGGCATGTAAGGCCATATGGGTGTTGCTATTGATAGATAGATGGAATGAATTGTTTATCTTTGTATCCATCCATCAATAAGACTTTCCATCCGATCTCCGTTTACTGTACGCCAACGATCGTGCAGTAGATGTGTGATGTTTGTGGAAATACAGTTAAAGAGTTTTAGGCTGTTGTCCTTATATTGCATCAACCTCATTCCCTTAGTAGCACTGAGGTTCCGCTTGCTTCATGGTCATGGCGTAGAGGTTTCAGTACCCTCGCCCGTACCACACCACAAAATCATCATCATCATCACCGCTCTTTACAGACAGATCCACTTCAACTGCTCATCACCTGTATGACTGTATACAATCTGTGATGAGGAGCTGTGGTGAATATGTGTGTTGCTGCTGCTGTATTTGGGTTTTCAGGTTGAAAACTCCTCCTTCCCAAATGGTGCGTGCGTCTGTGTGAATGTGAGAACGCAGGTGCTGGATCTGGCTAGCTTCTGTATGACAGATGGAGCTGCCACCTTGTTCTCCCCATGTACATGTTCTCCCTCTCTCTGACTCTCACACACGCACGCACGTATGCACGCACACACACACACACACACACACCCACACACACACACACACTTTCTCCTTCTTGCTCTCTGTAATTTATCTTAAGTGCACATTTGTGTTACTTCTCAATACATCATATAAATAATCCATGCCCATAAAACATCTTTTAATGTAACACGTATGTATTTACTGAAGACTTATTTTCCTCCTCTTCATCTTTTCTGCCCTAGTTCAAATCAGAAAGAGATTTTTTTTTTTTACATCAGTTTTACCATATGAAAAATATTATGCCGTAGAAATGTGTAATTTTTAGGGCTCTCAAAGTTAACGCAATAATAATGTGTTAACGCAAATTTCTTTAAATTACTAATTTCTTTAACGCATTAACGCAACTTGCAATTTTTAGGTTGTCTCGGGCTCAGTTTTAAAGCTAGAGTGAAGATACTTGCATCATATGATACTTAGAAACCTAAAGAATCCATTGGTACCAACCATGTCATACTAGCTTGTCACGAAGGAGGTTAAATAATGCTTCAAATTTGTGCTAAATTTTAGCGAGGAAAACTGGCATGGCCATTTTCAAAGGGGTCTCTTGACCTCTGACCTCAAGATATGTCAATGAAAATGGTTTCTATGGGTACCCACGAGTCTCCCCTTTACAGACATGCCCACTTTATGATAATTACATGCAGTTCGGGGCAAGTCATTGTCAAGTCAACACACTGAAACACTGACAGCTGTTGTTGCCTGTTGGACTTCAGTTTGCCATATTATGATTTGAGCATATTTTTATGCTGAATGTATTACCTGTGAGGGTTGCTGGACAATATTTGTCATTGTTTTGTGTTGTTAATTGATTCCCAATGATAAATATATACATACATTTGTATAAAGAAAGCATATTTGCCCACTCCCATGTTGATAAGAGTATTAAATACTTGACAAATCTCCCTTTGAGGAACATTTTGAACAGATAGAAAATGTGGGATAAATTTGCGATTAATCGTGATTAACTATGGGCAGTCATGCGATTATACACAATTAAATATTTTAATCGATTGACAGCCCTAATAATAAAAAAAAAAAATTAAACACAAAAAAAAGGAAGACAGAACGGACAGACAGCAGACCGTGAAGAGATAGTCACTGAATTTGACGAAAAGTGTATTATTGTATTAAAATCACAGGCACCACCTTTAAGGTTAGACTGAAATGCAGCTAACCGAAGCTAAAGCTAATTTATAGACTTTTTTTTCGATATATTTCCTGTGATTGAAAAAGCTATTTTGATGGTCCAACACCTCAGCAATTGTTTGTTACATTACATACAGTACATACTGTATATAAGGCGGTGGCTAAATTCAACTATTACAGATAAAGAAAAAGTAACACCAGATAAACTAGTCCTGATAAAAGCTGACTAGCCTGCCTTAGATGCCCTTTGGATTGTCCAAACAGACACTAAAGTATTTGATTTTACCTGAAAATTAGCCTACTTTTGTCTATAAAAGTGATAAACTTTCTGTAGTTCGTGCTGTCTGCCACTGTAAGGCAGTACTGGTCAATATATTATGATCTCAATATTTGAGTTAAATAAATGAATGGTCATTGGCTATCAATGACATCCTGCTCAAGCTTGATTGAAGGACCCGAAATATAGAGTTATTTGCACAGACGAGAGCTGTGGACAATTTTGTCTCATGCAGCTGAATTGTTTCCCTTCGCTTTGTAAAAAATTGATAGATAACTGTGTAACAGTCAGGCTGGTACCCACGTGCAATAATCAGACTGGAGTAGACTTTATTGGTGTGCCACAGTGTGTGTGTGTGTGTGTGTGTGTGTTGCACCATGCTGAGCTCTGTCTGTACATCGTAGGTAGAATCTCCTGAGGTTCCCTTTGATGACGAGGCGTGGCCTCACCAAGAGGGAGAGAGGCTGAACGAAGTCCCAGCTCCGCCTTTCTCTTCCCTCTATCCACAGAGCCACACCTACTACCAGGTAACCCCGCCTCTGAGCATGTCGCATGCATTCGTAGCTTTTGTTCGTTTGTGACATGATGCTCGTTTCTCGTCTCTGAAGTTCAGGTTATATGAGCATGCTGTTCTAGATTTTTTGTTCATTCGTTTCTTGTTTCGTGAGACAGCTGTGCAAATAATCTCAAGATTTGTGAATCTGTGGGGAATTGTTGTTGCATCGGTTGAAATTCACAGACACCGTGCCTCAACACCCTCACAGAAACATCTTAAAGTGTTCCATGTAGCATTTTAACATCAATAAATAGTTAATAAGACAGACACTCTTCCTCTATGCAAATGGAGCTAAAGCACCAGAGGTCTCAGTGGCAGATGGTGCAAAGGAGGAAAACTGAAGGAAAAATAACTTGTTTATATTCGTATAAAAAAAGAGACTGGAGGGAAGGCTGTCAGGAGGGAAGGGACACATTTCATATCCTCTTAAAGAAGCTTTATGGCTTAATTTAGAGAAACAACACAAATGTGAGACAAGGTATATCTTCAACACGTCCTTTGTTTATTGTATAATTAATTTTACAATCTGAGTATACTCATTATAACTTACATTTAAAAAAAATATAATGCTACATGTAGCATCTTTAAAAGGCCGATTCTGCAGCATGCTCACTCTTTGCTTTTATCTGATAACATAAATGTACTTCATCATAACTTCTTTACCACACTTATCTCCTGAAGACAGAACCAAAACGCAGCTGTAATGTTCTCGTATATTCTGGTTTTGTTTCTCTAAACCACGAGAACACAGAGCATGCTAATGCTGCGATTGTTATGTTTGTCTGACGTGACAGCTTATGTCTTTATGTGCTGTGCACATGGTCTGACATGGACTTAATTTATTACACAAGGAGTAGACCTGCATGTGATCTCATCTTCACTTGATACTCAGAACTTTTTTAAATCAAGAAGCATCAGAAAGAATATATTTTTGGCTCTAACTTATACTAATCGGTTGTTCCATAACGCATAATTGTGCTGCTGAGTCTTTTCTTTGAGTCTGTATGAAGGATTTTGAAATGAAAGTAAATAGAGAGTGGAAAGAGAACTGAGACGGTTTCCTCTTCCATCTCCTCTGGTTGTATTAGTTGAGATATGTAGTTGCAGTTTGTAAACTGCAGGAGGCAGTAGAGGCAGAAGTATAACCACCATACTGTGTGGTGCCTTCACAACTCAAGATCTGACTGAACTGAATTAAAAACGGTTTAATAGCAAGCATTATGACTGAATGATTGAATATTGCTGGTAAAGAGACTCAATAAATGAAATAGCAGGGCTTATTGTGAACAGTATTGGCATATGTGTTAGACAGTTTATGGTAGACTGAAGAGGAAATGCAGCCGACACTGCAGCAGTATAATTGACTTTGCTTAAATAACTCCACTGACTAAATTTATATCTACTGCAGAGACTGATTAAGGAGAAACAGTAAAATCAAAAGTCACTTGGTGCCTTTCTATAACACACACGAACAGTAAGACACACATAGGCCACTCAAAAACCTTATAGTGGCTCTTAGTCATTAAGCTAATGCAGATAATTAGGAAGGAAGGAAAGACAGAGAGGGTCAGGGAGCGGCAAGAGATGGGATAAAGAGAGAATTACAGGCAGACAGACACAGAGACAGAGGGCAGATTTGTTGCTAGATGTTAATCAACCTGTCAGTCAGCCAAATCACTCCACTCCTCCTCCTCTTTTCCCTCCTGCTGCTGATACAGTAATAGAAATTAGACATTTACTCTGCACTTACTGTAATGTCTGACAGGTGTACAGTGACTGCCTCAGTATGGGGGGCCACATGGATGAATAGACAAACAAACCAGCTACTGTATATTCAGCAAACTCCAAGTTTTTACTATTCTCCTTGATTGTGATTTGTCTTTAAATCAGTGTCAGGGTTATATTTGTCTACCTTTAAGGGGAGGTCTGGTTTGCATTGATGGACTTGAGCCCGTTGTGTAGATCGAGTTTTTTAAGGTTTAATAAAACAACAGCATGGCACTAGCTTGACCCTTGGGCAGCTATTATTAGATGTTATTTAGATGTTTAGAGCTTAAATATGGCCCGTTCCATATGTAATCACCCTTACAGTATAGCAAATATGGCGAGGAATAGTGTTGCTTTTATTTGTGCCATCTATTTACAGGAAAGTTAATTGCAGATGTTTAAACCTGCAATAACAGATACATTGGCCACTTAGGGGGCAGTGGAAACTGACATATTAAGACTTATTTATGCATTGAGCAGATACAGAGTAACATTAACTTCCTGGTGGAAGTCCAATATTCACTCTCCTTTTAGCTCTGTTTTGGTCTCCACCAACTCCAGAGGGAAAAAGCTGTCTCTTTAGCTGCTAAATGCTCCACTATGTTCACCAGCTAGTTGCTAACTTTGTTTCTCTGTAGTTTGGTGTTGAGCTGCATGCTGCAGCCAACAAAGAGGCTCTAAGAGAGGTGATAGTGAGCCAAAACAGTAAAGTTGCTGCTAAACAGCTAAACAATGAGCTGAAACTCGCTATAAAGCTCTGTGGAGTGACCCCTTTCACATTACACTAAGTAATTTGATCCGTTGCCACTATAAAAAATATTATGCAAAGAATAACCTGTGCTGTATAGCTAAGTAAAACCCCCACCCCACGCCCCCAAACACCATCTGAGACGCTAAATATTTGACCTGGCCTATTGGGATTGATCTGGTGCTTTGCTTACACTGCAGTGCTTTATATCTGTTCGTCTATACCCCCAGTATTTACCAAGGGAGCTCGACATATAGCTTTTCAAAATGGTGCTTACCAGAATCTGAAAGGGATCTAATGGAAGGGCTGGGGGGGAGCCAGAACGGTTAGGAACCACTGGAATAGACCGCAGTATAGATCTGCATGACGTCTGGTTTACAGTGCGTCTAGCTGCACCAGCGTCTCTTTATGGTTGTTGACAACACAGAGCTGATAATTATTATGATTTTATTGAGAGCCATGTTAAAGTTAAAGGCGAACTAACACAATGTTACAGGGCAACAAAAGTACAAATTATGTCTCAGCTTTGGTTGGCCACCGAAAAATGCTTGTTAACCAAATATACTTCAGATGTTACTACTTGTAAATTAATTATACAAAATCTTATATAAGCACAGTCGCTGATAAAATCAGTAGGGATGAAGCCTCAAGTCTGTATTTTGGCCAAACATACATAAGTGCATTGTTACTGGGTTACAGTGTCAGGATGTCTGCTGCCTGCTGAGCTAGTATCCAAAATAAATTGTGGGTCAATCTGTGTTGGAACCACGGCCAAATCATTTGTTAAAAAAGTGAACACAGCATTTGTATGCCAGGCTGTCTGTCTATCATAGCCCGGCCTACCTGTAGAGGATGGAAGGGCAAAGTTGGCCCTCCCAGCAGTCGGACATTAAACATGCATGATGTGTGCTTTTATTTAATTGGTCCTGAAATATTAATAGAGCCAGCATTCACTGGCTGACATTTGACTGGAGAGGGAGAGAAGGAAAAAGTGAAAGAGGCACATGAAGGCAGGGTTAGTTGTGATATAGCCAGTGTGTCACTGGATTGTTGCTGTGTCAGCTGGCATGTCAGTGTATTGTATTTTTTGTCATGGTGGCTAGCTGCAGACACACTGGCTGTAGAGAATGACTGGCAGATGCTAATGATATGGTTCCAGTTGTAATTTATGCTCTTACTGTGCGTTTACATAGCAGCCAACATGATTGATGTCTTGCTCAAGTATGTGTTGGTTTAGAGAGAGTTTTACCAGGAAGCATTTATCCAATATCTTACCATAAACAACTCAATGCTTTTCTTTTAGCCACGCCAGCAGCAAGACTCTAGAGAACGCACTGTTGGTCGTTCCATCACTTTGGTCCAGTTTTAGTGAAACAACTTGACAACTATGGGATTGATTGCCATAAAATTTGGTTCAGACATTTATGTCCCACCTTAGGATGAATTGTGATAACCTTTCTGAATTGCTTATCATATATATACATATCCATCAGGTCAATTTCAATGTTTCCAATACTTTGGTTTATGACCAAATATCTGCAAAACTAATGACATTCCCATCAGCTTCAGATGGACTTTGTGTGAAGTGCTAATTAGCAAATGTTAGCATACTAACACACTAAGCTAAGATGGTTCACATCACCATGTTAGCATTGGTATTGTGAGCATGTTAACATGCTGATGAGAATTCTTGGCGGTCCGTCACAATCCACATTTTACAGACAGCAGGTTTGCTGATTGCCCCCACACGAGCCAAGCTTTCCAGGTTGCTCAGTGGCTTTCTCGTGGTGTGGATATACAGAAAAAAATATTATTTAGTAGCCACTTAGGACTGTTAAAGGAACAATGTGTAGCATTTAGGGGGATCTATTGGCAGAAATGGAATATAATATGAATAAGTATGTTTTCGTTAGTGTATAATCACCTGAAAGAATCATTGTTTTGGTTACCGTAAAATTAGCCATTTACACAGTATCTACATACGGAGAGAGTCCTCTTCACGGAGTCCGCCATGTTTCTACAGTAGCCACGAAACGAACAAACCAAACTCTGGCTCTAGATAGGGCCATTTGCGTTCTCGCGTCGGCCACTGTAGTTCTCCTACACGTATTAGTTGGTTGGAATCTGCAACCTCACCGCTAGATACCATGAAATCCTACATACTGCACCTTTAATATCTGTAGCCTTTGTAGTCTTGTAGCAGCTTGGCTGGTCTGTAGCTATTTTATATTCAAACTCTTAAGTATTAGTCACAGAAGGCGATTCAAGCCAGATCAGGGGGACACTTCACGCTCACCCACTCTATTTCCCTGTCACATATGAGGCAGTTTTCTTCGTATTAGTTTAATAAAAAAAAAAAAAAAAAAGCATAAGAAAACTCAGTGGTATTCAGATCTTCAAACAACACATTAGTCAGCCAGTACCAGGTGTATTTCAGGACTCGGAACGCTGTTGCCATAGATACAGTTCCCAAGGAAACACAGGAAGAAGCTGTGACAGGGGTCCTGCTCCACCTGTGGCTAATTCCTCAGAGAGGCTAAGATAGCTGTGTAGGCTAGCTGTACAGCTCAGGCGCTAGGGGATACTGCTGCAAATAGCTCTGTTTAGTGTGTGGTAGTGAGCTCAGAGTGACCTGCCAGATGAAGCTAGATATACACCTGGCTGCTCTTTAACTTAGCTTGCCTTTGGCTCAGACATGCTAGCTAATTCACTGCATGCCAGGCCTTTATGCCATGCTTATGCTTGAGGGATGCTGTGAGGACACTTGCTCGCCCCGTTGTCCACTTTCTCCTCTCCTTTCCCCCGTCTTCTCTCTTCTTTCATCTCAGTCGGTACCCAGCAACAGCCTGTTGTTTTCCATTCTGGAGTCATGCTTTTTGCCTGCATGTCTGCGTGTGTGACTGCTTTATGTGCATGTGTATGTTTGTGTGTGTGTGTGTGTGCGTGTGTGTGTGTGTTCGTGTTGGTGTGGTGCATGAGTGAGAGTGTGTGGGAGAGCTGGGTGCTGCAGTGTCCGGAAACAGCCTCAGGAGAAGATCTCTCTACCGAACACACACACACACACATAAAACACACATGCATACACACATGTATAACAACAATCAACTGATGCATGCATGCACTTTGACACACACACACACACACACACACATTAAAAGCATACTTGTTGGTACAGTGCTTGATTGTGAATTGTTGTTACTGGGTGAACGTCCCTCTCTTATTTCACTCTTGCTTCTCTCTCTCTCTCTCCCACACACACACACGCACAAACACTCATGCGCACACCATCTACACACACAAACACCGTATCTATGCACAAGCACACTTATCTTGACGTTATCTGTCTAGGCACGGTTAGCTTTCATTTTCTACTTCTGTGGCATTCAGCTGTTTTCTACCTCATCTCCTCCTCAACCTGCAACAGGCATCATTGCATATGTTTGTGTGTGCATGCATGTGTGAAGGTGTGTGTGTGTGTGTATTTGGAGTAGGGGGGCTCTGTCATTGGCTGGCTGTTTTGTAGGGGCGTGGCTTGTACCAGTAATGATATCTGACAGTGAAAGAGAGAGAGAGAGGCGTCAGGTTGCAGCTCCAATAAAAGACTGGAAAAGACAATTTGCTGAAAGACAGGCAGAGAGAGAGAGAGAGAGAGAGAGTGGGTGTGGGGTAGGTAGAAAAGAGAGAGAGAGAGAGAGAGAGAAACAAACTGAATAATGTACTGTACTGAAGAGAGAGTGAGACTTGGAGCGATATCACAGATGTAGGAGGGAGGGGAGGAGAAACAGAAGAGTTGCAGAGTGATTTTCTTCCAACCATCCTCCTACTTCAGATGCTCTCCTCCTCGCCTGCATCTTTCCACCTCCCTCCTCTCATCCGTCCGTCCAGCCACCCGTCCCTCCCTCCCTTCTTCCTTCCATATTTAATGGGAGCACACGCAGTGACAGAGGGGAGATTGACTGGTCATCTCCTTGGACTAGAGAGAAGGAGGGAGGGAGGGAGGAAGAGGTGGGGTGGAGAAAGACCGAGAGAAAGAGTGAACCCCCTTAAATAATCAATCCTCATATCCTGTCGTTGCCTGGCCCACGCTCGCCCTCAGTCTCTCTGAAGAGAAGAAAGGAAGGAGTTGAAGAGAGGAGATTTTTTGGACGACCAGAGATGTGGATGTTGGACATTTCTCCTGGCTAGAGAGAGGATGGGATGATGGGATGATGGACAAATGGACGGACAACAATGACGGATGGGCAGATGGATTGACGAGTGGACGTACAAAGACCTCGACAGACCGACTGATGCTCCAACTCTAGGAGGACTCTGTCTACCTGCCCTGCACTTTCTACCTCCTCCTCCAACTCCTCCTCCAGCTCCTCCTCCTCCTCATCTCTCCATCTGCCAGCTGCTCTCTCACTCCTGAGGGAGCTGAAGAAGAGAAAAGGGAAAAAGAAAGAGAAAACAATGAGAGAAAATTGAGAGGTTGAAGATGAAAATAGCAACATAATCTTCAGCAGAAACTGGTGACAGCAAATAAGGAAGTGCTGGACTTGTTTATTTTGACAGCAACACCTTAAGAGCTTGAGAGAGAAAGAAAGCGAAGCGACAGAGGAGAGAAATTAGAGATGAAGCAGTGGCGAAGCGCTACAACATGAACTCTATCTGGTGTGTCTAAGGGGAAGAGCAGACAGCGGAGACGATGAACTATATTTTCGGCAACAACACCTTGTACCCCCGCAGTGCGAGGGTGGGCGGGGGATCTGGGGGTCAAGGGGTGGGGCTAGGAGTCAAACAGAAGCCGGGGCCCAAGCGGGGCTCCTCGGAGGAGCTGGCACCTCCCCACACCTCCTCTCCCTCCACCTCCTCTCCCGCCTCCTCGCACCCCTCCACCTCCTCCTCTCGCTGGCAGCAGCTCCTTACGTTCTTCTCCAGGAGGAGTGCCTTCACCGACTGTATCACTGCTAGCCAGGTAACACACACGTCACACCCTCTGTGTGTGTGTGTGTGTGTGTGTGTGTGTGTGTGCTTTATGCTTGAGGGATGGTAGGGGATCAGGGTGGGAAGCATGTAACTTAACCTGGGTTTTTGTTGTGTGTGTGTGTGTGTGTGTGTGTGTGTGTGTATGTCTGTGTGTGTGTGTGTGTGTGTTACGTTAGGGAAACATTCTCTAGTTTCAGTTTCTTCGCCAAAACAGGGAGTCAGTCTGGGGGGGCAGCAGGGGAGGTTTTAAATTAAAGTTGAAGTAGCTCTCTGTTGGCGGTTGAGATTTTTGATAATGTTGTCATGGAAATGAGCCCTGGCATAGTGTATGAGACCCAGAGAGCCGGTGTGTTGCCATGGCAAAGTAGTCCAGTGGCACTAGATGCTAAATACACACAGAAATCAAAATCATTACCGTGGAAAGGGAAGGTGTGTGGCCGACCTGATGAGAGAGGAGTCACCACATGTTTATACGGCATATTTTGGCACAATGAGCCAAATAGAATCCTGAGTGTTTATAGATAACGTGGCTTTGCATCTTATTTAAATTTATAATGTGAAGCAAATGTTTTACATACTTAAGCCTACGCACGTAGCAGACGTAACTACGCCACAGCTGATGTGCACCTCCTCGAGAATGTAACTACAGCCCCGGCATCTATAACGATATTATGTAGAGAGAGACTGTGAAACAAATGTGATTGGTCAGTTTGGGCTATTTCTACAAATTTTGTTGAGAACATTAATCAGTGAAGACAACGTGAAGAAAATGAATTATCTTAATTATAATTTATATATTTATTTAATAATCCTAATTGATTATCTTCTCCTTTTCAATAATACACACACCTAGCAAGAATATATTAATATTAAGAATAGTTACCTTAACCACAGTTCTATGAGTACACGAGTAGCACCGTCTCTCTATTTCACAAAATAAATGAGGGAATGTGCACATAACTACTGTGGGGATTATAATTAAAGCACAATATGGCCTTATTATAGACGATACATCCGTCTTAGTGCTGCAGTGCTGCTATCAGTGGGTTAAATATGATGCTGAACTATAACTCAAAACTAGGGCTGGGCGTTATGGAGAAAATCAAATATCACAATATTTTTTTCCAAATACCTCAATATCGATATTGTGATGATATTGTAATGATATTGTAGGGTTGACCGTAGATGCTTTTACAAAATATTTACATGAGATTTTTGATAAATAATCATCAGTAATGTGGATATAATATCTTGTAATAGAACAGCTAGAACAATCTGGTAAGTTCAGAAAATTACATCGCTTTTCTGTAATGCAGCCTTTAAAACCAGGAAGACAACACTAATGCCAAATTACGATATCCGAAATCTAAGATGATATCTAGTCTCATATCATGATATTGATATAATATTGATGTATTGCCCAGCCCTACTCAAATCCTACACTGTAGCTATCTATGGTGGGACTGCCATTAACGCCTTGCGTTAAGTATAAATCCAGCTAGCTGCTATGACATCGGCATTATAATGACCTTTCACATGCTGATGTACAATTATGGCTCAATTACAAATACGATGCTATAATAATGATACATCAAGCTTTATTTACATGAAAGTGTTTGTAGCCTACCTGGGTGGTTAAATAAAGGTAAATAAATATTTACACCAATTCATGTGGTGATGTTTAAGTCCCCCGGTATTTCTCTGTCAAACACACAGGACGCGTAGCGCTGACAGAACTCAGAAATAAATGTCATCATACCAACAACTTGCATAAAATCCAACAACCTATGAAGGACCCAGCAGGCCAGGAGTGTACTTACTGTACTCCATAAAGATCTTTGCATGAGGCCTCTCTGATGTTGACAGATGCTGCAGCCACTGTCTGCAGTAAACAGTTTCAAGTTGTCTCCTTATACCACTTCCATAATTACAATAATGCATCAAAGTACCCTCTATCTGTTCAGATTCTTTAATCCAAAGAACCTTTTCAGTAGACACCATCACAAAAATTGCTCAATTTTGTGCACAGTGACACATAAATCCCTTTCATGTAGGTTTGTTTCATGTCATCAAGTTCTGCCCTTTTCTACTTTTTCCTTTTTTTTGCTCTTAAAATGTGAACCACCTGCAGTTGAAAGAGTATTTAGGGTCTTGATATTAATATTAGATGCTTATATTTAGGATGCTGCTGTGTCTGGCCTGAAATCTCAGCCCATTAGGAAAGTGCTGCTGTGAGCTGATCGGACATTATTGAGTCCCGCACCGAAATAGAAACATTGACAAAAACTTGTCCGAATATTTTGTCATCCTACTTTTAAAAAGTAAGCGTTTCTTGATCATACATGACTCAACTTTCCATCCAAATGTAGCGCAAACTTTGACTCTGAATTTTCAGAGTCGTCAAATGAAACTGCAGATTATTATGAGGAGTTGGACGGCTTGAGAGGAAGTGTTGGTGGCACTGATTCGTCAGTCCGGTGCCAGTAAACCATTGCAGAAGAAGAGGGCACAAGGAGATGACGTAATTAAAAGAGCACCAGTCAAACCTCAAATGAACGAAAACAATGTGGGAATATTGCATTTATGTCTGCGTCATGCATTAATTCAAGCAACATTACAGTCTCCTTCTTGATCCACACATACTGTCACTGATGTCTTTGTCTGCCACAGTTTCTTATCTCTTCAGTGGAACGAAAGCTTCAGTGGGCGTTCATGTCACATGCTTTGTCATGATTTATTCGCTATGCCTGAATCCATCACACTTTGTTCAGTTTACTTTTATTGATTCATTTTTCAACCTCATCCAAGTATAGAGAAAAAGATTCAAATTGATCATAAAAACAGGTGGATGGAAAAGCACTCATTGTAATTGCTAGAATGATAGAAAGCATGATGATATATTTTCTACTGTGGCACAGAATGATTAAATACTTTCTGTACTGCAGATGACAAATGCAGTAATGTCTCTGGATGCAAACCTGCATTATTGATCTAAAGTTCCTGAGTGGACGGGGCGCCACACAACGTTCAACCCTACAGCACTTTTACTGCAGATTTACAGCGCAGCCCATGGAAAAAGTTACACCCCACCCCCGTTGCAGTAATCATATTGGCCAGTGTTTTCCCAAGGTGTTGCCATTTTCCTGTCTAAGGCACTTACTGCATGACTGATAGGCCATTATACCACACACACACACACAAACAGAGCTGTTGGCACTGATGCAGGAGAGGGAGAGACTGTTTTTTTAACTGTTTGATGGAAGTGGTTTGGATTTGCTGATTTGGCCTCACAAGATTAATCAGAAATATGCCATCACGCATTTCAAACTGTGTGTGCATTTAAGTGTTCAGGGTCATGGTCTGATTAGAATTTGATGGTTGAACTAAACACTGGGGAGGTGTGCATTTTTCACCTGTACACACCATAGACTGTGTATATAGATGGATGACGCGTCTCCACTTCCTCTAAAATATCCTGGATACAGGAGCTGCCATCTTTAGATTTTGACGTAATTTGGAGCCTGAGTCTGCGCAGTAGTGATCGGGGGGCTGGAGACGCGGTATTGAGGTCCCGCCCACACACCGGCCTGAGCCAATCACGAGCCGAGCACGGCTGCAGCTTGCAAGCGTGAGCCACCTAGCTGCTATGTTAGCAGCATGGGAGCTGTTTGGCTAGAAAGACAAACCAACTGACCCTAAAATCTCTTTAACTACATGTATGATCAAATTGACACGTTCTATTACACAGACTCGTAACGGTTATAGAAAGTTAAAGTTACATCTCCTCTCTGATATAATTCCTGAGCCTCTGGCTCTGCGACTATTTCACTCAGAGCAGCTGTCAATCACAGCTGTCAATCATGACGTCTCACCCCCTTTTTATAGCATCAAATAACTAATTAAAACCAAACTTATCAGAAAATTTAACACTTGAACACACATCAGCGTGATGAGAACTACCTAAAATGACAGAAACCATCTTTGGGAAAAATTGATTTGACGTGTTCTTTGACTTTTTAGTTTGGCCCATGTTCCATCCACTAACATGGAGGGGGTGGGAATTACGACCTATACTGCCGCCAGCCACCGGGGGGCGATCCAGATGTTTTGGCTTCACTTTAAGGGAGCTATCATGTCATTCATCTTTATATACAGTCAATGGTACATACACACACTAATACACCTCCATTACTCTTTAATCACATTATTCAGTCCCTCTGACAAAAGCCATAGAGGGTAAAACAATGTGACGTTAAGTGGTCTGGAACATGTTAGAGTCCGGAGATAGTACTTAATCTCACCGGAAAGCATTTTATTGCAAAATCTCCTCTTTGCTGACCATAATGCCTTGTGCTATTAGCCCACCAGTCAATCTATCTGTTTCGGTGGCTCCACTGTTGACTTTAGGTTGTCTTTTGATAGTGACATTGTTAAACTTGTTTAATTGTAGATATATATTACTATAATATATAGTGATTTTGTTCCATCTCTATGCTCAGCAAAATGTAGAATTCATGTTGCCTTAGAGCAGCTCAGCAAAGTGTCATATCTTATTTATGTGTTTTAGATCTTGTATTATATCTTCACCTGAGTTTATCACTCTCAGTCATCACAGAAAAAAGGGTTGACCCAACTCTTCTCCATTGTTTTTGTTGTGGACTCAAACAGTGGCCCTCGCTCCCTCTCCCCTCGCCCCCACCGTCCTGTCTCTGTATAATAGATGAGTTGTACAGCAGAGGTATGAAAGTCATCCCGGCTCTTCAGAAAGAGCTCTAAAAGCCTTAAAGATGTGTTTAGTGGTCACAGGAAATGAGGGGTAGAGAGGGATGAACAGAGATGGGATAGGGATAGATTTAGGTAGAGGAGAGAATTAGTGATTGATTAGGACTGTGAGAGAAATCTGATAGCTTATTAGCTCAAAGTGGGCAATGTGAATACAACATGCACATTACCTGCTTAGATAAAAATAGATCCATCAACATAAAGACCACACATCAAGTCAGCTGTCAGTTAATCGATTATTTTGATCAGGATTGGTTATGACGGGAATATTAATAGTGTTAACATCAGAGGCAGTAAGCAACAGAAAGGTTAGGAGAAGTGTTAAAAGATATTAAATGGAGAGGTTTGGATAAATATACCATACAGTTCACCCGTGTGTATCACAGCACATTTCAGTATTATTATCACATGTGAAAAGTGTAAAACAGTGAGTAACAACAACAATCTGTGCTAGAATGAATGAAGTATGGAAATCAGAGATGTTCCGATACCATTTTTTCCCTCCCGATACATGAACTTGCGGTATCGGACGATACCGAGTACCGATCCGATACCAGCAAAATAAAAAAAAGTTATTAGTATTATTATTTATTTACTACTGATCATGTATGGATGTGATATGATTATTATCTTTGTTGTATGGCCTGGTTCAGGTTAAACTCTTTATAAAGCATGAACAAATACATACAGAGAATGAATGCAATAACTTTCTTTTATTATTCAGTTTGTCAGTTACAAACTGAATAATAAAAGAAAGTTATTACAAAGAACATAAATAAATTAAGCTAGGAATAAATAACAATACTGTATTCTCTTAGCTGTCTTCTCAGTGGACAGCCTGTGTGCTCATTTGTCCTGCACGGTGCAATATTCACACACCCTACTAGGGTACTTCCGCACTGTTGTTGTTTGCTATCGTCACATGACAAACTACCTTCTTCGCTACTCTAAAATAGTAGTTGCCAGTGACAGCCGTGATACATCCAGGGCGTCAGAACAGTAAAGGCTACTGTTTTGGAGTGTCTAAGAAGCGTTGTTTTCCAGTTAAACAAGTTGAGTTTTCTTCTGGTTTAATGAATTATGGTATTGGATCGTTGCATAGACTGGCGTACTCGCCGATACCCGATACAGAATTTTGGGCAGTATCGGACGCCTTTCCGATACTGGTATCGGTATCGGAACAACTGAAATGGAAATATCATTTATCTTTTGTATATTGGGTCATTTAAAACTGGAAAATGTGTCAGGAGCCACGTCATTAACACATCAACCTATACTGCGAAGTTTGTGTGTGTGTTCAGTAGACTTCAACCCACTCTCCCCAACATACACCCCGCTCCTCTAGAGAGTGGCTCATTACCCTTCTGCTGCCCAGGGAAACTTTCCACTCTCCCTTTGCCTCGTGGGATAGACTTCTCCAGTTTTCTCAGTCTTCTTTCTGTAGATCTGTTGCTCCAGCGGTGCAGTAAAGGTCGTATTTAGGTGCATTTTTTCCCGAGTCGGATTGTGCAACCAAGTATGCCTGAACACTATGAAACTTAATCACAGCTTCTGCCACGTATTTTTTTTAATAGATCATCTGTTACTGAGGGGGCAGTATGTAAGAGACCAAACTATTTTTGTGTATCTTCACACCATAACTGCGAATTTTCACCTCCCGCAGTCTTCTTTGCGCACTCAGAAACTATACATCATCGGCGCATAGAAATTGAGCAGTGCTTCAGTGCAGGAGTGAGGGGAAGGGAAGGCCATACATTTAGTTTACAAAAAGAACCAAATATGGGACAAAGAATAAAACAAAGATGTGGGATTCATTCGTCACAGAACTGGATAGAATCTGTGCTTATTCCTCTTCCTGTGCTGCTCTCACATCATGTTGGAATACATATTGGAGCAGCTTGAAGGTTAAAACCAATGACTTGGAAACATTAAGGCGTTCAGTTCACCTTTTTGAAACCTTCAAGGCACCATGACTGACGTATACTGCCCACTCTAGTTGATCCCGATCAGCTGCTACATGTGAACTTACATGTTGTGGGCTGCAGTTTAGAAACTGTTTCAAACTAAAATGTTGTTTATTTTCTTTTAAACCAATCATTTCCCAAATTGGAGTTAGAGAACAAGAGGTCGTTAGACGTTTCATCTTTTCAATAAATCCTAAAAACAGTATGGCGGTGATGTCATCATTGGGAGGGGCTTTTGCAAATGTTTACAACCTGGACCACCATTGCCCGCGGTAACCAATGAGCTCCTTCTCTGATGCTGGCCAACACTGCGGGCGGCATCAGCTGTTGTCATGGTGATGCTGCTATGCTGATCACCAAGCAGAGCGTGGCATGTGGATGTGTGTGTGTGTGTGTGTGTGTGTGTGTGTGTGTGTGTGTGTGTGAGAGAGAGAGAGAGAGAGAGAGAGAGAGAGAGAGAGAGAGAGAGAGAGAGTTGAGGAGAAAAAAAACAGTAGATGAGTGTGTGTAAACTTAAAATCTTAATTTACTTGCTCAATCAGTTGAACACACACACACACACACACACACACACACACATTGTAGCAGTGACTAGTGCATTAGATTTGTGGTGCTTGAGAGTGTGTGAGGTGTTGCATCACCTTCTGTGTGTGGGATGAAGCTTGCATATCGGCTCGCTTCCACACACACACACACACACGTCTCCACACAGACACACTTTCTCTCTCTTCATCAGTCTCCTACCTCCAACCTGTTCTCTGCCGATAGAATCAACACAGATTAGCTGACCACAAGCAATCGCTTAATATGACCACTAACTAATGAGGCTGAACACTACATAATGACAGCTCCATCTATCCTCCTGTAATTAGCATTGAATGGTTTAACACTACTAAAAGCTCTCGACCTATTCACTGCTGCCACATGAAAACTTCATAACTTGATATAAACGATGATGATAAGAATCAAAAGAATTAGCATACTGCTGCTTTAGAGAGTCTTTCTTACAGCAACATTGTATGCTTTTGTGATATTACCAGACAGAGTGATTTTAGTGCTTTTGTCATGCAGTCACACATGGATGTGTTGCAGTAAGTGACAGGCTCATTACTGTACGAGACACAGATTTTGATTGTAGACGTCATTGTTACAGAGAGAATATTGTACAAGACAACAGCAAACTCTGTCCCATGTAAGTGATGCCATCCCTCTTAACCTGTAATTGTTGTGCCTCCTCGTAGGCCGGTCAGTGTGTTTCTTGATTAAAATTAAAGTTTAATGCGACGTAATTCTCTGGCATCCTGTGACACAAGTGAACGTTAGCACCGCCAGTGGTTCAAGGAGGAGGGAACCTGCCTGCCAGCAGAAAGGCTTATCTAGACCAACCAGTCTGTCTCGGTAAACAAAGCTCTGACCACAGTTTTGACTAAAAGAGACATTGCTGTGGAGCCGGACGATAAAAGTTAAAGGTGCTAAATTCGATATCCAGAGCATTAATATAGCATCAAACAACTATTTGCTATGTAAAGATATAGAGGAGTAATGTCTACCTGAGCAGAGAATGAAGTCGCTCTCCCTCTGTGTGTTTTGTAATCCGAGCTTCTCCTTGCTTTGTTGACATCGCCTGGCTTACTGTGTGTGCTTTTAGCGCATGTTCGTGCATGTCGTCAACTGGCTAGCTCACAGCTGCCGCTCTGCACTGCTCTCATAGGCGAATACAGCTTTCCTTGTTTGCAGTTGAGATATTAAGACCTGAAATAATCCAGCAACTATATTGATAATTGATGAATTATTTCAAATTATTTATCATCATTTTTCAGACTAAACATTTGCTGGTTCCATATTATTAAATGTACGGATTTGATGCTTACTAACTTGATTTCTTTGGGTTTTGGGCAGTTGTTTGGATAAGACAGTTAATTTGCAAAATATTAATGCACATTTTTCACTACTTTTTGTTAATTTTTAGCAAAATGATTAATCAGGAAAATAATCAGCAGATTAATCGAAAATTGATCGTTAGTTGTAGCCCTTGTGTCATTATCATCATTGTCATTTCTCTGTTCTGTTTGTACCTGTGATGTGAGCTTGTGGACGACATATTGTGTTATTGTAATAAGTTATTGAACTGGAGGAGGAATTGATGATCAACCTCTTTGTAATTAAGTCCTACCGTATTGGAAGTTAGATTTTATAGTCACTTTTTGTTGTGTGGCAGTGGTGGTTGCTGCTCCGTGATCTCTGCCAGCGACAGACTAGAGGGCAGCATCTCTAAGCATTGAAAACAGAGTTGGTAATTAAGTCATGGAGGAAGAGATCTCGGGGCTGGCAGACACTGTAGACACCTAGATAGAAGGAGAAAGAGACAGAGTGGCAAACTCATCTGTAACAGACACTGAGACCATATCCTTAACAGAGAATACCATTACAGAGAAGACATTACTTCACTCTTACTCTTTGGCTCGCAGTTAGAGTGAGGCACAACCAGTCTAGCCAAGAGTACAAGTTTAGGGTTTCACCAGAAAGAGCGAGAGACAGAGGGTGACACAGATAGATGAGAAAAGAGAGAGTATTGTAGTCTGAACTCCACAGTGAATGAGACACTCAGTTAGTGTTGAACTCAGTGTCCTGACCTGAGGAAGTGATCTTACCCACAAGGGGGATGACTTCCTGATCAGTGTGAGAGGACGAGGATACTTTAGAGAGTGTAGAAGACTCCCCCTGTTGACCCCACTACTAACTCCCAGATCCTATGACAGAATATAATAGCCCTGTTTAATGTATTTGGATTAATTAGAGGTGATATTGGATTGCAGTTCATTGACTAAAGCGTTTTAAACCTGTGCTTCATATTAACTTTAGATAAAAATACGTGAGTTTCATCACCTTAAATCATAAATGGGCCTGTGACTCAGGGTGCAACATATTCAGAATGTGTTGGGAAAGAACCATAATATGAATATTTTAACTTAAAAGGACGGTCGTATAAGGTTTTTTTCAATGAAATGGGCCTTCAGATAAACTTATTGCAAACCAAAGAATCTGTCAAATTTGCCAGGTAAAATAATTCATCAGGAATTTTATCTGATAGAGTACCAAAATGTTGTTAGTAAAGTGAGTAAGGATTCTTGGGTTGCGTCATATAATGGGCAGTAAAAACATCTCTTTGTTTGCCCACACAGACTGCAAGTACTCCACCCAACAGATCTTTTTAAGCTGCTTTTTTATGGAAGTTGAAAAGACTTGTGCGGTAACTGGGAAGGCTTACCACATAGGCAAAAATTCTACTACATTACAACCAATTCCACTGTGCAGTTTGTGAGACAGTGGTATTTGTGGGTCCTCGAGAGAAGCCTTGGACCCTTATGTAGTTGGACAGACTGCGTAAAACATCCATAACTCTCCACTGATACACTATGGAAAAAGTGTTTACCCAGATTGTTTTGGTAACCTGTATGGACACTGGTAGAATTTTTTTTTCATGACAAATCATGCCATACAACTTATTGCTCCATTAAAGGTACCCTGTGGCGTTTTTGACCTCTAGTAGCGTTATGGAGCAGTTTTTTAATAAGTGGGTCCCCGTTTTGTTTGTCTAACGCATGCACACTCACATAGGGGTAACGCCATACTCATTCCTGCCAATTGTTTCACATTATTGCACTGGTCTACAGGTGTTGGTAACACGCAGGGAAGATAAAGATCGCTCACAATGAAAACATGGATGTAAACAATGCAGGCAAATCTTTTGTGGAGAAGGAATACATTAAATGTGTTTGTTAGACCTCAGGGATGCACACAATGCATTTTGGTGACACTGATTGTAAACTTTTAATTGCTTAGACGAAAACTCCACAGGGCACCTTTAAGTGTTTGAATGAATCAATTTACCTTGCAGTCCTACACAACATTTAGCTTCTTTTAGCACCTTGTTTTGACTTAAAATTACCTTCAATGAGCTGTGACACATATAGTCTCTTTTCAAACCCTGAAATAAAACAGTACTAGGCAGCCGTTTCCTGCAAACAAGCTTCAAGCCGGGTAGTCACGGTGAAGGAAGTTGAGCATCCACTGGATTTGATTTTGTCAGGTGGCCAGAAGCATGACTCCAGTGGGATGCTCATGTTGCTCCGTCTCTGCTGGATGCTTAAGTAGGACATTGTTGGTTAACACATTAGCCATAACAGCTTGATACGCTGATGGTACATCAGTGCTGTTTTCTGTGACTTTGTTTTAGAAAAGAATTGTTCTCTCGTCACATTACATCTGATATATTTCTTACCACAAACATAGAATAAAAGTGATCCAAACTGACATTATTTTCAATCATTTTTGGCGATAAAAGTTTAGTTATGTGATAATACTGCTTTTCACACCACACTATATCCTCCCAACCTCATTCCCAAGCAAATCCCTGCTCCAATCATGACAGACGATGTAAATTAATACCGATATAGTCTGCCATGTTGTGTGTGGCTGCTGGTGTGATATATGATAATGAAGATCTTAGGCTGTAGCCTCCCGTGTCTGATCGCCCACTGATCCATGGAGACCACAGCTCTGCTGTGTTGGGATGCAGTGTTTTCATATGCTTTACCTCCAGAGGATGCCAGTGTATCTGCAGCCGTTATGCAGTTATTCTGTGTCCATTTTAATATGAATTTAGTTCAGTTCAGTCAGGAACCAGCTTGTATTTTTAAATATTAAAAGAGCGGGACACTCTGCGACACTTGGAGTTATTTGGTTATTATTTTTAAGGACTGGACTATATAATAAACACTAGCACATAGTACACAATATCCAGTTTCCCTCTCACATCAGTGTACCTAAACTAACATCATGCTGGGCTGGACATTTGCAAAGTACAATCTAGAAATTAGTCAAATACTTTGTCATCAGTGTCAAATAAGCAAATGAGCAACGTGATACTAAGATGAAACTAACCAACTAACACAACTTAAAAATTCTACAGATGTTTGTAGAACGAGAACCAGACAAAAAAGCTTTAAAATACGCTGCTCCTTCTTCCTGGAATAATGTAGAGAAGGACCTGAAATTGTCAGAGCTGATTACTATGGGGGAATTTAACTCCATTCTAAACGATTGAGAAAGTGGCACTCTAGGTCGATGTGATTGTTCTTGAATTTCTCACTGAATCGTTTTGAGATTAACCTTTTCTGTGCCTGTGCATTATAGCTGTTTTTGTGTTGCATATACAAACTGGATGTCATGCTCGTTCATTTGTGGTCTGTGACAGTTGTATTTGTCTGCTTGTGTGGTTTGTTTTTATTGTTGTAATACGAGTTGTGCTGCCCTCTTGGCCAGGTCGCTCCAGGTTTTTTACCTGGTTAAATAAAGCATATATATATATATATATATATATATAAAATTGATTAAATTACAGTGAATGATTGTGTGGCATGATTGTGTGTATAAGCTCAAACTAGATTTAACCCACTTTCCCTGTGTGCATGCATTTCCTACCACCGTTTTTTATCTCTTCCAGGAGTCTGCTAGACATTAATGTGAGATGCAGTGCTGCAGTATCTTTGTGTGATATCATACATGCTGTCAATCAGTGCTGATAATATCAGACAGCTGAATCAAATAACTCAGTAATGACGAGGGAACAATGCTGTAGAGAAGCATCTTCATATCTGCGCGCGTGTGTGTGTGTGTGTGTGTGGGTCCCATCAGTGCTCCATCTGTCGGTGGAGTCTGAGGCCCCCTGCTGGTGACATACAGTCACAATCTTGGCTCCCTGAACACAATGGAATTAGGAAAAAATATTTTTTATTATTAAATGTTTTATGCAGGTCTTCCTAGCAGCCCCTCTCCAAGATGTTATTTCCCTATATATGTTTGCTTTCCCTTTTAAATTTGCATTAATTCTGCTTGGCATAGTCACAGATCAGCTTTTGAGAGAAATGCTAAGGAGTTTGGAGATAAGGAGTAATGATAATTTCATTGGAGGAATAGCAAAGAAGTAACAACAGATGATTTAACACTGGACTTGAGTCTAGAATAGTGGGATTGAATTGTCTGAAATGTAATTATATCGTTGATATCTTTTGCTATTAAACAAAGACACCGGATGGCGGACAAAGGATGGCGCTCCTTCACTTTTTACTGTATTCAGTAGCTACTCTCACTCTGAGTCAGACTGACCTGCTACAAGTAATTAGTGTGCATGTTCACTAGACTAATTAATATCCATACACTAATTAAGTGGAGTAGAAAAAGGTTTTTCCTGAATTTTTCAACTCCATCATCGGGTCAGTCTGACCCAGAACGTAAAAACGAGGATTCAATTAGGCGAACTGTTTTACAGAATTGATGATGTCACGCTTGATGGACTAATTTGAAGTGTTTCTAACAGCCGTGTCAAAAGGAAGTGGGGGTAGAAAACTAAGTAGAGCTTGACATGGTGTGGGCACGCTGACTCAGATGTTTCATACATAACAATATTTGAGGGTGAGTTTTGAATTAGTCAGGTATGGATATAATAATTGTAGCATCCACTAGAAATTGTTTGGCAGATCAGATTTTAAACTAAAACTCGACCCCCATCCCCTATTTTTGTTTTATCTTGTCTTCAACCCTTCCCCACCACAACCCTTCCTACCCCTCCCTCCAGCACTATATTAGTGTGGGCTTCATCTAGCACTGTGATGCTAACAGCCTATTCTCCTTGCTCATCCTCCCCTGACTGAGCGGTTAGCCTGCAGCGCTAGCAGCACTTTACACAGGGAACACACGCACACACTGGGCGGCTATAACAGCCTTTCTCTCAACCACCCTCATTTCATCTATTTGTGCTCTCCACATGGGTGCTGCTTTTTAATGTCTCTCATCTGTCTGCCTATCAGCCTCTCTCTCTCTCTCTCTTATCAGGTTGGTTTGGGGCGAGTTGTGGCATACATTTACTGACATTATAGAGGCTTGGACCTCAAAGTGTATAACTCTGTATGTGTGTGGCAGCTCATGTTCTTTCTCAAATACCAGCTGAAGCCAGCAGTAAGAAGCCAGAAGCTATAATTAAATTGATAGTTAAAGAGATACTGTTTAAAGATAGCGACCATTCTGCACATCACTGTCAAACTAATATTAAGGATTTTAGTCATTTCCTTGTAACTATATAAATATATAAATACTTTAAAAGGGCTCTATACGATATCCAGAGCATTAATATAGCAGCAAACAACTATTTGCTATGTAAAGATATAGAGGAGGAAGGTCTACCTGAGCAGAGAATGAAGTCGCTCTCCTTCTGTGTGTGTTGTAATTCTAGCTTCTCTGTGCTTTGTTGGCATAGCCGGGCCGGCTGCGCGTGTTTTTAGTGCATGTGAGCTTGCCCCACTGGCTAGCTCACGGCCGCGGCTCTGCACTGCTCTCATATGGTGGTTATAGCTGATAACGACGTCCCAACGGCGACGACGTTGCAGAAGTGAAGTACCCACCCTCCGGTTCCCCTCCCTGGTTAACACTGTTAGCTTTGTCAGCACTGTTGCCGTTGTTTTCACTGTTAGTGTTGTTAGCACCGTTCAAGCCACCCACATATGAGAAGTTTGCCTACAGGACTTTCTGCCTGAAATCATTTAAGGTTTAGGCAACAAAACTACTTGGTTTAGGAAAAGATCATGGTTTGGGTTACAATAAGCCATTTTTGGCAGAAAGCACCTGAATGCAAACTTCTCACATGTGCGCGAGCTGCCAGCTCAGCCGTCGCACCACTGAGAGACATGCGGAGGCAATGGAAATGCTCCCAGTCTCACATTTAGCACCTTTAAAGGCTGCTTGATCAATTGATTGATCTGTGTTTAGACTAAACATTTCATGGTTTAAATAATAAATGGACACTTTTATAGCATAAAAGCTAAACCTAAGCAGGAAAAAGTGCTTCACATGCATTTCACTGAAGGTGGTGGAGCTGCAATGCAAGGAGCTTGCCTGGCCTTTGTAAGCAATTTAGGGTTCGTTGAGGGACACTTCAACGAGTGACCTGGAGGATCCTGGGATCAAACAACCAACCCTGCGTTTATTGGAAGACAAGAGTGATGAACTCTCAAAAGTGGGTGAAATGCTTGTCTTGAATCAAACCTCAATATAATATACAATTAACCAAGTTATTACCTAAATCAGGAAATAATTGATCAAAGAATTTGGTGCAATCTTTCCATAATTTACAGTTTATGTTCAAAGACAATAGATACAATTTGGTTGTTACTCCAAAAGTATTGAGTTTCTATACTTTTGGAGTAACAACCAGAGAATCTATAGTAACCAATAGTACCATACAATAATGCTTTAACGCAAAATCGTTTTTAACGCCACTAATTTCTTTAATGCATTAACACAATCGATCTTTCTGAGGTTGTAGGGTTTTAAAGTTAGAGTGAAGATGCTGGTATCATATAAAACCTAAGGAATCCATTGGTACCAGCCATGTCATACTAGCTTGTCACAAAAGAGGCTAAATAACGCTGCGAAGTTACGCCCAATTTTGGCATGGCCATTTTCAAAGGGGTCCCTTGACCTCTGACCTTAAGATGTGTGAATGAAAATGGGTTCTATGGATACCCACGAGTCTCCCCTTTACAGACATGCTCACTTTATGATAGTCACATGCAGTTTTGGTCATAGCCATCAATATTTTTTTATTCTAAATATAGTACCTGTGAGGGTTTCTGGACAATATTTGTCATTGTTTTGTGTTGTTAATTGATTTCCAATAATGAATATATACATACATTTACATAAAGCAAGCATATTTGCTGCATGTTGATAAGAGTATTAAATACTTGACATATCTCCGTCTAAGGTACATTTTGAACAGATAAAAATTTTGCGATCAATTTGCAATTGATCGCGATTAAGCATGGACAATCATGCAATTAATCGTAATTAAATATTTTAATTGATTGACAGCCATAGTTCCAATCCTTGACCAAAAGAGGAGAGACATTTCCAGTCTTTACTGTAACGTCACCGTTTGCACTGTAGCTTTTCTCCTGAATAGACTCGACTGAACTGACTTTATATTTTACCCAATCATCACGAGACCTACACTATACCTGGAGTCTTGGACTGTGTGTCTGTGTGTGTGGTGATTTAGAGATTGACTTAGAAACTGCAGATTGAAATACCTTGTCCAACCCAACAAAGATTTAACTTGGAGACACACATAAAGCAGAGAGACACACATTCTAACAAGGAAGTAGGCCAACGCATAGAGACACACACACAAACACACAGCAGGCATTTCATACACTGTATTCCAGCTGACCCAGCCTGCCTTGTGATGCTCTAAAAGAACAAGACAAAGGTTGATGGAAGGGACTGCCCTCCACCAATCACATCTCTCTGTTCATTGTACACACACACACACACTGACTGAGCTCTGAGCGCTGTATCACTGTCCCTGGTCGCCTATTGATTAGTCATGCCTGGCTGCTGTCATGTGCAGGAGTCCAGGGAAGCCCCTAATTGGCTAGTCCAGGAAAGAGAGAGAGAGAGGGGGGGGGAGTTGGAGAGAGAGAGAGAGAGAGAGGGACAGACACTGAGAGAGGGAGGCAGCATAGAAAGATGAGAGGCTGAGAAAGAGAATTGTGCATAGAGATGTGGCCTAATATCAAATCATGATAACAGAAAGATAAAACAAGACAAGATGAAAGAAGGACGACGAAGAAAATTTAACTTTTTTTAACCTTCTGGATGGAAAGAAGGAACACGAATCTGAAAACAAAAAGAAATCAAATGTAGGAATCTAATCTGAATCAACTCCTGTTTGACTGTCTCTACGTTTTACTTTGGAATGAATCGAGCGTCATCGTCGACAGAGCAAGCGACACTTCAGATACGGCGTGCGCAACAACATGGGTGGATAATATGAGTTACCCTGTGTGACTGACCCTTGAAGTGGAGCGTAATCCCAGAATGAGAAAGACAAGGCTTCCATTGGAGCGCATGAAAGAGAGACATCTTGAAAGAAAACAGGACTGAAAGGAGAATCAACTTGTCCAAGGGGTCCTTCTGCTTCTTCTTGGGACTCACATTTTATTTCACTACTGACCCTGTAACCCTGAGAGATGGTAAGAGGGTCAATGTGCTCCTAAGCAGAGAATGACGAGAAGAGGAGTGTTAAATATCGCATTGAAGAAGGATGCTTTGCTTTTCAGGACCAGCTGATGTTCCAGTCTATGAGGCAGAAGAAATGGAACCAATGCCTACAAAGGAGTATTTCAATTTTCTGATATTCCTGTGATCTTAGACACACCGACGTACAGCAGGGAGAGCGAGAGAGAGGAACGGCAGGATTACCTACTTTGTACTGGACAGAGAGGAGGATTGGTTGTTCTGGAGAGGCATGACCTATATTATACGGACACAAGCTACTCTCAGGAGGTACTCCCTTTTGTCATCTCTGTAAAGAAGATGATGTGGTGAGAGGGACACAATAAGATAGAGAAGATCTCTTTTTGACGTTTCTTTTTATATATATATATATATATCTCTGTAGCTATGACCACTTATTTCCACAGCCATGAGTTCTGTTGTAGCCCCAAGAAGCCCAGCAGTGGCTCCACTAAGGGCAAATCTGGCAAAGGGAAGACCAAGTCAGGGAAGAGCCACTCTCACTCGAAGCATAACCAGAATTTACTGCAAGTACAGATGCCGAATCACCAGCTGCAACCTTTACCGCTGCACTCACCAAATCAGCATGCCCATTCACCCAAACATGGCTGCCATTCGCCAAAACTTCTGCTTCCTTCTCCCTCTCCCAGCTACTACCACATAGCAACATCATCTCCAAGTTGTCAGCTGGCTCCGCCATCGCCAACTTACCAGTTGGCTCCACAATCGCCAAATCGCCTACTGCACTCGCCAAGCCACCACCATCTTCACCTCTCACCGAGTCATCATCAGCTACAGCATCATTCTCAAAACCAGCAACACTACCACCCGCCGTCCTCGCCAAGTCACCTGCTTTCTTCCCAGTCGACTCATCAAATCTACCACCAACAGCCGCAGCAGATGCAACTCCATTCCCCGAGTCACCACTCGTTGTTCCAGCAGTACCAACACCACCACCACTGCCCCCCTCCTCTTCCTCACGCCTCCCAGTCGCTGTCTATCCACCCTTTTCACTCGCCACAGCTCCCCCTGTGTTCAGGGCTGGGCGGATATGGGTGGAGTACACTGCCAACCAGCCTGGCCACCAGGGGCTCCAGAGGAAAGTTTCCCAACCTGAGGGACAGCATGAAGAAGAGTCCCACAAAGAGCAAAGCCAAGGGCAAGGCTGGGGGCAGGCCGTGGCCCAATGACACGTATATCTGGACCTCACACTCAACCCCACACGTGCCAGTCATTCACCACTTTCCACAAATACAGGCCCAAGTGCAGGTAGGTTTGATGAGTGGATAGTAGATGGATGGATACAGTAGATATGGGCACTGATCCTAGCAAAGAAAAGCTGATACGGAGCTGTTACAGAGCACAGGTGGTAAAAAGTCGTGCAATCGGACTAAAAGTTTGAAAACGTGGTAGACTCCTGCACACTTTTAGCACAAACTACATATATTTATACTTTTCATATTTAAAAACCACTATGTTTTGATCATACTGTACACCTTTGTCAGGATTTTAAGGAGAAAATCAGTTTACGGTGGTGGTGGTCAGTTGAGGGTCAGTCAAATTGCAAATATGAAACGTATGAAATCAAAAACAGCATGCCTTAAATTCTTCTCTCAGTGTTTTTATTGGCCTAACCTTATCTTACTATACCTTTTAGAATTAAACAATAAAATGCAAAAGGGAAAATAGCAGGGCTGTAGAGTGTTTGTTGGACAATTCATCATAACCTTTATTTAACTAGGAAGTCACATTGAGATTAAAACCTCTTTTACATGTGAGACTTAGCCAAGACAGGGTCAAATAGCAGCACCCAACACACAACAGCAACAATAGGTACAACAAAATACATTATATCATACAGTGCATTAACAGGGCAGCATGTTTGGGTAGTGTTTGATATTTAATTGAAGCACCTGCAGCTTGCAGTGACCACTGCCTTTATTCTATGTTTAAAATCATTTAAAGAGATAAGGGTCTGCAAATCATTCCAGGACGAAGGACCGTAGTGGAACAGGCTTGTTTTGCCAGCTTCTGTACTGATAGAAGACACTTTAAACTGAAGCCATTTATGTGACCTTAGATTATAACTGTTTTGGAGAATTATAAACTTCTGGCTTAAGTAAGTCAGAAGTTTGCCAGAGATGATCTTATAGACTCAAATGTACCAGTTTTGTAACCTCTGCAGAGTGAGGGATGACCATCCTACTATGCTGTATACAATGATGGGTCCTAAAGCCAGAATTAGTGACATACCTCAGGGCTGAGTGATACAGGAGGTCAAGTTTGGACAAAGTGGATGGTGAGGCAAACCTGTAAATAGTATTAACAAAATCAATCTGAGTCAAGAAACGGCCAGCAACTAAGCGTTCTAAGACTGTACAGAAAACCCAGTGTCAATTTTTATTTCTTTGCTATATGGTCAATATGGCATTTCAAATTTAGACTTTTGTCCATCCAAAATATTTGTAATTGTCAATTTGTCCTGTACTATCACAACATCTGACAAGAACTTAAATTCTCAACAAAAGGTGGATTGAATAACATTCTACCAAGAAACACAACACAAGTTATGTAGACAAATTGATTGCATATTCCATTAATGTTCAAAGTACTCCTGGAATCAATACTTGTCAAGATATAATAGATACTAAAGGAATGATAGGACAAAGAGAAGGGAAGAAATGTCTCCATCAAACACACAATATTACCATGGGATGTCTACATCGTACGCTAGCTGCTGTACTTAATACATTTATCACTATTACTTGTCAGACTGCTCTTTTAAGTAAAGCACTGACAGCCTGAAGTGCTTCAGTGCTGTTCTGAACGTAAACCTGCACTCTGAGCCGTCTACAGAACTGAATTATATTCATAGTGTCTGCAGGTTGAGACTCTCACTTTGCTGAAAGTAATTCTGAGAAATGCTGGAAACTAACAGACCAAGCAGATTGTGGTTAAATGAGAGTCTTATCAGATAAGTCATCACAAAATAACAAGGCAGGACATGTTATATAAACTATACTATAGAGTGCTCCAGGGATGACGTATTTTTGTAGGCCAACCAGGAAGATAGCCTCGACAAAAAGATAATAGGATTTTTTCCATTGGGTTTTAGATTATTGCAGAAAATAAGCTCTGTGGCAAACACACATTTATGATACTTACACATTTTGTTCAGCAAGATACTCGTCACAAATGAACACCACTTTTATGACTTTTGAAGTGTAAATGCAATCGCCAGAAGTAAAAAGCTAACGTTAGGCTATAAATTAACTACACGAC
Organism: Sebastes umbrosus; assembly: GCF_015220745.1. Lineage (NCBI taxonomy): Eukaryota > Metazoa > Chordata > Actinopteri > Perciformes > Sebastidae > Sebastes > Sebastes umbrosus. Next base: position 10,171,973 of record NC_051273.1, read on the forward strand.
GGTCGCATGACTTCAACGTCACCACCACCCAGCTTGATTTGTGGCATTTAATGTCCCACGATAACCTCTGTAGTCTCTTTCAGCCACTTGTTCACTTCAACAACTGCCTTTTTTTAAGACACGTAAAAGCTTCAAAATTCACAATTGGGGTATTTACTGACACAATTTTACGTCGTAGAACAAAACGTTAAAATCTCTTAATCTTGTGTTAACCGCAGACCTTATTGCAGGCATCTAACTAAAAACCCATTCAAAAAATTTACTTCCAGACGAGGGAACCGGAAGTGTTAAAATGCTAACTCATTTCCCGGTTGTAAGACTCATTCCTGCGCCACTCTATGGTAAGATAAGGAAAAGAATCCAGTTTGGCAGCTGCCTGTTATTAGCTGTCGGTTGGTTAGTTATCGTGCTGTATGTCGGCACTGGCCACAGTGATCAGAGATAGCAGGTAGTGATAGTCTGATTAGCGTGATTAGCATGGCCGTTGTGATTTGATTAGAGTCGCGCTCCATCTGATTAGCTCATTAGTCAAATGGAGTTTCATTGCACATTAGGAAGACAGAGTCGATAGTGATATTAGGAGTTGAGTATTTGTGTGTATGAATGGCTCAACACTGGCCTTTCGGTGCTATAATAAGGTGGCAAAGTGACCTTAGCAAGTAAGGTCAGTTTTTAAACCCTCGTCATTCTGCCCAATTTGGTTTGTGACTTTTCCTTTTTGCACTTTGTTTGTTTATATGTTCTTACATGTATGAGTGTGTGTACATGGCATAATAGGGCACAATGCACTGACTGATTAATTAACAAGCTGCTGCTGTGCATCATTTAGATATTTTGGGATTCTTGATTTCTGTTTATCCAATCATGATTCATTTGCTAATTGCTAATTGAATTATTATGATGATGGTGTAGACGCTGAACCCAGCACCCTGCGCGCACACACACGCACACACGCACACTTCCTCACTTACTTGTCCGTCTTGTTGCTTGGTGAGACAAACCAGTGATAGTCTGGATCATTTCTAAACTGCGCTGTGCTGGACTGAACCAGGCCACGATACCGGGATAATACAGCTGGTGTAACAGCAATTATGTAACAACTAACAATCACTTGCATAGAGCAGCAAAACACTATGGATGTTGCATGTTTGTGTATTTGTGTGCGAGTTCTTGTTTGTTTGTATTTGCACGTTTGTTCTTTTGGCCTTTTCATGTAACACAACCTCATCCACACACACTCACATCGATGTTACATAAGCTTGCAGTCCGACACGGCGTGTCATTCGAATCACCAGCGCACAAACCCACTGGATTTGTCGCTCAGTGAATGACGCACACACAGACGTTTTGTGCTTTGTACAATCCTGTTGTTACAATGGCGAAGGTGTCAGGTGAAGTTTGGGTGAGACAATGGACTGTTATTGACAGACAAGTTAACTTTAGTGAAGCCAGAATGAAGGTATATTAGGTTACATTAGCGTCAGCTGAGATGACTCTGCAGTCAGATGAAGCATTTTCATCTGAAATGTGGATTCAAATAAGTTCAGTCTTTAGTCAGTATATATTGAAAACCCTTCACTGTTTTACAGTGTACAGGTCAGGATACCTGTAGTTATTCTACAACAGCAGAACAAGTTTTAAAGGCTTTACAGAATCATAAATGCATTGTTGTTTGGTACAGTCACTGTTGTTTACCTTCCAATCCAAACTGACTAAATATCAGGTTACATTTAGATTGATTAGAGGTAGTTCATCAAAATGCTTGCAAATAAAGCAGTGTCTACTTGTCACGTCACAGGTTATGGCCTTACTATGAACATGAGTTGTGAGCAGTGATTTCCTCCCTCCCAGGTTGTTTCATTTTGAAGGATATTTGGAGGCCTAAAGTGTTAAAAATATCCAGTATTTTATAACAAAAAGTTAGATAAAAGTTCGAAAAATTATAATTTTGTGGTAACAGACATATATTTTTAAAATCAATCTTTAATCCTCTTGTGATCAATTTTTTTTAAATTTAGGGTTGGTAATCCTCTTCAAAAACATGTTTTGTTATATATTTTTTAAAATTCTCTGTACATCCTGACATCAATAAATCAATCAAATGCTTTGAGAAAAAAAAAGGAAAAAAAAATCCAGTATCTGTGGTTGTCCCAGGCTACCTATCTGTCTACCTACTTGTCTACTTGCCTGCCTGCTCGCACTCTGCACGTGCACTCATTGCACTTCACCAGAGTCTTCCACAAGCTGCTAGCTTGACAGCTGTGAGTACTAACAATAGCCATGTTTGTGGTTTATATTCATTATGATATGTTTATAATGATAAATCGTGGGGGAGTGGCTTTGGGGGCAGGCATGAAGGAACGGGCTGTCAGTGCTGCTGACTTTTTTGCTTTTTTTGAGGACTTTTGCTAGCTACTTTTATTGGAAAAGAGTCGGCAACACTGGGCTGGTTTTTTGATTGGATCATTTTAAAAATATAGCATAATCTTGCTTGTTTCTTAAGATTACCAACCCTGGCTTTAAGGAACCCCTAGTGGAATTGATTGACCCTGATGTGACCTGCAGTGTCATTCTGTAATCAGTGGTGGAATGCATAATGAGTATTTTTACTTTATATACTTTGAATACATTTCATTGAAAATACTTCTGCACTTTTATAAAAGCAAGATTTTGAATGCAGGACTTCAGATTTACCACCACAAGCTAGCTTGAGAGATTTTGTGCAGCTCAATGGCACCATTGACACACAGATCCTAACAGCTGCAGCTGTCAGCACGACCCCTTACTGTCTCCTCAATATCCATGAACTCTGCTGTATATCTACCCCCACCACCCTCTCCACCTCCTTCTTTCATTCTCTCTCTGAATTTCCCTCCACTTCTGCTCTCCCACCATTATTTCTTTATGTTTTTTTACTTCTGTCTGTGGTTTGGGGGGTTTGTGTGCATCTGTCTGCACCCTCTGCTCCTCATTGCTGTTGTTGAGCAGGCAGATTTAACTCCTCCCACCATACGTACTCTGTAATCCCTCTGATCCCCCCTCTCTTTCTCTCTCTTTCTGCTCCCGTGTGGGATCAAGCATCCTGTCAGCTTGACTGACAGACAGTTTGACATGTGGTGGAGAGAGAGAGAGAGAGAGAGACATGGAGTGAGATAATACATGTGTGTGTGTGAGAGAGAGATAAAGGAAGGAGTGGAAAAGGGGGGATGAGGGAGGTAGAGATTAGCATAGAGGGATAGATGCTATTGCTTGCTCTGTTGCACATTGATGCCGTGAAGTGAGGTCTGGTTGCACTGTCCACTTGGTTGGCTAGCATGTTTGATGTTAGTTGGTTTGTTTGTGAACTTTTTTTTGGCTGCAGAACAAGAGCTGATGCTTCAGATTATTTTTACATGGACTCTTCTGCTCATTGCTGGTTTGTTGGAGAACACCAGAGCTGCAGACGCTGGACTGGCGAGCACTAAATACTCTCTGGGGAGAAAGTGAGAGGAGACGAGGGGAAAAAAGCGAAGACAGGTGGCAAAAAGGGTAAAATGATAAGATGGGGGCTGGTGCTCACCTTGCAAATGCACGGAGAAAAAGACACCTCAAGGCTATTTATTAGCTAGTGTGAGTTTTGTCATTTGCTGGGCTTGCGTAGGAAGCAAGAGGAAAGATAATGTCAATTATCTGCTGCTGCTTTAACCCTGATCTGTCCAGGCCTGGACTCTAGACGGAGGCCAGGGAGAAAGAGGAAACCGAGCTTAGAGGAAGAAGAACACACTTGTGGTAGACAGCACGTGGGGGAGAGAGGGGGAGATTGCAAATATTTGGTATTACACGTTGGATTTATGAAAATGAGAAGGATCTGAGCTCTAGATTTCATTTAGGACTCTACATGCAGTTGGCATACAATAGGATAGAGAGTACAGAGTAGCAGAGTATCCCACAGGCCATTAGACAATCTAAAATGTAAAAGTACAAGGTTTGCGGTGCAGTACTGAATTGCTACGGTAAGAGTACTTTATGGCACGGTAACAGAGCCTTATAAAACAGTCTGTTAAGTTACAGTGTGGTTTGCAGTGTAGTACTTATAGTATTGTCCAATATAAGGGCTGTACAGTATGTCATGCGGTGTATGCTGTCGCTCCGTGGTGGTAACCTGTAGCAGATGTACTCAGCATGCTGTACCAAAACATGAGACGAGTAAGTCATCATCACAGATCTCTGTATATGTGTGTTTACGTGTGTTTCTATAGAAACCATCATCAGCGATCTAAATGTCAATGGTTTCGTGATAATATCCTTCAAATTTTAATCACTTTGCTGTTCTCTCTTTCAGGCCAACCCCCCTCCAGTGGTGGTCAACGCCGACAGCGTCGATACCCCCCCATATGTGAGTACTGGTTCAAATACATTGTCAGTGAAATGTAAACCTCCACCCAACAGTGTACTTGACACCTTGCTGATACTGTAACGTTTCATATACCAACAAAAAGTAATGCACTGTAATTTGTATACTGTATATCCCACCAAATCTATTTGTATGTAATCCACTTAATTATGAACCAGGATGTATAAAGAGCGACAAACACCATGTAGGGAGGAGTTTGAGGTAGATGAGAGGGTCTAAAAACACCAGACTTTCACCCAGGAGGCAGCTGTTTGTGTCCCGTGTGAAACCAGAAGTCAACGTTGATTTATCTGTCACTTAACCTCTGTACTTCTTAAGTTACGGCACTTCTGGAGTTATTTTAACCCAAACCATGATCTTGACTAAATAGTTTTGTTGCATAAACCTAGCCAAGTTGTTTCCTGTGAAGACAGAATTTTATTTTGAAAAGACTGTATGCATTTAACAAGTGGAAATTGACGTGTTGCTGGACATTCATAGGAAAACGAAAATGAGGGATAACTTTTCGTAAGATATCATACGGAGCGTTGTATGAGGATACGTTTAATGTCTCAACTGGCCAATGGGATTTCATATAATTTAAATCTTTGAAGAGTTTCCAGAGAAAAGGAAAATAAAGTTAAATCACACACCTTCAAGAGAAATTATTTATCAGTGGTTGTGTTTCAACCATTGACCATTGATTTTTGACCATCGTTGGAGCTGCCCTCATGTTCATAGTATAGGTGAATATGGATAGTGTAACATAAAACAGAGATTTTCTTTGCAGCAACTTTAAGTTGAACATTGTTGAATACTGTAAGGCTGTGAATCTTACAGTATATGGCAGTCAGTGGCTGTAAGGTTAACCTGCAGTACGCTTCTCTGTTGACGTGGTTACAATGTGCTACAGAAGCTTTTATTAACCTTCAGTGTTGCCACTGTTAATATATTTCAATTGCACCAAGTCTATATGTATATATGTACAGTAAGGTGTGTAAAGTTATATTTCTAATTGAGCTTCCATATGAAATTCTAGTAGTTTCAACAATAATTGCGTAACTTTGTAAATCTTAACATCAAATCCCTTTCTCTTCTAACCAAATACCGGCCATAGAAATGTCATATGAAGGGCTTTTTTACTGTGCAAACCACTTTTTGGAGCTTCTACTAGAAATGTTTCAGTAATTTCAATATTTCTCCCCAATAAAACGGCACAATAGTGATAGCAGCGTCCTGGATTTAGACAGAAAGCTCGGTCCAGAATTAGATGGATCCAGATGTCATTTTACTGGTAGCCAGCTGCCACAGAGAATCAGTGTCTGTTGTTAGATAAGTTTATTATGTAATTACTGTGAATTACTCCCTGCTGAACTGGAATATAACACAGAGAGAGTGAAAATGATTTCTCTCTGGCAGATTTCTCTTAATATGTCCATGATATTTTATGTTCTGTTATTTAATGCATATAACAAATACAGAAAAACTGTTTATTTTTCATTGCGTATGACACATTTTTGTTGTTGCTGATAATAAGGCAAAGGTGATATGTCGACCCTTTTGTTTAAATAGGAAAATATAAATAAACACACTGAAGATGCACACTACTGTGCTTATACATTAAGAGCTATAACTTTGACAATCAGTTAATTTCATCATGTTTTATTTAAATAAGCAGAAAATGTCACAAACATTTTTTACAATAATTGAAACCTCAGTTTTAAGGGTGGCAGTAAACTATTATTGTCCTCAATTTTTCCAGAATAATCCGATGTTTTAAATGTATAGTAAATAACGAATTTGAATATGTACATAGTGTATGGAAGGTGATTGCAGACACACTGCACATGGTGACTGATGGGAGATTGTGCCTCTGTTTGAAATGACAGAAATTCAAAAATCTAAACTAATCTGACTGCACAGAGACACAGATTACAGCCAAGGGGATTACATGGGCCATTGGGATGCCACTCGACCAGTGTGTGTTTGTGTGTGTATGCGTGTGTCTGTCTGCAGCAGCTATTGCAGGAACAGGACACTCATCTCCCAGTATAAACAGACTGGAACACAAAATATATAATAGTCCGCTCAGATCGGATTTATTTCCGCATGCTGTTCATTCAGTCAGGAAATCTAGATGTTAATATGTTTTATAGTGCAGGCACTCCTGGCCAAGCAGTGTGATTGGCTGATGGGTAATTCAGCTGGGATGTTCTTAAATATGACATCAGAGGTACATCATCATTAATACGCATTACCAGTCTAATCTCTAGGATTCATGCGTCATTCATAAATCATCAAATGTCTAATTTTGCTTTTCTATAATTCTGATGTTTGTTGCAGTTTGTATCTCTTGATAGTAATCAGCTCACATTTTGTATTAATATGGAAAGGAACAATTCTTCAACTTCTGAGTGCTGATAGGTGTACAAAGATGGCATATTTAGTGGCACAGGATATTCAATCAGTGCATATACATGTTGCGCAGATTAAAGCTGTAAATAAACACAATATGATAAATAAACATGAAGGTTTAATGCAGCGTGAGGTACATGTTGGTGTGCCTGTCAGTAGCAACTGACGTGACAGAGGAAAACACTGCATATTAATTATGAATGTTAAAAGCCTTGCTATAAAATCTAATGAGCATTTTAGTGTCCATTACAGGAAAACAGCTTCCAGTATTTACTCTTAATTGACACATTTCTCTTTTCCTCCTCTTCCTCTCGGACAGGTCAATGGAACAGAAGCAGACTATGAGTATGAGGAAATCACGCTGGAGCGGGTAAACATGCATGCTTATTTTATACACTATAATGTAATCAGTCACATCAACCCCCACCCGGTGACAGTACCTCCATCTGTTCGGACTGACCTCTGTCCTCCATAATCACACTAAAAACATCATAAGGGATGTCCAGAGCAGAAATTATATTGAGTGCCCGTTTATTTAAGACTAGGAGAAATGCAACCTTTGCTGAGACAAAAATATGCAAACAAAGACTGAGAAGGTGTGAAAAGGTCAAACATATTTCTTCTGAAAGATTCAAACAAGTTAATATAGCTATTGCTAGCAGGGATTTTTGAAGTGAGTGGATTTGAGTGAGCTGATATTGACATCTTTAAGCCCTCCAATGCTAGATGGATCAAGTAAACCTATATACTGTATTTGAATCAGCCAATGCAACATCTTGCATAACATTACTTTATGTTCCATATAAATTAATATAAAACAGTAGCTTGTATATAGTTCTCACTTACTGCAAACTGCAAAATAACGACACTGTTTGGATTTTAAATTATTTGATTTCCTATTTAGTAATGTACTGTAACAATGCTGTAAAGATACTTAAATAATGGCGTAGTTGAAGCTAAATCCAGCAAATTTATTTTGCCTTTTGTGTCAACACCATTTTCGGCTGCCAAACTTCTGAGAAGTAAATTAGGTAGGATATATATATAAGGGTATGTACTGTATAATCATGAGCAGTGTGACATTGAAGTAAATTAGGTAGGATATATATATATATAAGGGTATGTACTGTATAATTATGAGCAGCGTGACATTGAAGTAAGTTAAATGACCACGGGGTGTTTTCAGGAAACAAAATACATAAATTACTGTCAGCGTCTTGCTTACACATTTTGACATACTTATACTTGTGCACACTTTATTCTCCCATACTCCACTACCCTTCAGAGGGAAATATTGTACTTTTAACTTTGCTACATTTATTTGACACTGAAATGATGATACAGTGTACTACTAATCTACTCAGTAGTATACAAAGTGTCTAAAATTGGCTCCACATTGACGAACTACATCATTAAATGCTCTTAAATGTATTTATTAGTGATAAAAACAGAATATAGTATCCATTGTATCCATAATAATATAACACTGTGAAAGGAGCCATTCTGCATAATGAATACTTTTAATACTTTAAGAACATTTTGTTGATAATACTTCTGTACTTTTACTGGAGTAACATTTTGATTCATATTTAATCAGCGCTGCCTAGTTTGACCGTTGAGTTTGTGAGTGATTGACAGCTGCTCAGAGACGGCAAGGCTCCAGCTCGGCTCTGATTGGTTGTTTTCCTCCGATCTGTGAAATCTTGCAGACGCTATTAGGAGCACCGGAGGACACAGAGGCACATGATGTTTTTCAGATTACCTGTCTCATGCACTACTGTTAGGATATAGTGACCGTTTTATAAAAATAAAAATAACTTTTTTGAATCATATTTGCTCCAATTCTATCCACTGCAGCTTCAAGTAAACGATGAGTACTTCGTCCAATCCAACGCACAAAAATATACACTTTTATAAAACCAGAAACGTGATATAAAACTTCAGCTATCTTCTCATTTATCTCTCTCCTTTCCTCCATCTCATCATTCTGCATTTCCTTTACTGTCCCACCACTGGTCCAACTCTGCTGACCCTATTTCCTCCCCCGTCCTTCCCTACTTTATTTTCCTGATCCTCGTCCTCCCTCTCTCATTATATTCCCCTTTCTCTCACCCAGAGGCTCTCTCTCTCCCTTCTCTCCATTCTCCTGTGACCTGGTTCTGTCTGCTTGACTGGGTCTGCTCTAAAGACACTATGGACATACACGCGAACACAGGCACAGACATTACACTAGCTTTAAACCCAGTGACAAAGCATGAGAGAGCGAGTGAAACAGACACAAAGTAGAGGCTGTCATCGGATAATGTCTTTAACTGACTGAGGCGATCTATTATATGTAATTTGGTAATAAGCCATATCTGGAGAGAGTTGTATTACATATTGGTTGTCCAGGTGATAAGCCTGTTTTGTAAGAAGTGATAATTGGGGAGATATTAGATGTCATTTTGCAATGAATATCATTTAAATAAGTACAGTATTTAATAGAAGAAGAATGGAGGAACTATTTCAGTGTGGTCATCTGCTTCTGATATAAACTACTGAGGTGCTTCCATTATATTGTGTATTCACTACTTAAAAGCATCTTAAAATATCAGTGTACATTTGTTTTTTACTAACTATCTGGTCTGGATGGGGATATTCATCACTCTAACAACAGTAATTCTGTTATTTATCTTAGATCATCAAAGCTTCTGGCATCAGATATGCTCCTTTAAAACCATTATGTATGTTCAGATGGTGTTTCTTTTTCCCATTAAAACACTCTCTGTGTTTGTGTTCATGTGTAGGGTAACTCAGGCCTGGGGTTCAGTATCGCAGGAGGAACTGATAACCCTCATATCGGAGAAGACCCCTCTATCTTCATCACCAAGATTATACCTGGAGGGGCCGCAGCCCAGAATGGACGACTCAGGTACACACACATACACACCCACACACACACACACACACACCCTTACCTCAAACCAAAACATAAGAATTAAAATGTTTAACCCTGTTGGGATCAGTTTTTTGTGGAGACAAATCCTCACAATTTGACTGCATCGCATGACCGTCCATAGTTAATCACGATTAGTCTCAAATTAATCGTACATTTTATCTGTTCAAACACAAAACAATCACAAATATTGTCTGGAAACCGTCACAGGTACTACATTTAGCAAAAACAATATGCTCAAATCATAACGTGGCAAACTCAAGTTCAACAGGCTACAACAGCTGTCAGTGTGTCAGTGTGCTGACTTGACTATGACTTGCCCCAAACTGCATGTGATTATCATAAAGTGGGCATGTCTGTGAAGGGGAGACTCGTAGGTTCTCATAGATCCCTTTTTCAGGTCAAGGGACCATGCCAGTTTTTCCTTGCCAAAGTTGAACGTAAGTTTGGAGCGTTATTTAACCTCCTTCTCGACAACCTAGTATGATGGATGATGGTTGCTACCAATTAGGTTTTCTAGTTTCATATGAAGCCAGTATCTTCACTCTAGCTTTAAAAGTGAGCCAATTACAACCTAAAAATCACATTGCACGCAACGCATTGTTATCCTGTTAACTTTGACAACCACACTAACTACAGTACATCATAGATATTAGCAAAATCTGGCAGTGCAAATTGGCTTGGTATTCATCGAGTCATTATTAAAGCTGCAATCCTTAAAGACATTCAAAATACAGCAAAATTGTTCAAGCATGTAGTGTCACAGTGATTAACTGAGTCTTACTGTATGAGGCAGGAAAAGTGCACACATGCTCAGTCAACTTTGTGTAAGGGATAATGCCCAACGAGGTGTCCATTATCATTATGCATTAAAGAGGAAAGAAGTGAAATAATAAGAATCAACTAAAAGACGTTGACAGCAGCTTCCTCCCTCTTTGCTTCTTTTGTAACAGATAGATACTGTATCTCCCAACCAGACTTCTAGTTTCAGAGTGAAAGACTAACATTTGAGTTTAGGAGATGATGTGCTATCATTTGTCTTCACTACATACTCTTCCTTTCTGTATGTGACTTTGCTGAACAGGGTGAATGACTGTATAGTCCGGGTAAATGAGACAGACGTCAGGGACGTGACCCACAGCGGGGCTGTGGAGGCGCTGAAGGAGGCAGGAGGTCTGGTCCGACTATGCATACGACGCAGGAGGAGCCTCACCGAGAGAGTCATGGATATCAAGCTGGTCAAAGGGCCCAAAGGTGAGAAAATACTACAAAGGTGAACAGACAGTGGAGTCTGTCAGTAGTAAACACAGATTCTTGTTGTTTTGAATTTACTCCAGCACCTTGGATTTAAAATGTGACGTTTGAGGGTGTTGACATGCTTCTTCTATCCTTCTACTTACTGCCTGCATGATAAAAAAAAATAAAGAAGTGAAGGCATAAACTGATGCCTGACATTGAGAGAGGATGATGAGGCACAATTTTTCTGATTTCTGCTAAGAAGTCAGCACGTTTCAACAGCAGAGATACAGTAATATGACTGAGCAGGGAAAAGAAAAGAATAATAGAGCAACGAAATATGAAATATATGACAGGGAATGGTTCACCTAATTGGATTTAGCTTTTCTTTACTACCATATAATTGTACTATATCACATGAAAAAATCGAAATGTCAGAACTGATAAAAGGGCCTACGGGAGATAAAATGCAGCACTGCAGCAAATAAAAAATATCTAACATTATGAACATCCTCAGGAAAGCCAGAAGTTACATACAAAAATATGACCCGTTGATGTTTTCTCTCAGGTTTAGGATTCAGTATAGCAGGTGGAGTTGGAAACCAACATGTCCCGGGTGACAACGGTATCTACGTGACCAAGATCATCGAGGGAGGGGCTGCACATAAAGACGGACGGCTACAGATAGGGGACAAACTTATGGCTGTAAGAAACACCTTTTTATTACACCTTTTTATGTCTTTTCTGCACTTATTATCATGCCAATGTTATAGAGTGTAGTACGTAGATTGCAGTCGTCATCAAAGCAAAGTTTACAATTTACTTTTTAATCTAAGATTAATTAAAAATGAAATGCCATACAGAAGACGTTTGCATGAACAACTTTCAGATTAGTATATTAATTCAGGTTCATTAGCCCCATATCGGTAATGAACACTCCCAATAGCACCAAAAACTGCATGCCAGGAATTGCTTTTATTGAATTTATGTGTCATAAATATCCCTTAGTAATACCAAATATTAAATGATTTGCCCTTAATAAAACCAGAAATGTAATTATTCCACGTAAAATGTACAATGACTTGTACTTGTTTATAATTTAAATTGAGAATTGAACAAAAACAAGGCTTATGCTCCAGTGTACACGTTAATTAGATCCTTACATATTACCTGCAGGGTATATTATATTCTAGGACTAAAGTAGGTGTAATAGAGAAGGACAGTGGACAAGAGTATGATTGTATCAGATCTTCTGCTCTACATCCAAGCGTGTTAAGGGTGATTTAACACGGCAGCAGACCCATTCAGCATCAAAATAAATACAACATAATTAAAGCTTCTTCTCCATTAAGTTAACGTCCAGCGATATGTTTTAGGATACAAGTGCAGTCTATGGACGCAGCCACAAAACTGCATGATAGCATCCATATTATATGTTTGTGCTGAAGTCTGGTACGGACATAATCGTGTAAGTGTGTTAATACATGTGTGAATGTGTCTTCATGTGTCTGCAGGTGAACGCCTCCTGTTTGGAGGAGGTGACTCATGAGGAGGCAGTGGCCGCCCTGAAGTCCACTCCTGACGTTGTTTACCTCCGCGTGGCCAAACACACCTCCCTTTTTATCAATGACAACTTCCCTCCACCCGACGTCACTAATTGTAAGCACGCACACACTACTCTAGCTGACCAATTTTGTGTCAAATTATGGATTTCTTAAGTAAGTAGCCGTGTAAAAAGGTGGATCATTTTCAGCTAGCATGTAATTTTTGTGAAATAAACCCCTTCAGGGCGATGCGGTCTTGCTGTCGAGGTTTATTTCACAACAATGACCCACTAGCTGTACATTATCCCTTACTTATCAATTTGTTTGAGTGCTTATAACTATAATTATACAGTGCTATAAGCAGATTATAATGCAAGATAAGTATGTTTATAAGGCATTATAGACAGGGGCGTCATAAAAAGTGTTAGATATTTAAACATGTGAAAAAAGAAGAAAAATAATCCGCTAAATGAGCCTGATCATAATGAGCTCATACAGTGTCATTTATGATAACACCAAATACTTTTACATTGGTTTGAAACAGTTTATATTATTGTTTAAAGGATCCACTGATGACATCAGCCAGACAGCTTTAAATGTGTTATATAACAGTCTGATGGGTAAATTTGGTCCACTGGATTACTGCCAGTTGTCACCTCACCAAATCAGCATATTATCAAACAACATGCCGTTTATTATTACCGCTCTGAATCTAACACATCACCAAACAGCATATATCACACCACCGTCTCTCAACATATCTGCAGTACATCTAATTATTAAACAATTCATCAACAGCTTTGACTGATTGACTAAAATTAAAGTATGATTAGATAGTTGTGGGATGACGATGTTTCAAATTAGGAACCATACTAACAGCACATGAAATGACACATTCAATCAATCAATCAATGAAATTATGTTTTATGTATGACAGTATGGTAAAATGAGAAAAAATAAAGTGTGTGTGTGTTCTTCCAGCGTACTCCCCACATCAGGACAACCATATAAGCCCCTACATGAGCGGCAGCCAGTCTGTAAGCCCCGCCCCATTGACCACGCCCAGATACTCCCCTCTGCCCCGGGCCATGACCGGAGACGACGACATCCCCAGGTGAGACCTCACACACAGACAGCTGCACATTTATGGGACAGAAACGAAAGATGTTTCTCTGATTGGGACTTTTATTCTGTAAAATCCAAATTAAACACGCGGCACAAACAAACATATCCATTATGTAATAATGTTTTTGTAATTCCACTCAAGTTTTCCTAAAATAAATAAATATATATGGTTGAACTACATACTGTATATCTGTATCAAAACTTTGCATATTTAGATAGCTATAGTGCTTCCATTAAGGCATCGTAGTGTGGTTTTGAAAATGTTATATTAATTGGGTAATCTGGGTTTAGCTTTGAACTCTGCAATAGAAATGGTCCGCCAGTGCCTACATTGGTATTTTTGCTTATTGTGATGTAATTTCTTGGAGTATCTTCAAATGCTTCATATCCCTAAAATCTGTACAACCTAAGCTAAAAGGTTATGTCAGTCAATAAACCCTAACAATTGACAAAAGTATTGAAATTGTTTCATAAATTTAAAAATCTGACATGTTTTTCATAAAATGGTACTAAATAAGCACACAAAACACACTGATCCAAAAGATTTCTAAATGTAGAAACATGAACAAAATATTTCTTAACACACCACAAGTTATATGAACCATGCACATTTTTTAGTTTTTGAGATTATTAATTAGTTTAGTAACGTTCCGCAAGTAAGGTAACATAATGTCATCACAGGCATATAATGTGATGATGCGAAAGACAGAAGCCTCGGCTCTCTGATGCATAAAGATTGAATGCTCTAGCTATTATGGTTTTTATTGTACATAGATATACACAGGATCACGCAAACAACGATTTCCCATGGCCGCCCGCAGGAGGTCTGATTTTAAAGGATTAAGAACTTAGTGTTAAATTTAACTGAAAGTCGTCTGGCATCTTCTCATTGTTTCCATTGTATTTCTAATACGTCCTCTATTGAACGTTGTTAGATTTCACAATGGTTAATGCGTTTGATAATATTTGAATATATCAACTAATGGACATCCAACTCTAAAGGAGATTTACATGCAACAGCAGCTGTGTCTAAGGAAGCTTTACAGGCTGATTAGGTCAGTGTCGTTATTTGTCTTGTTATGTATTGTCCTGCATGTCTATCACTTCTTATTGCAAACTTTGTCAGCAAAAGAAAATTCCAAATTCATCAATATTGATGAAATTCCATAAAATTTTGCAGCTTCTTATTATTCTTACTATCTGAAAAACAAAGTAAATCAATGTGTTTACATGATCTTCTTTGTCTTTGTCTGCTTCTTTCTCTTGTCCTTTATTGTTTGTTTCATGACCCCCTCTGAGGTCTTAAGTGGCCCACGAAGAGGTCCATGACACCAGATTGGGAAACAGAGTCCCTAGAGAGCCCTAAATAATAAAGTGTGCAAGTGTGTGTGTGTGTGTGTGTGTGTGCGTGCGTGCGTGCGTGTGTGTGCGTGTGCTTGTGCGTGTGCTTGTGCGTGTGTGTGTGTCAGTAAAACGCAGATGGCAGAGCGAATTTTGTCTTGCATGTAAACTCAGGTCACATATGTGCACACACATGCACACAAACATGCGGATACACTCTCAGTGCTGCTCCACTGTCTTTAATCCATTTTAATGGACGGATTACAGCCTATCACAGCCCAACTCGTCACTCAACTGGCGTCACCGTGGTTACCAGAATATGACTCATTTCGTCATAGCCCTCTGGGCCAATCGGTGCGCTTTGATTATAATAAATCTGATAAGCCTCAGACCGACTGCAGAATGGTCATCTTTGACGTCTGCCCCTCTCTTTTCTCTGAATGTTTGTATCTCTCTCTTTCATCTCTTCCTCTTTGGCTCTCTGATTAGTTTCTCATGCAAATAGAGGATTATGGGTTTTAACAAGTGTCCACTGAGTGTGCACAGTTTTAAGGACATCTGCTTTCTCTCTAAGCAGGAGATTTAAGGTGAAAGGTCTGATCATTTATTCATTTGTGCTGTAGAATGAACCAATACAACTTTTCCTCTCTCGATACCAATACCTTAACTCAGGTTTATCCGTCGAAATCGATTACCAATGCTCTCATTTTCCCATGTTGAATATCTATATACTGCACCACACTGCATGTAAGGTAAGGCCAGGCAACACAGACATCTTTGACATTGACAAAAGAAAGAGTCCAGTGGTTTTGGATCGTTGCACCCCTGGTTAGAGCCATTTCAGTCAGAGAGGCTAAAGAGGGATCAAATCTAATTTTCACATATTATGTACAGTGTATGGATTATTGATAAATACCCTAATAACTCACAGGTTTCAACTAGACTTGTTTCTGCACTAATCATGATAGTTTTCATCCATTTAAGTGAGGATGACATGATGGTCCAGTGGTTTCTTCACAATAAGATGGACTTGCTTTCAATTCTGTCTTAAATATGTATTTGCATGTTTTGCCTGTGTTGACTCGGATTCTCCGCATGTGCTCTTGTTTACTCCCACTGTCCAAAGACATTTAAGTCATGCTAAGTTCAAGAAAGAATCAAACTGTGTATAGGGTAAAACCTGAGTCAGAAGTGTTTGTTTGAGTAATGTAACTGTGGTGGTGCAACAAAACAGAGACAGTGCAATACTGACATCTGCTGGTAATTGTGGTGAATGATCCTAATTTTAAATGCCCTTTCCTCCCACTGAGATGTACCATTTACCACTACACAATTAGCTTGTATCACACATATTATACACTCAGAAGCCATTAGAATATATACATTACACAAACTGCTAAATACTGTTGCAATATTTTTTCATTTGTAGTTATGTTGTAAGTATAAAATCCTCCTCCCTCCTGTTACCATACATTTCTCCTTGTCACTGGTTCTGAGACTGTGGCTAAAGAGGTGTTACAACTAAACATCAGCTAAACTTTAAGCAGTGTAAAAGCAACAGTGGCTATCTAAGTCATAACTGGTTGATCAAATGTCATCGTACATCAAGATGCCTTTAAAACTGATAAAAAACAAACTATAATTAAGAACTAATTTGTGCTAAAAAGTTGGATGCTATCTTCTTTTACCTAATGTGTGTGTTTAATTTGTGTTTCTTCCAGGGAACCCAGGCGGGTGGTGCTCCAGCGGGGGACCACAGGTCTCGGCTTTAACATTGTTGGAGGGGAGGATGGAGAGGGGATCTTCATCTCTTTCATTCTCGCCGGAGGTCCCGCTGATCTCTGTGGGGAGCTACGAAAGGGAGACCGCATCCTGTCGGTATGCGCTAAGACCTATTCTACACACAGATATAACACATGCGCTGTCACCATTATTATTATAAATGAACTCATATCTTACCATTATTACTGTATAGGTTATATAGGGTTATCAAGGGAGCCATCCTGTTTGTTATTTATTGTACCTCTATTTTCTCTGTACATTATTGATGTGGAGTCACAACTTAGAATAACAAATATTTTGTCACTAAGGCTAAATATTGACTTTGATCTGATCACATTTTCTACTGTCTAAAGACATTTCATGTAACTGATCATCATTTTCTTTGCACGTTTCCACTCACCACTAATGGCTGACGGGGGCTGTGTGTGTTAAAGCTGTATTTTGTGTTCCACTGAAGTGAAATATGGCTTTAATTTTCTTCAGACAGGATTCAAACAGGATTTAGTCCTCAGACTTGTAGAGGCACTGATAATCCCCGCAGAATGACTGAGACTGTATTATGATGAAAGAACTGACGGGGAATGATTTTATGCATTAAACAAGCCTTCACAAAGTACACACATACTACACGTGCACACATACATACACGTGACTGGTCACCTGTGAGTAATTGACCCGCTGAGATACACGGTGCTCTTAATGGTGTGCTCATCTCACTATACATTTATTACTATTGATCCAATCCACGGGCTTTAATTGTGTGTGTTTGTGTGTAGGTGAACGGTGTGGACCTGTCCAGTGCAACACATGAGCAGGCAGCCGCAGCTCTGAAGAACGCAGGACAGACCGTTACCATAGTAGCGCAGTACAGACCTGAGGGTGAGTACTGCAGATAGACAGAGTACATTGACATCCATCTCATGTACAAGATAATGCACAAGAAAATCTGAATTGAATTCAGAACAGAACGGAACAGATTTTTCTAATTAAATAGTAAATTAAACACCCCCTGAAAATCTTATTTTGACCTGACCTCCAGTGGTTTAACTTGTCACCTTGCTGCAGTGATGTACAGGTGTACTTCAGGGCCCCGTGACGTCACTGTTGGGTCTGGTTACAGATTCACGGAGCACACTTCTGACCACACCAATCAGTGAAGCTGGGTGTGGTCAGAGGTGAAACCATAGACTGTATATAAAGATGGACGACATGACAGCTCCCCCAAAGTAAAGCCAAAACATCTGTATGGCCCCCTGGTGGCTGGCTGCGGTATAGATCATAAATCCTGCTCCTACACGTCAAATACATTTTTTCCCAAAGATGGTTTCTGTCATTTTAGGTAGTTCTCATCACGCTAATGTTTGTTCAAGTGTTCATTTTTCTGATAGGTTTGTTTTTGATTAATTATTTGCTATAAAAAGGGTCATGAGATGTCATGATTGACAGCTGTGATTGACAGCTGCTCTGAGTGAAGTAGTCGCAGCCATAGGCTCGGGAATTATACGAGAGAGGAGATTGTAACTTTAACTTCCCATAACCGTCACGAGTGTGTGTAATAGAACATGTGTCAGTTTGATCATAAATATAGTTATAGAGATATTACGGTTAGTTGTTGTGTCTTTCTAGCCTAACAGCTACCGTGCTGCTAACACAGCAGCATGGTGGCTCACGCTAACAAGCTGCGGCAGTGCTCGGCTCGTGAACACACAAGGTTTTATTTTATTTATTAACTGAAGTTTTGGAAATTCACTGTTTGTGCAAGATAAACACAAAAACACACACACACACACACACACACACACACACACACACACACACACTGAGACAGAGTGATGTCTCCCAACAAGCACCATCCTGGATGTTTGTCTACTGGGAGCGACCGAGAAGGCTGTAACCTAGGAAACCAGGTTATAACTGCTGACAGGCTCAGCTAATGGGATGCTGTCGTGGTGGGGGACCTGAGTATAACACATAGACAAACGACGCACACAGCTACACAGCTACACAGCATCAGGTCCCCTGATCCCTTTCTGGTATCAGCCATGTATTATTGAGTCAGAGAGGTGTTCCAGGGAGGTGTTGTTATTGGCAAGACCAGAGTATAATGCACAGGAGCACCAATGGTCCTTAAAAAGCCTGAGGAGAAATTCATTGTAACTCTTAAAATGAATCTTATTTACAGCCCTAGGAAAATGTATTTAGAATTTAGATTAGATATAAAATGATTCAGTGCTCCTACTACATATGTTGAGTTGTTTAGTTTTAGATGTTCTGTTAACTTATTAATTTAAATTCTGGGTAGCATAGTCTGACATTTTGAAATCCTGCACATATCTTGCATATACTGTATATATGGATTCTTTATCTAAAGAGGCCAGTTGATGAGTTACAGTTTGAAAGGTTAATCCAAAACACTGGCTTGATTAAAAAATGGACCCATAATTATTCAGGTGTTATTTGGTCAGGTCAGGACTTTGTGAGGAGGAGAGGGGGCAAAGATCATTTGCAAAAACGTTGAGTATAAAGGCCACAAGGTGCTGATGCACTGATTTAAAGGCTAGATATTAACACTGATGCATATGATTTTTGTATTTAGTTAACCATGGAAAAGCGGGGCTTGGAGAGCATGAAAAACGAGAACAGGCATTATTTGATAAATAAATTGAGTCAACATTTTGAATTTGGAGAATCAGAGAAGGCAGCTGAAAGAAAAACTGCACTAATGGTGAAATTGAGGAGGGAAGTGTCAGCATCAACATGAACACTTTTATTGTAGTGTAATTGGGGAGAACTAGAACATTTAAGGGAAAACAGTGGAGGAGTTTAAACCAGAATATCAGAGATATGGTGCAGAGTAATTAAGGTTTAGGTAAATGCCTATGGAGCCCTGATATGGATGGAAATGGATGCTCATAGAAGGGGGCAGAATTCATGAAGATGTGGAAGGCAATGCCACAACATAATGAAGTTCACTAGCAGCTACAGTATGCAAATGTATTGTAATCTAATAGAAACAGCGTGCAGTCAGGATATAATCCATACATCAGGCTGAAAACAGTGATGTATGCTGGATTATGGTGTTATGTTGTTGTGTTAGCCTGGTGATTGGTTGTATCTGGTCACTCCTTTGGCAGAAATACCACCGAGAACATCACTCCATCTCATAGAAGTTTGTTGGTGTCTGCTCGAGAGTGTTAAGTCAGATCAGCACCATAGACAGCGCCCTAACATTTTATAAGCTCTTAAAGTCTCAGACTGAAATCTCATTTAGTTATCCCCTTTTCCAGTCAACATGTTTTATAAATGTGTTGTTGATTTATTATTAAAAGAAAGAAATGTCTTTGGAGAATTAATGCTTCTTCTTGTCTCAGCTGGCTGGAGGGGTGTGTATGTGTTTGATTGACAGTACATGTCATTGGTGGACTGTTTTATTAGTGATTTTGACGAGTAAGGACCCCACCAGCATGGAACCAGATTTGATATGCTGTTGAATGCAGTTTATTAGCTATCTAGAAGACTAGCAGTGCACTTTTCCTGTTGAATGTTTGTTTTGTGGTTCGTTTAACAAGCTAACGTGCAGGACAAGAAGTGTTCATTTTTGTACGTTAGATAAGAAGGAGATTTTAGCAGGAAAGCTGATCTGCCTTGTGATAAAACGACAAATTACTTTATGCAAAGATTTGATTGGCTCTATGGAAAGAAGTTCTCCATATAGGTAGACGGAGAATTAATGGTATTCCAACGAATTCATGCAAAACTATGACACAAAATAATATAAATTTCTCCCTTTTGGTTTCTGATTTTTGTTTTAAAGGAGACCATATGTTTTACAGAGCAGATATCTTTGCTGTAATAGACAAGTATTGGTGAAGCGAGGATTGTTTTGAACGTTTTTGGATCAATAGCAGAGAAGTGGACTAAGCTACTAAAATTGGATGAACTACTTTTCACTTGTGCTCAAGATTTTTGGGATTTTTTTGGTGTTGTTCATTTAGAAAGTAAAAATATAACTGTCCTTTTAAATCCTGCAGATGCTCTACTAATCAAAGTGTGAAAATGGTTCAATGGTGTGTTGGTTTGGCTTGGCCCAGCTCTGTTTTGGCATAGTTTGGTGTTATATTGGGAATCTCACAGTGACAACACACAGTAGGTATCAGAGGTGGTCCAGCTGGCGTCACTAAGAGCCGACTGTGATGTAGCCTGGTTTTAAAGTTCAAGGTTTTTCCTGCTCAACAGTCAAGAAACTATAGATGTGTACTTAAACATTTCATGATTTTGCTCACATGCTGGCCCTCAAAAAGGATAAGTTAGTCTAAGATTGTGTGTCTGTCTGTGTCGTGACTCTCATTAGTGACCGTTGAATGAACTTTATATCAAACCTTCTGTCCACGCTGGGCTTTGGTGAGCACTGTGTGTGTGTGTGTCCATCTGAGGTTCATGTTTGTCCCGTTCCCGTGGCGATAGCATGCAGTGACCAGCAGTGCTCCCTCTGTTTCACACACACACTTCCTGCCAATGAGAGAGGAGCTCATAATGACCTCCACCAGGAGAGGAAAAGTGTCTCTCTCGCTGTGTGTGTGCAGGTCTCCTCCTGTTATTTATATTAAATATGGTACCCGGTGTACTCAAACACAACACAGCTCTGCGTGTGCGTGTGCGTGTGTGTGTGTGCGAGCGTGGGCAGAGACACAGTTGATTTAAGCTGATGCAGCAGATATAGATCTGTGTTTATTTGAAGTGCAGCAGATGGAGAGTGTTTGTCTGTGAAAAGTCTTCATGCTGCATTAGTACTGCCGTCGTCCCCCATCACGTTTCAGGCTATTTTAAGCCAATTTTGTATATCAGACCTGTGGCTCCAAGATGTGTTCCGAAATTCATATGTATTCAGCCAGGCAAGGCTGTTTGACTGAATTTTCTCCCAAGATATAGACAGAATAAACTTCTCTTGAAGCACATTGTGGGGAATTAGAAGCAATTTATGAGCACATTAGATCGCCAGATTGAATTTTCTTACAAATGAATCATCAGGCAGTCATGAAAAACTGACTTTATCTTTGATATTATCTCCTTAACTTTACAGTTGACCCTATAAACATCCAGAGAAACGCATTTTACACACTGAGCTTTACCCTGAAATCTAAATAATATTGATAATGATAATTTCATTGAAACAACACTTTTCAAACAAGGTGCACAAAGGACTTTACAGAAGAAGATGAAGATAAAACACGACAGGACACGTAAACTTTAAAATACTTAAAAGAGTCCTCCACTGGTTTTATTTAGCATTCTTCTATAACAAATAAAATATCAAAATCGATGTAGCAGAACCAGAGATAATGTCATTATATTCCACGCATTCTTCTTCCTTGTCAAAACCTGGTGCCAATATTACCCACAATGCAACCGAAACACTGACAATTCAGCCAGAGACAGTTCAGGAAGGAGCCAGTGCACTTGGAGTCAGTTTCCTGTCTCTGTGTCATGTGGGTTTCGCCACCGCCCCGCCCCTTTAGGAGACTAGCGGCATGTCCTGAGTCTATTAACTCCAATGGGAGAAGTGACTGTAAACACAGATTATGACTGATTCTTTCGCCTTATAGTCACCAAAGTAAATATTGGACCCATTTTTCACAAGCCACATACTGTACCTTCTGAACACTCTGAAACTAAAATACCATTTTTCGGACAGACAAATGAAAAGAAAATTCAACACATTATGCAAATATAACCCAATCTGCTTTCATCCATCGACACAACGTTCAGAACACTTCCACACGAAGTGCTGTAGTACTCCACAAACACCTCTAAACAGACTCTGATGTGTAAAATCGGGGGAGCTCCCCTTTAAAGCGAGACTGTGATACTTTTGCTGCTGCAAGGTCCAATTACAGAATAATGGCTCAATGGATTTCCTTTCATTCCCCAACATCCTCGAGCCAGATGCTTTAAAGACATCATCATTAGGTGACCTGACAAAGCTAGGATGTGTAAAAGAAGTTGCACAAGTAGAGAAGATAATGAAATGTCAGTTACTATATCTATCTAAAGTTAGCCAGTGAGGCTGTAGCAGCAAATTAAATGGAGCACTGGTGTGTTTTTTTGCTAATGAACTAAAATGTTCATTTGTAAAAAGTATGATTGTGTTATTTCTTTCTTTCAGAAGGTGCAGAGTGTCACTTTAAAACAAAAAGCTTTTTTTACAACATAAAACAACATATAAATGAAGAAAGTTAGACGTACGGTTTATAAAAGAATAAAGCATCAAAAGGATATGTTTTAAATGAAATGATTAGTTTCTCAGCCAACAGTGAATCCTAAATAAATGCCACTCAGGTTGCCTCGTAGCTTAAAATGTGCGGCTTCAATTCCCAGTTGAAGTACCCAATTCAGCTGATCAGAAAAAAAGCTAAAATGCTGCAGTATTGACCTTTAAACATGATCTCCTCCTGTGCCATAAGTTTCCTGATGTGGGACTGGTAATGCGTGCACGTTGACAGCAGTATTAGTCATCAGGATTACACGCAGCCGTCACAGACTCACACTGTCACACACATACTGTACACACACATGACACACGCGCACACACAGAGGCGGTGTCTGTCAGCAGTAATACTGAGGTGATGCAGAGAGGATTAGCTTCACTTCTGTTAGCCTGCTTATTACACTTTGTGTGTGAATGTGTGTGTGTGTTTTGTGTGTGTCAAGCACCAGTTGTTAAGTAGAAGATTAACAGCAGCTCTGTCGCTGAGCTTTCAGACACAAAGTTGTGGGAATATTATCTGCTGAATACATACAGTAGGCTTCTTTCCTTTCTTTTCCTATACGTCACTTTATCGCTTTCTGTTTTGCTCACTTTCCTTCCTCTCCTTTGTTTCTTTCCTTCGTTTCCACCTGTCAGTGCCTCCTCTCCTCCCCAGTGTTGCTGGTGTCTGTGGTAATGGTCTGACTCACTGCTCATACGTTGTGTTTGGGGGATCGGAGGCGTCAGTATGCAACAGGAAGGTGAATGATTAGAGATTTGCAGCGTGCGGCCGCGTCACTGTCATGCTGAAGCTTTTATTAGCTGCCAGAGAAGAAACATGTTTTTCAGTCTTGACATTTAAACATGAATTCAGTACATAATATAAGACATTTCTCTCTTTTTCTGGTCTCTCCTCTCATCTCCTCTGCAATATGAACCGGTAATCAATACCATTATAGATTACTGTACTGTATCGTATCAATTATAGATGAGCTTCCTCCACCAGTGCTATTTTTAGAACCAGAGCCTCATATCGATTTTGGTACGCTTTAACAACAGACTACCAAGTGGAGGATCTTTTTTTAATTCAACCGATCAGAGAGACGTCTCACAAGAGGATTTTGATGAATTGGATTCTCCTTTTAATACGTCTAGTCTCTTGTAGTCCGATATGTACATCCACTGAATGATTAAAAACCCAGTAAAGCCCACATAATGTCTTGGAAATTGAGATAATTTCACTATATTCATCCCCTTGGAGGAATTTGATTTTTTTGCCGCAGCAGCAGTCAAATAATTCAGAAAAGAAAAATCCGCAAATGACTCAGAATTAAAGGTGCCCTGTGGAGTTTTCTTGTAAACAAAGTCAGTGTTACTCACCGAAAACACATCGTTTGTATCCTTGAGGTCTGACAGATGTGTTGAATGCACTTCCTTGCTCATAAAACATCTGTAAGCCCGATGTTTTGAATATATCAAATCGTGCATTTACAGCCATGTTAGTCAGCTTGTAGTCTACCTTTGGTAACACATTGCTACACTTCTCTGCACCTTACCGCCACCAACCGTCCATCAGTGGAATAGCGTGAAATCAGTGGCAGGAAGCGGCAGGTAATCATGTGCATGATACAAACAAAACGGGGGCACAGTCAGGAAAATATTGCTCCACAGCGCTACCAGTGATCAAAACCTCCACTGGGTACTTATAAATGTAACATAAGCAATAAAAAGTAAAAATGTCAAAGCAACAATGACATGAAATAGGACATAAAAGCCGTGCTCATTCCTGCAGGAAAGTAAATAACGGGAAAGAGTAGGGTTATATACAGTACATACATGTTTCTACAAATAGGGCTAACATTAGAAAGGGTGATCTGAAAGGTAAATATTGGTGCAATGCACACAACCCTAAAGATGAGAACTGCCCCTCTCCAGAGGTTTTCTGTTGGATAGCACTGAAGCTGCAAAACACAGGAAAGGTCTCTGCCAGCTGCTGAATGGAGGAACAATGCTCCTCTAGGGAGAAGAGAGGAGAGGAGAGGAGAGGAGAGGAGAGGAGAGGAGAGGACAGGAGAGGAGAGGAGAGGTAAATGAAGGAAATAGGGAATATGAGCCCCAGAGCCATTAGTCTCTGTCACCACTCCTCCCCCACCTCTTCCTCTCCTCCTCCTCCTCTCTTCTGTCTCCCTCTCTATTATGTCTTGTTTTCTCCCTCTATCTCGGTATCTGTGTCTCTCTGTGTCTCTCTCTTGCTCCTTAATCTGATAATGCTGCATTGAGGTGATGTGTGTTGAGACAGTTAGATGCTGATCACGTGAAACTTCATGTGTGATACCGTATCACTCTTGGGGGGAGTTTGATGTCCAGAGAAAGAGGCAGAGCTAGAAGAGTGCTGACTTTGACTTGATAAAAAAGTCAAATTTTTTCAATAAGGTTTCTTATAAGTGAAACCCTTGAAAAGAGAAAACCAGATAGACAGAGAAAAAATGAGTCAGAAAGTGGAGATGGAGAGAGGAGGAGAGACAGATGGAGACACAGACAGACATAAATCATGCAGAGCTGAAAGACTTTAATTCCTTATACTTATCAAGGCAGATGCTACGTTGTTTTTTTTTCGCTGTTTGCATATAAAATGGAGAATCCATTTGGGGAATATGAATTGAGCTTTTAATTAAGCTTCACAAAAATCAATATTGAAAATGCTTGGTTAAGCTTTACCTTGTGTGTGTGTGTGTGTGTGTGTGTGTGTGTGTGTGTGTGTGTGTGTGGCGTGTAGACCGATTCCCTGGGCCAAAGTAGGGCAGGAGAGCCTGGCACCGACTCAGCCTCCTGCATGAGTGACCTGAGGAAACAGTGTGTGTGTCTGTTGGCAAGTGTGTGTGTGTGTGTGTGTGTGTGTGTGTGTGTCTCCACCCTACAGCAAGCTGCTGTCAGAGAGGGGGAGGAGCAAAAGAACGCGCCAGCGAACAAGAGATAGAGAAAGAGAGGAGTGTAGTAGAGAGAGAGAGAGAGAGTTAGCATCTGTTGTTTCTGTGGCAGCTGAGCAACACTGGACTGATTTTACACACACACACACACACTGCTGCATACCTACACACATTCACATCTTTCTGCTCCGGCTCGCTCACATGCTGGATCCAGTGTGGAGCTGGCATTAGATTCGTTCTCCATCATCTCTCTTTCACACACACATCTGCTCTCTCTCTCTCTCTCGCTCTGTTTTTTTCCTCTCATTCACATCCCGGGACTCTTAAGGAGCAAAACCTCACTCTCACACGCACAGACACTCCACCGTATACCGGCAACATATCGCGCAGACGTTGTTGAGCCTGCCTGTCTGCCAGCAGCATGTGAGTACAGCTGAGCGGGAGTTGAACTGATTTATTTGTTAACATACTGCCTCTAGAAACACCCTGGCATCACTGTTTTATTCAGGGATTGTTTTTGGGGAATGCTGGTAAAATTGGACTGAAAAAGACAGATGATTTGGTGACACTGTGATGACCAGTGATGCAGCATTAACATGTTGACTCCTACGCTGTCTTTGGTCTAATGACTCTCACGGTGTCAGAAATTATCAGTGATGTAGAAACATCAGCGGTTCAGCATCAACAGTTTTTGTTCTCTTCTTTCTGTTTTACTTCCGCTGTATCGCTGGATTTGTTTTTTAAGACTTTAAAAAGGATGATCAAGACTGCAGCTCTGACTTCTCAAGACTAGCACGCTAGCTTTGGTCTTAAAGCAGAAGATGATCAGAGCTGCAGCCTTGGCAGCGCCGGCTTTGTCTTTCTCTTCAGGACTCAATAACACTAATATCTCACAGCTGCAACACAGTCTTTGTTCTATAGATCACAAAGAGGAACAACAGCTCTCTGTAGCTCTGTTCTTTCAACACTGCCTCTCATTGATAAACTTTACTGTATGAGACGTGATTTTGCTGCAACACATCTGAGCTCAATCACTCAGTCATTAATCTGTTTCCTCTTCCTCCTCTCTTGTTGTCTCCCTTTCTCTCTGTCTCTCTCTCTCTTCCTCTTAATCCCATAATGCTGCATTGAGGCGATGTGTGTTGACAGAGACAGTTAGATGCTGAATATGATAAAAGTTCATACGGTATCTGATGTGTGTGATCACTCTGTGGTGTGTCCAGTGAGACGAACAGAAATAGAAGCGTTAATCCATCAATCTGTAATGGATTATAGAGCTTAGATTGGAACGGACTGAG
Organism: Sebastes umbrosus; assembly: GCF_015220745.1. Classification (NCBI taxonomy): domain Eukaryota; kingdom Metazoa; phylum Chordata; class Actinopteri; order Perciformes; family Sebastidae; genus Sebastes; species Sebastes umbrosus. The sequence continues at coordinate 10,199,192 of NC_051273.1, forward strand.
GTCAGCAATGAAAACATTTAAGGTTAAAGCAAGAAATGAAATTCTCGGCAAAACTGGCATTTTGATCCTGAGATTGGAAGCAGTTGTGCTTCTATGTGAAGCGTTGCATTGTGATCCCTTTCATGTCGTCTGCATATAACATTTAGCATGGGATGTAGCAAGTTAAAACTGGGATACATGCAGGTGAATCTCCTTGTCAACAAACAACGAATCCATCAAAGTTTTTTTTTCAGAACATCAATGTGCAAAAAAGCATGAGAGATCATGTTACTCTGAGTGTTTCAGGTGTGTGTGGCTTTGAGCCGTTTTAGTACAGTTTAGTTCTTTGTGTCTGTGAGCGTCAGTGTGTCAGATTAATGAACGCTTAGGGAGAAATCAGAGCTGAGATCTGGGTGGTGAAGGCTGGTTTTTGACAGTGTTCAGAAGCTGAGCAGGCATGTAGAGATGTAAACAAAGAAATGAAAACTGAAAATAGGGAGAAAAACAGGAAAAGTCAGGAGATACTGCAGGTCCCACATCTGTGTGTGTGTGTGTGTAGTGTACCTCGAGTATGATTGAATTACTCAGGGTTAATTAGATTCTGTAGGCTACGGTAATGGTCCACACACACACACACACACAGAGAGAGAGAGACAGGGACATCCTTCAGAAGGGTTTTTGCAGGCTTATTGCCAGCGGCGTTGTCATCCGTGTGTTAGTTCAGAGGTTTCTGGGAAGCTGTGTGGTGTTAAGGAGACTAGAGGACAGTCAGTAAGGATTTATCACACACTTATCTGCTGTTTGTTTTGCCACTACGAATAAAAAATATCACAATTTGCTGACATTTTCAGACAGATAAAAATATATATATTTTTTCTGCTGGAAGAAGACCTAAAAAGCCAAGAATGCACATTAGAGAACACATTTGTTTTTCCACTCTGTGCATTTCCATAAATAATGTACATTTATAATTAAAAAGGCACAATGACATTTTTATGGCCACTAAAAAATGGGTCAGAAACTAAAGCGTTTTTGCTGCATGTAGCAGGAGGATACTATAAAGCTCAGGGCTGCTTTGCTGAGTGTGTGAGCAAATCATTGCTCTTTGCATTGATTGGCCAACTGGTTGCTCTCTCACAATTTACTACTTGTCATTCCAGTGAGATGAGGATACAGTTGTTCCTGGCAATTAAAACTGAAAGTGCTATTTGAAAATTCATTGTTGCATTTGTGTAAAACATCACCAAGTATATTTGTGAAATTTGAATTTGCTCGGGTTTGAAGGAAAAGAAACAGTTGCTGTGTTTCTGTTTGCTTTGATTCCAGCTTTGTGTTTCCAGTAGGTTAGTTACATTCCAGCCAATGAGCCAAATATGAACTAATAACTCCTGCACCAATGATGCTATGTCACACCACTGCTGAGCCGCATGAACGTCACTGTGTGAACTCAGTGTGCATGTATAATGTGAGATACTTGTGTTCATTGCAGACTAGCCTGTTTTCCACCTACAACACAACATGTTTGACAGCTTTAGCCTGAGTCACATGGGCTTACAGTATTATGTCAGTTCTTCTCACAACGAAACTCACTCTCAAATCAATGTTATTCTTGTGGTTAAACAGTGTTTGACAGAGACTGAAATACAATTTTGTTTGCTTGATAGACTTGTGAAACTAAGCATTTTACTAGTTGAATGAAGGAAGTAATGGAGGAGGAAATGGCTAAGACTAAAAGACATTGATAGCCTTGTTCCAGACCAGTGGGCAACCTCTGGGTCTGAAAAGTGAAGCGGAAGTGCCAGCAGGGGGCGACTCCTCTGGTTGCAAAAAGAAGTCAGATTGTATAGAAGTCTATGAGAAAATGAGCCTACTTCTCACTTGATTTATTACCTCAGTAAACATTGTAAACATGAGTTTATGGTCTCAATCGCTAGTTTCAAGTCTTCTTCAATACAGCATGATGTTCATTTAGTAAATTATGGTCTCATTTAGAGTCAAATAGACCATAAAGCAGGGGACGGTTTAGGACATGGCTACCTTGTGATTGACAGTTCGCTGACCGGATTGTCCGGTCTGGGAGTTGTCTGCGTTTTCATCTTACAATTTTGACCCTTTCACAGTGTGTTTTCTGTTCATGAAAGTTAATTGTAACGTGTTGGTTGTCTAAAATGTCTTATACAGCCTTAGGTTGTACTTAGCTCTACCCTTTTGTGTCACTTCTGGTTGCAAATAACCAGGATGGCGACAGCTTGAGTCCTCAAAATGGCAGTCCACAAACCAATGGGTGACGTCACGGTGACTACGTCCACTTCTTATATACAGTTTATGATCCAGACCTCTAAATATCTGCCTACGTCTCAGATTTATTCAGCAAATCATACATGTCTGCTGTTGAGCCCATTGAAGGCTGTTCCTGCCTGTTATGACCTGAAGCAGTGTTCTGTGTACCCGGCTTTCGTTCTTTGTTTCATGAAGCTCCCAATCAACTAACTCCTCCTATCCAATCAGTGACACCGATCCACCTACAATAGGCTCTTATTTCCATGGACACTGCGGGATGTATTTATCCAAATAAATACATTCTGATATCTGCATTTATGAATAACAAACCCTCCTGCATGAAGAGATTTATAAACAGATTTGGAGGAGTTGTGTAAGTGATGTATCTCAAACTAGCTGTGTGTGGATGATTGTGTAAATGTGTGTGTTTATGATGATATTGACATGGACCGGGTCTGATGTAACAGGAGTTAACATTCAGATCAAACAGACTATTAGATTATGGCTGTAGAGAATCTGTTGACAGCTCAGTGCTTGTGTCTGCATATCCATGAATTTGTGTGTGTGTGTGTGTGTGTGTGTGTGTGTGTGTGTGTCTGTAATGTGTGTGTGTTTGTAGCTAAGCAGGATCGCCCAGCACTTCTGCACTTGATGGAAAACAAACTTCTTGCAATTTTCATCACATCTCAAAATGCTTCTTGTACTTGTTGTACCAGAGCCATTTGTAGGAGATGTGGTTAACACAGCACACAAACCCTCCACCGCCCTTAAAGTTGTGTTTGTTCATCATGCCCCTGATCTTCTCTTTGATTCTCAAACTGTAATGTGGTTTCTGAACTACTGAGCAGAGATGATTGAAGTGTAAAAAATCACTGTTTCTCCAGCCGATTAGACATTTGTCAGGCTATTAAATAGGCGTTATGAGTCACTATAAGCCCCATAAATGTGGGTTAATAGGGGCCTACTACACCCACTAGTAGATTATATATTCCATTCACATGGTAGATCGCTGAAAGAAGGTATAAAAGAACACGACAGCGACCTCTAGCAACTGTAGTAATTATGACAGGAGCAGAAGCCAAGTCAAGCGCTGTAGTATAGACAGTGTGAAACTCCATTTGGGGTGGAGGTCGGGAAAACACAGGGTTTTTCACCCATGAGACCGGAGTTCACATCCTGTGTGAAACCAACAATGTGTAGTTGTCTTTGTGTGCGTAGTTATTTCAACCCAAAACAGAATGTATTTAACCGTGTTTTTTTTATGCCTAAACCTAAAGAAGTTGTAGTTTTGTTGCCTAAACCAAAAGAAGTTGTAGTTTAATTGCCTAAACCGAACTGTTTATTTGCCTAAACTGAAAGAAGTTGTAGTTTTATTGCCTAAACCTAATGAAGTTGTAGTTTTATTGCCTAAACCTAAAGAAGTTGTAGTTTTATTGCCTAAACCTAAATAAGTTGTAGTTCTATTGCCTAAACCTAAAGAAGTTGTAGTTTTATTGCCTAAACCTAATGAAGTTGTAGTTCTATTGCCTAAACCTAAAGAAGTTGTAGTTTTGTTGCCTAAACTGAAAGAAGTTGTAGTTTTATTGCCTAAACCTAAAGAAGTTGTAGTTTTGTTGCCTAAACCTAAAGAAGCCGTTTTGTTTGTGTTCAATAGTAACGTTTCATTCAGTTTTACAACATGTTAGAAGGAGTTGCTTTTAAGTTTCACTTTGACTTTTACAACGTAGTAGGTGTAGTAGGCCCCTAACGGCCCACTTCTATGGTGCTTATACCGACTGATAACGCCTATTTAATGGTCTGATAACAGTTGAATCGGGTGGTTACTCAGCTGCTTTTAATGTGGAGCAACATGTAGCTTGTAAATTAGATTATTATCTTATTATCTTGTATTATCTATATACTGTATATCTATGTTAAACCTGTCACCTAAAGTCTGCTGGGTCTAACAGTGTTTGTCCTCTTTGTGTGTGTGTCTCTCTGTGTGTGTAGAGTACAGTCGTTTCGAGGCGAAGATCCATGACCTGAGGGAACAGATGATGACCAGCAGCGTCAGCTCCAGCTCCACGTCGCTCCGCTCCACACAGAAACGCACACTTTACGTCAGGTAACACACACACACACTAAGCAGTCAGGGGTGACTGATTGTCTAGTGTCCTTCAGTGTGACACAACTATTATAAGGTCTTATCTCAGCTGTCTGCTCGACGTTCTGTGTGTGTGTGTGTGTGTGTGTGTGTGTGTGTGTGTGAGACGCTGAAAGAGAGTTTATCGCATTTAAAATCACAATTAGATTGTCTGGCAAATACTGTCTAACACACAAACACAAACACATCCATCGCCATGTCAGCTCTCTCGATTTTCTGTTTGTGTGTTCCTCGTCCTTGTGTCCTTGCCTGTCCTGGTTGTCCAGTCTTCTCTGAATCACCCCGTCCATCCTTAGTTTCCTCTGCGGAGCCCAGAAGCAGTGTCAGTCCTAATCCAACTACACTTTTAAGATCCTTTCTTCACAGGAGTCACAGCATTTGAGATATTGATTAAACGCTAGGTTGCATTGGAGCTCTCGGGAGATCAATACAATGGAAAGCAATGACAGGAAAAGCAGCTCTAATGATCACGCTAATGATTAAATACACTGGTTAGGCTTTAAGGAGAGAAGGAGACATTTTAGGGTTGCATCAATTTCAAAACATGTTGTCAAAGAGACAGGACACAAACGGCAGTCTCCTTGGGGAACGTCCTGTGTTTGTTTGGCCCATCCATCACACCTCCCACCCACCCTTAGTGGGCTTCCACGCTTGTTATACTCATTGTATACCACGTAACTTTCAATAACGTTATTATTCCACATAACTTTCATGAACAGTCACTCGATATACTTCGTCACCTGCTCTGCACGTCGCTCGTTGTACTACGTCACTTGCTGCGGCCGTTCGCGGTATCACAAACGTATTTGTGATCTGCGTTGTATGGGAACATAATTTTTAGAAGGCAGGGTTGAAAAAGGATCAACAACACAATACACAACAATATATCATTTTTTCCTATCTGTCTTTGTATTATCTGTGTAGATTGATGTGCATTTAAACAACATATTTGTGATGGACGATTTTCTCAAAAGTTGTAAACTTTGAAGTGTCTCAGCCATAAACCTAAATTGGCTCTTGTTGGACATTGTGACAGACTCTTGTGCTGGTAACACCACCTTAGGTTTGAGAAATGAGCACCAAAAATATTCAATATTTGTATGTTTCTTTTTATATCTGGTCCAAAGATATTAAAAATACAAAGCTCAGAGGAAACTACAGCTGACAAGTACTACTGTGTATGAAAGGAACATCTGACCTGAACTGTTTGCAAGTGGCCTGGAATGAAAAGGCTGCTGTAGCAGCTGGAACAGAGTCACCTTGAACTACTCGTACTCTCTCACATACTGACTCACACACAGAGCAGGGCTTCATGGGGTCAAACTCTGTACAGGCAGCTAGAGGCCAGACTCTGGGATCTGTAGTCCAACAAATGTCAGAGATTTATCAGACTGCCTGAGAAACAAGCTGATTGATTGATTTAAATTAGCGGTCATATGTGACCAAAATATGATTCTAGTTTTTATTTTATTTCTTAGAGTGTGTTAAAGTCAACGCCAGTGGACCCACAATGCTTTGTAAAATCCTTGAATGACCTGCTTAGCATAACCGTCATTTAAACAAACTATCCTGTTTGTGAATTGTAGATTTAATAGAAAAATATGAGGAAACATGACATTGCAGCTGCTTGCCGTCACCCTAGTTAAATTTTTAAGTATTCACCCATAGGCATGACTATCATTAGCATAAATTAAGTGTGCACCCACTGTTTTTATTTGGTTTTGGCTAACAGTGAGGAGAAATGCTCTGTCCACTGCTCATTTGATTAAATCAGAAGAAGCCTACATTGGCATGTTTAATAACTTAAATTCTGACTTTATGATAGCGCTAGAGGAAATCATGGGTTTTCTGTATACTATATCATGCCGATCCCTTCAATAGTTGTTAAGATATGCAACATATCATCATGCAACGGTTCGTATAATATCTTATGAAAAGTTATTCCTCATTTTTCGGGTAGTTTCCTACGAATGTCCAGCAACACGTGTCAACTTCCGCTAATTACATGCATACAGTCTTTTCAAAATAAACTTCCGTCTTCACAGGAAACAATTTGGTTAGGTTTAGGCAACAAGACTACTTAGTTAGGTTTAGGAAAAGATCGTGGTTTGGGTTATTTACTACAGAAGTGGCGTAACTTAAGTACAAAAGTTTTTTGACAAATAAATCAACGTTGACTTCTGGTTTAATACGGGATACAAACACCAGTCTCCTGGGCGCAAGACCGGTGTTTTTTGATCCCCCCGACCTCCTACCTATGCGGCATTTGTCGCTCTTTATACTTCCTGTTTCACGATTACGTGGATTACATGCAAATTGATTTTGTGGATATACTGTACGAATGAAAGTGCATTACTTTTTGTTGGTATAGCTATGAACGTTGTATGAGAACGGTCTGAGATATTTCACCAAAGTGGTGGAGAGGCCTACATTGGCAATCTCTTGAGCCACGCTGCAAGCAGAGCACGCTGTACTTGACTGTATAATTTCAGATTTAATAAGGAAACATGCATGTGTCAGACAATTATCATGGCACCGCCTGTGAGCTAATCAGTTTAAAAGATGAATTTTAATGACAACGTTCCTCCAAGTCTTGTCAAAATCAGGCCAGGATCATTTCAAGGTTATATAGAATAATGTAGTATCCCCCTCTCCAACAAACCCACATGATAAATCACTGTCATACCTGAAGTTCCTGTATCTGATTACTGCCCATAAATGACCAATCAGCATCAAATATTAAAAAGGAACACTCAGACTGGCAACTGGTGCCGTGGGCTGCTGTGTGTGTGTTCATGCATGTACATACAGTATGTGTGTGTGTAGTGGGTGTTTGTAGTATATGCATAATGGGTAAGAAGACTAACCTTTTCTCAGAGGAAATGTCACTGAAGCAAGGTGACATATGTACGACTGTCCTTTGTGTGAAAGGTGTGTGTGTGTGTGTGTGTGTGTGTGTCCTCCCCTTTTCTCATTTTACACCCTTAATGTCATTGTAGTTGTATATACACTGCGCAAAGATCCATCTGGAAAGGCAGGGATAGCTACAAAGTAATGATAACACAATAAATCCCACCCCCTATTCACAGAGTATATTAGATTCTCAATGACAAACAGTTTTTAAATGTACATTTTTTATCATTTTCATTTATGCAGCTGCAAATTTTACATATTAGGATTTATTTGCTACTAGAGAGGGGAATATATAGAAAGGTTCAAAGTGCTAACAGACCTGATATGTCATTATTTTCTATTAGGATTTGATCCATGCAGGATTTATATCAGAACGTTGATGCATTGATTTGGGGTTTGAGGCCTTTATGAAGGCTTAGACTTGTGTTTCACTGGGTGCTGAAAAATGATACTAATCTCTGCTGTACTCTGGTGCAGATATCAATTTCTAAGCATTTTACGCAGCCAAAAACGCTCTGGGACATTTGCTTCTTGAAACTGAATATTATGGTTTTAAATTGCTCAAGGGCTTTTTTGAGTAAGCTGTTTGAATTTGGTCTGACTTTCATTCTGAGAATATATTCTATTCTATTAAATGTATAGTATGATGATAATAATAAATGTAGAGCATATAGTATAAATAAAAGAACATAAATTACTATATATTCCTTACTTATTCTTTTGTATTAGACAGCACTATCCAGTGAATTTTACCCTGCATATTCACCTCTAAAATAAAGTGCGTGTATGCAGTAATCCTATATGAGTATTCAGTAAAAAGTTAAAACCGCAGTGCAGTTTGGACTATAGGTTGCTGGCTGTGCATAAAACAACACTAACATATTGTTTAACATTCCCACAGCACTCACTGGGAAAAGGTGTAAAAGATGACCAGGTGTTTCTGTTCCACTCTGCAGTAATTACTGTGTGTTCCTTCATTCGAGTAATTAGATTTCAGAGGTTCCCACAGAGGAATTAAAATGGCTGTAATACTGAGAGCTGGTAATTGATTTAGAGTTGTGGCCTTATTAATAAACAATCCTTCGGTGTAACCTGCTTAAAAAAAACAACCATTTGGGATTTGTGAAACTGTTATTTCTAACTGTACTTTATATTTCTGTCTTGGTGACATAATGAAGGAAAGGAAGGTTATTTATACGCTTACACCTGACAGCTGCCCTTTACTGTATGTATATGGTACTGTACAGTATTTCTTTCACATGCTGTACTTTTAGAACATTTTAAATGATTGCATATACATAGTAATACTATGAATATTGAGGGAAACGTTATATTGCAATACAGTTTGGTGCTGGATAATATAATCTTTAAGGTTATAAATTTCCATATATATACATGTATTTCTACAGGTTAACACACACACACTGGGATAAGGCCTGTCTACAACACTGCAAAGATCACTGTGTGTTCCTTCACTCGAGTAATTAGATTTCAAAGGTTCCCACAGAGGAATTGAACTGACTGAGAACAAGTAATTGATTTAGAGTTACATTTACATAGCTGTGGCCTTAATGATGCTACACACTATCCATCAGTGTAACCTGGTTGCCGCAAAATCATTTGGGACGTGTGAGAGCGCACTTGTTTGTTTTTTACTCTGTATTTTCTTCTATATGGTTATTTACGTATGTATTTGTGGAACCGCTAATGTAAATGTTGCCCTGCGCTTTATATATCCGGTATATCCTGTAACCTTTCACATACCGTATCCTTCCCTTATGTCTTTTACTATTTCAAAACGCTTTAATGTCTCACTAAGTTGCTCAACTGCTGATACTGTAGACCTACCGTTTTGTATTTCTCGCTCATGCAGTTCAGTGTGCCTACCTGTTTCATCTAAAGAAAGCTCAGGTTTTGTCTCATTGCGATGACATTTGCTGCTGCATATATTTACTGATGCACGTTGGCTGTAACGACTGAAATGCAGAGGAGGAAACTGAAAGTAAGAGCATCTGTCTCCACAGTAAATCATCTGTTGAGCGTTTGATGGTTATTTATTTGTGCTTTAGAACGTAACCGCCATGGAACAATCAGAAAATAACTTTTCTTTCTGTCATTCACAGCACCACTCCCGTCTCCCTCTTCTAACGTTACCGCTCACCTTCGCGATCTCTCTCTCTCTCTGTCTTTTTCTCTCTGTCTTCTTTTTAATGAGCCTAACTTTACTTTCAATGTTATTAAGCAAAGAAAAATGCTCACCACTCATCCTGAAATGGTCCGAAAGTATTTCCTTGTTTATGAATGATCAGTAACGGTCATCTCTGCAAACTCCAACCCGAAAGTTCCTGTACTTTCAGAAAGTACTACCCCACGATCAGGGCCTTTTTTGGGGGGTAAAATGTCCCTGGAATTTAATTTAGAGCCTGGTCCATGTGCTCGAAATGCAATGAGTTCCTTGAAAGGTTCCTAGTTCTGGGAGAAAGTTCCTGCAGTGGCTATTGTTTTTGTTTTTTTCAGCAAACGTTTAATAAATCATAAGGAAATAACATACCTGTTACTGAACATGGTGCTATACCTGCCAATACGTTAGCCCAGCTTCCACCAGTTTGAAGTTTCACCTGATTTAATGATCACAAAGTCACTTTTTAGCAGCCAGCTAAATATATAATGTCCCGTGTGGAGGTCCTACTTTTCTCATCTTTAATCTAACATCAATAAAACATGAGGTGGTGGTTTTTTTTGTACTGATGTTAGACTCTCAGTGTGTCTACCTCTCTGTCTGATTTTCTCTCTCTGTTTTTCCTTCCCTGTCTACGTTCTGTTTTATTGATGAAGGCAGTAGGGACTTTAGGGGATGCCGGTTATTTCAGCTCTAGTTCCTTTGCATGCACGCACGCACACACACACGCACGCACACACGCACACACACACACTCACAAACACACACACACATACACATAATGCTGGCCTACTTTCCCAGGTCTTTTCCCTCTGGACTGGTTTGGGACTCTGTGGTCACCGTTCAGACACACACACACAGATGCACACAAACAGACTGACATGCAAGCAGACAGATGTGCAGACACACACACACACACACACACAGGCTTATACACACAGACAAGGTCATAAATGAGTAGCGTAGGAAAGCAGTCCTCAGCTGTTTTGGCTTTTATTTACTACAACAGATCTGTCTGACTTGTTCTGTCAGTTTATCTTCTTTTTAAGTGTTTATGATAGATGTCAAGTTGTTGTCTACTGTTGTGAGAAATGTGAAAGGCATCAGGACAAAAGTTGTTTTCTAAACTGGAACGAAAATAAAATGTTTAGTGAATATTTTGACTTTCCTATCTGCAAAATGTGTGTGGGTTTCATGCAAAACAAGGAGCGTTTCAACATCAGTGTCACTAAATGTACGCCTAATCTGTGTGTTGTATTGTCACACTGAAGTTGCATGTTAGACTAAATGTTTACAGCACATTGTTTGTTTCTCTGTCCGTCTGCAGAGCGTTGTTCGACTACGACGGAAGCGCGTCAGATCTGAGCGCGCCCAATCAGGCCCTGCCATTCCATTTCGGGGATGTCCTCCACGTGAGCAGCGCTGGCGAAGAGGAGTGGTGGCCCGCCCGCCACCTCAGCCCCCCGCCTCCAAACTGCCCTGAAGTCGGAGTCATCCCCAGCCGCAGGAGGTCAGAGGTTAAAGGGTTTGGGATGGGAGTGGGCAGCTGATGTTATTGATTGAAGTCTGTGAGCTGGTTCAGTCAGCTCAAGCTTGTCCCTCGCTCTAGACGACAAACATCAATGCTCTACATACTCTACATTCACTTAATCAATTCCATATCAGTTGCTCTTCATCTCCTCCTCTTCCTCCTCTCCTCCGCCTGCTCTTCCCCTAGTCCTCTATCCTCCCACCTCTTTTCCACCTCCTTGTCCTCTCCTCTGCTCTTCCTCCTATCCTTTTCTTCACCTCCTCTCTCCTCCTCTCGTCCTCTTCCTCTTCTGCTCTTCATCTCCTCCTGTCCTCTCCTCTGCTCTTCCTCCTATCCTTTTCTTCACCTCCTCTCCCCTCCACTCGTCCTCTTCTTCCTCTGTTCTTCATCTCCTCCTGTCCTCTCCTCCTCTTCTCTTCCTCCTATCCTTTTCTTCACCTCCTCTCTCCTCCTCTCGTCCTCTTCCTCTTCTGCTCTTCATCTCCTCCTGTCCTCTCCTCTGCTCTTCCTCCTATCCTTTTCTTCACCTTCTCTCCCCTCCACTCGTCCTCTTCTTCCTCTGTTCTTCATCTCCTCCTGTCCTCTCCTCCTCTGCTTTTCCTCCTATCCTTTTCTTCACCTCCTCTCTCCTCCTCTCGTCCTCTTCCTCTTCTGCTCTTCATCTCCTCCTCTGCTCTTCCTTCTATCCTTTTCTTCACCTCCTCTCGTCCTCTTCCTCCTCTTCTCCTGATCGCCTCCTGTCCTCTCCTCCTCGTCTCCTCTTCGTTCCTTTCTTCTTCTTTTTGTTTTACCTGCACCTCTTCCTCTCCTTTCATCCTTTCCTCCTATTCTCCTTTCCCTGTCTCCTTCTTACTCTCTACTCCTATTTTCCTTCTCCTCTTCCTCCTCTTCTCCTCATCTCCTCCTGTCCTCTCCTCCACATCTCGTCTTCCTTCTTCTCTTTCTGTTTCACCTGCTCTTCCTCCTTTCCTTCCCTCCTCTCCTTTCCTCTCCTTCTCATCCCCTCTTCCTCCTCCTCCTCTTTGTTTTACCTGCACCTCTTCCTCTCCTTTCCTATTCTCCTCCTTGTTCTCTCCTCCTCTTCTCTTCCTCCTTCCTCCTTCGTCTCTTTCTGTTTCACCTGCCCCTCCTCCTGTCCTTCCCTCCTCCCCCTCCTCTCCTACCCTTCTCTCCTCATCCTCCTCCTTTTTCCCGATCCTCTCAGTGGTGGAGAGTTTCAAATTGGTTTCAGTTTACGTCGGTGTGTCATTTTGCTGCCGGCTCATAACACTGCAAACATCATCATTATGTAGAATCTGCTGAATGTAAACTCCTTCCTCTCACCTCCTGCTTGTCTCCCAGTGGAGGAGATGACAGACAGATGTTGATATGTTTCCGAGGTGGGAAGAGGAGACGATTTAGAAACAAGTCTGTCTGTGACGCGGAGAGAGGTGACGAGGATGGAGGGATGTGGAAAGTGATGGAGTGCGAGGAAAGAAAGTGAGGAAGTGTTAGAGATGAGGGTGAACAAGTGAAAGAGGGATTAGTGGCAGTGAGGATGAGTGGGAGTGAGCGGATGGAACAAGGGGGGATGGATGTAGAGATTGTCACACAGGGGTTTAGACAGTCGGGAGGTGTTAGACTAGAGGCTGGTGCATTAGGGGTAACTGAGTTATGGTAAAAACTAATAGCACTTTATTATTAAAGAAGAGATTAGAGTACAGTTACCAGAGGTTTGGATATTAGAAGAGGAGGCATTAGATAGAGGATTTATAGATGGAGAACGTTGATCAATTATTGATTAGAGGCTCGTGTGATGATATGAGGTCTAATATGAGAAGTTAATTAGTGAAATAAGCAGCCATTTTTTGATAAAGGCTGTTTAACTTTCCTCAATCTCAACACATGTCCTGTCTGTCTGTCCTTCCGTCTCCTCCTCACCTCAACCTCTTTTCCACTATGTCCTCCCTCTCCTCCTCTCCTCAACCTCTTCTCCTCTATGTCATCCCTCTCCTCCTTCCCTCAACCTCTTCTCCTCTATGTCATCCCTCTCGTCAACCTCTTCTCCTCTATGTCATCCCTCTCCTCTTCCCCTCAACATCTTCTCCTCTATGTCATCCCTCTCCTCCTCTCCTCAACCTCTTCTCCTCTATGTCCTCCCTCTCTTCCTCTCCTCAACCTCTTCTCCTCTATGTCCTCCTTCTCCTCCTCTTTCTGGTCCACCTGGTCCTCCTCCTCTTCTCTCCTCCTCCTCCCAGACTATCCTCCTCTCCTGCTGCTTTCCTGCTCCTCTCCTCCTCCTTCCCTCCTTCTGTCCTCTTCCACCTCTCCTCTCCTTTTCTTCTCCTCTTCCTAATCCTCCTCTTTCCCACATCTTTCTTCTCCATCTCCTCCTTGTTCTCTTCTCCTCCCTTTTCTGCTCCACCTACTCCTCCTTCTCCTCTCCTCTTCCACCTCATCTCCACCTGTCCTCCTCCTCTTTCTGCTGTCCTCTCGTGCTTCTTTTCTTCGTCTTTCTGTTTCACCTGCTCCTCCTTCTCCTCTCCTCTCCTCTCCCACTCTTCCTCTCCTCCCGTCCTCCTTTCCTTCTTCTCCTTTTCCTTTTTCCTTCTCCTCCTAATCCTCCTTCTTGCCTCATCTTTCTGCTCCATCTCCTCTCGTCCTCTCCTCGTCCTCTTCTCCTGCTTTTTCTGCTTCGTCTGCTCTTCCTCCTCCTCTCCTTCTTCTCCTCCTCTTTCTGCTCTCCTCTCCTCTCTTCCTATTTCTCTTCCTCTCTCAGTTTCACCTGCTCCTTGTCCTCCTCTCTTCTTCTTCCCTCACGTGTCCAGTTGATTCTTTCTAATCATGTGTTTTGAAGGAAAGGAAAAAGAGGAGAGAGGAGAAACAAATACAACTCATGTGCTGATGCAGGAGTGTAAACATGCTCACATGAAGCTATTGTTGGGTTTTAAATCCTTCTAGAGCAGCCGAGCTGTCACCAGGGATTAAAAGCGAAAGGATAGCCTGCAGTCTAACATTGTTCCTTTGGTTATTGTTGTAATCTCTGCTGTGGACTTCGTCTCTGCTGGTCTGTTTTCAGTGACAGTTTTGGCTGTTTACAGACATTAGGAGACTGAAAGCTACATCATTCAAGACTTTGTATAAAAGCACATCTGGCTTTTCAGCCTAAATTATAAAACGAGGTCCCTGAGCTGAGACGCTGCAGATTCACCTTATTTCACATCTTAGTGTTGAGTGTGATCACCAGCAGGAAGTGGCTCTGCACAGGAAGTGACAAATCTAAATTTAAACTTAGCAGACAAAACTGTCTCCTTAGCAGGAGCGAGCAGAACCCTGTATGAGGTGAAAGTGTATTTTCTACCCCGAGACTAAAGTATTTTGGTCTTGTCCCACTCTCAACCCTTTGCATTTGTTATAAGGAAGTCCCATTCTGATAGTGGACATGAAGCTCAATGTCCTCTTTACTATCAAGTTACAGAACATCTGGAGGTAACACCTCATTTTACAGGTCCACAAATTTCATGGCAATTAGGTGATAATTAGCAAGTAACCTATTTGAAATTTCTTTGGAATTACCCCAATATTTACCTCAAAATGTATCGAAAATGACTTTATTATAAACATTATTTAATAATTATAGAGATTTGTGCCTGATCAGAAGTGTCTCCTATTAGTTTTGGTTTTCCACCTCCGATGAAGAGCAGCGCACAGCTGCTTCTTAAGCCTAAGGGCCCTATTTAGTCTAGTTAAATAATGTTTATAATAAAGTAATTTTCAATAGATTCTGAGTAAATATTTGGGTAATTTGGTAAAAGAAATTTCAAATAGTTTACTTGCTTATTATCACCTAATTACCATCCCCATTTTTTTTCACTGTGAACAGTTACTGTTGTGTTTCTCAATGAAGCGATGAATAAGGTCTGATATGCCTGAAGAAAGATTGATGCTTGATTTGTTTCCGTTTCTGAAATTGTCTTCACAACAAATCTTTCCCAACTCCTCACCAAACACCATCTTCTGTGTAAAACCAATATCTTATTAAACTTTGTCTGAAGAATCAACAGATTCAAACAGAGGGGATAGGAAGTAAATTCAAATCAGCTACATTTCTTTGTACTTGCTAGTATCCAAAGTTAACTCTGATGTGTGTGTTTGTATCTGTCCTCTCTCAGCATCTCTCTCAATGTTTTTATTGTCTTGTCGTTTCCATCTCACAGGGCAGAGAAAAAAGAGAGGTCGCGGTTAAAGACGGTCAGAGTGACGAGGTCTGGGGACAGATCGGTGAGTAGCAACCCGATGATGAAAATGATGTTTGGTCCTCACAAAGGTCACTTCAGTCACATCTTAGAGTTCCCCTTATTGGTGTTTGCTGCACTAACCAGCATGGGCTTCATTACTCAAATGAGGAACTATATAGTAGGACAGATAAAGTCAGAAGAAATATCCTCCCTTCTCATTTATAACATTAAGACTAAAGGTTGTTGCTTTAAAAACATTTAATCCTTTTTATGAAAGTGTCAAACATTCTCAAAAAACAAGCAACATAACAACATAAATCATGAAAACCATGTGAAACTTTTAATAATAGCTTCAACTTCAGTTCTCAGGTGAAAACTCGAATGAGAACGTGTTGAGATGCTGTTGAACTACATGCAAAAGAAGCTGTGATATTGTGTTATTTGCAGAGGAAAGTGTTTTTTCACCTGTCCACTTCATTATGTATAACTGTGCTGTTAATACAATCTGAGTAGAAACAATACTTCCACACAGAGATGTGAAACCTTTCTATCATTTCTCATCTAAGCTGTCTCAATGTGAGAGCACAACACAATCATACTCAGCACAACATGTAGTGAAATTATTTTATGCCTACTAGCTCCAGAAAGCAACTAACAAACTGAAGAAAAAGCATAAAATACTATAAAATAAGTACAATATTTCACAAAGAAGCAATAAAACAATATAACAGTACGTTTCAGAGAAATGAAAAAAGTAAACGATGAATCAGTATGACCATGTGTGGGTTTCAGAAATATCTTTGAGTTGTGGACAAAACAAGACGTTTGAGGACGTCATCTTGGGCTTTGGGAAACACTGATCCACATTTTTCACCATTTTCTGACATTTTATAGACCAAACAACTAATCGATTAATCAATAAAATAATAGACAGACTAATCAACAATGAAAATAATCATTAATTGCAGCCCTACAACAATATAACATATAACATATGGAAAATATATGGAAAATGAATTCAACGAGGTTAAAAGAAAAGTCCATTTTAATAGTTTGCTAAAGGCAAGACGTTACTTTATAGCACATATGCAGGTGAGTGTTTTATGTAAGGTAGTGAGACTAAATAAACAATAAAGTAGCAAAGTATAAGTAAAATCAAAAGTAAAGAACATAAAAGAATAGATTTACAGTGCAGATCTAAAAGCAGCTCCGTATTCTGGTGACAATAAACTGACCAGTTTATATTGTAGAATCTACAATATTAATCCACCTAGGATCAAATGCTACAGCTCTACAGAGAAGCATTACAGGTACAATTTTCTAAGTTTATAACGTGACTTGTGAATTCTGAAAGCCAGTGTAGCAACCTCAACTTGATTCTAAATGAGCTGCAGCTGTTTAAACAGCTGATTAGACTGTTGTCAGGTTATGAAATAGGCGTTATCAGTCACTATAAGCCTCATAGATGTGGGTCAATAGGGGCCTACTACACCCACTAGTAGATTTTATCATCTGTTCATGTGGTAGATCACCAAAAGAAGGTATAAAAGAACACCACAGTGACCTCTAGCAACCGTAGTAATTATGAGAGGAGCAGAAGTGAAAGTCAGGCGCTGTAGTATAGACATTGCACAGGGTTTTCCACCCAACAGACTTAAGTTTGCATCCTGTGTGAAACCAACAATGTGTAGTTGTCTTTGTGTTCGTAGTTATTTTAACCCAAAACACAATGTATTTTCCCTAAACTTAACTAAGTGTTTTGTTTTTTTTGCCTAAACCTAAAGATACTTTTTGTTTGTGTTCAAAACATGACATTTCATTCAGTTTTACAACACGTTAGAACGCTTTGCTTTTAAGTTTCACTTTCACTTTTTTTACCGTAGTAGGCCCTAAATGACCCACATCTATGGTGCTTATAGCGACTGATAACGCCTATCTAATGGCCTGATAATAGTCAAATCGGGTGCTGCAAAAAGATATTTTTAGAGAGACCCAGAGATACAGTAATAGAGTAAATGGATCGCTGTTACTGTTGTACTGATATTGAGATGATTATTCCTTCTTCTTATTACTTTATTCAACCAGTCAGTCATTAGGATCTTTGTTGACTACTTCTACATGACTGTTTTCATCTGTAGAGCAATAATTTCACTGTTTTGCAGTTGAATCAACAAACTGACGAGTCGAACAGCTCCTATGATTATGAGTTTACAAAAACATGTCTTGAGGCGACACCACTTGTTACTAGGAAAAGTGTAGGCGGGTTAAATACTAATTAGAGACTAATTAAAAGTACACAAACTAGCTTTTTGTTACTTTGTGATTTAGAAAGTTTCCAGTCTGAGCTCAGAGGCGATGACGAGTCTTTAATCACACTTCACACAGCGTGATGATGAGAGCTGACACACGAGTCTAACACGAGCTATTGATATCACTGTGTTGTCAGCTCGCTCTCTGTTTTCCTCGCGCTGTGTGAATCAGCAAGTCTGCAATCAGCAACTCTGCACGGTGAAGAGCTGATAATTAAAAATGATCACACATACACACACACACACACGCACACACACACACACACACACACACACACACGCTGTATCCCCTGGCTCCGTGCTTTGAGAAAGACTGCAAATTAGTCTTGCTCACTCAAACTGGGTGTGAGAGGAATAGAGAAGCTGTGAGCTTTCAAACAGGGCTTCAGCTGATAGCAGTCAAGATACTGTTGTGATCGTCCTCGGTATGATGATTAATGCTCTCTCTCTCTCTCTCTCTCTCTCTCTCTCTCTCTCTCTCTCTCTCTGCAGGACCAGGATGATAAAGGTAGGTATTCCCTCTATCAGTGACACCTGCTGGTCAGTATATGTAACTTCAGCTCAAACCGGACTGACACTACCGTACCTTCACCTCCACCCTCATCTTATCTCTTGAATCCTCCTTCAAACTCCTCCTCCTCAATCCTGCACTGGGATGGAGGAAGAGGAGTATGACGGAGAGGGAGGATGAAGAGGGAGTACTGAAATGGACAGTAAAGTTCACTTTAAAGGAGTGTAAAGTTTGAAGCCATAAGGCCACTGTCCAGGATAGCTTATTCAATCAGTGTGTAGTTTTAGGACAGCCAGCAACCAAAAGTGTGATAGTAAAAAACTGCAGTAGTACACATACAAAACAAATGTGTTGTGTACTACTGCACAAGTTGCCATGCGTTTGGAAAAACTGCAGTTGTCCACAAAACAAATGTTCAGTGTTAGTATTCAGGTCTTAAACTGAAGAAAAAGCAGCAATACCACAGTGAAGAAATACTTTCTTCTAGATTCAAAATTCTACTTAAGTGAAAGTACATAAGTATTATTATCATGTACTTAAAGTATCTAAAGTAGAAGTACTCATTTGACATGCTTTTGGGTAATTTAAAATCTTAATTTGTAAAGCAGCTATAACTATGAAAAGTACAATATTTTCATCTGAGATGTAGTGGAGTAGAAGTATAACATAGCATGAGATTAAAATACAAATACCTCAGAATTGTACCTAAGTACAGTACTTGAGTAAATGTACTTAGTTACTTTCCACTACTGCAAATGTTTGTAGTGTGTCTGGGAAGTTTGTGACAATAACATTTTTAACAGCTGGAGGTGCAGAGTTTTGAAAGAAATGGACATGTAGGAGACGGGGTCTAATGAAAGACGCTATTGAGTTGCATTATGCGACATCTGCTGTTTTCATTTTGACCATTCTGTTTTTTAATCCGTCTCTCACAAGTCTCACAAATCGCTAGAGTACCCCTTTAAAATTTCTCCTTTATTACATTAGGAAAAGTACAATATTTGATGCCCACGTTGGCTGTTTTTCAGGGGAATCCTCTGGACTTTGTTGTGTATTTATTAATGTAATAAAGTAGAACTTTTAAAGGAAGCGGTTAACCGTGTTGTCTCTTGGAGGCTGTGATGTTCAGGTGTCCACACACTTTTGCCGTGCTCTTTGCCTTGTTGCTGAAATGTGCTAAACTTGCCTTGCCCTGCGGGATGTATGATGCATGCTGGGATAGCCTCTAGCTCAACTGAACAGGATGAACGTATGTGGAAAACAGATGGATGGAAAGATATCGTGTGGCTGATGTTTTTTCTTTTCTAAGTGAAAGTGTGTTGGTGGTTGTGTGACATAGAAACAATGCAAGTCTGTGTGTGTTTGTCTGTTTGTTTGTTTGTATGTGTGTGTGTTGCTGACTCTGACCTGTCTTGTCCTTCCAGAGCTGGTAACCTCTGGCACCAGCGATAGTGAGAGTAGTTCCTGTAAGTCTAGACCCTCCTCTATCTCTTTCTTGCTTTCCTTCTTTCTTTCTTTCTTTCTATCTTTCTTTTCTTCTCTCTCTCTCTCTTCCTTCTTTACTCGTTCTTGTTCAGTTTTTGTTTTATTTGTGTGTGTTTCTCTGTGTGTGCTTGTGGGCGTGTCATGCATACATGCACATGTGTTTTTGTGTGTTGTGATTATTGTGTTCTTATGTGCATGTGTGTGTGTGTGTGCGTGTGTGTGTGTGTTACCTTTCTCTGCTTCTCCAGCCTGCTTTTCCAGAGCTGTTGAAGAAGTTTAGTCCAGAAGTAGAAAAGGGTCGGCTGTGTTTTGTTGTTAATAATCCCACCCACCCTGTCTCTAAACGTGTCCATCATTTCTCTTTGTCCGATCAGCCGGCCAGGAGGAAACCCTCCTCACCTACCAACCTGTCATGCAGCAGGAAGGTCAGTGCTAAACTTCACATCATGCTTTTGTTTCAGTCTCTCAAGGTTCATTTGTTTTCTTGGGAAGTAGGGTTACTGAAGGCTTTCAACAGCATATACACAAATCATTATATTCGCAAGACTTACTTTTGCTATCTCTCCCCAACGTCCGTCTTGAAATATGAAAAAGGACCTTACTGTTTTTAAATCTAATCTTAAAACTCACCTGTTCCTTTTAGCTTTACCCTAGGGTTTTATAATTACTATGATTTTATAGTATTTTTACTTAGTTTTAACTTATGTTGGAAAATAATTTGTCTATAATTTAATATTTTTACGCTTCTAATCGCATGTTTCTTGTGTAAATTGTATTAAAGTTGTATTGTGATTGTTTTGCGCTTTGTGTGAAGCACCTTGAGATTTCACTGTATTTGAAAGTGTGCTATATAATTTAAATTCATTATTATTATCAGTATAAATAAATTCTAAATAAAGAATAAATATAATCAATAATATAATATGATATATTTGCTTCATAATTAGTGTTATAGTTAGTTTTATATTTCCGAGTGTTGGCATTGCTTAGCTCAACAAACTGTGTATCTATATGTGCTGACCTGATTCTTTTTGTCACATCCCAGTTAATTACACGCGGCCAGTCATCATTCTCGGACCGATGAAAGATCGGATCAACGATGACCTCATCTCTGAGTTCCCTGACAAGTTTGGCTCCTGCGTCCCACGTGAGTGTCTTCACTTTGTGATGAATCCCAACAGTGACCTCTAAAATAATACTGGAACTTTGCACACAAGGCAAAGACACACTATGAAAACTATAAAATAATGCTGTAATGAAAGCTGACGTAAAATAAAATGTTAGATTTTTGTCGTACACTCGTCAGCATCTTTTTATGAACTCACTAGAAGAAGTGTAGTGAAAGCAAATGGTCACGGCTGGTTATGCAGGGCAACGAAGATAGGACCCAAACGCAGACTGAGGAGGCAGACAGGTAGACATGTCCAGGTAAACATAAAGGTAATGAACACAAAAGCACAAAACTACAAACCAACAAAGCAACTAAGATGAACTGACAAAGAGTAAAGTAAAAAGGGCTGGTTAAATATTTGGAAGACAGGTGAGCAGATGGACGGGGCAGTCAGGTGATGGGGAAGTGGAGGGAAAGTCCGAGAGCATCTGATGGGTGGAAGGAGAATGGCAATGGTTTGGTTTGGTTTGGTTTGGGTTTGGTTTGGGTTTGGTTTGGTTTGGGAAAATTATAAATATGGCTGCAGAGGAGGGACAGAGAGACAAATTGTGAAAATAAAAGATCAAAATCAATGATTCAAGTGAATCAATTCAGGCCAACTCAGTTCCTTTAAAGTGTAAATCCTCAAAAGTATTTAGCTTTAAAATGTTCTTTTACTCAATCTGGAAAGAAGTCAGAGGTCAGCAGTAAGCTGGATCACCACCATCTTTACTTTATCCTCTCTGTTATTGCTTTTTTTTTTTTTTTTTTATATAATATATAATGTATATATATTATATATTATATAATACTTTTATACTTAAAGTACTAAAGTACACAGCATCAACCAAATACCACAACATTTAAAGCCTAAAATAGTTTTTGACACCTGTCAATAGATGGGCCTGTATACAAATACATACAGCTTGACACATACAAAACAGCATATGCAAAATTATATTAAAAAAAATGAAATGGACCTCATCATCATCATCATACTGTATATACTCTATATATGAGGTTATATTTATATTAAGTAATAGCTTAATGTGTGTAAAATCTCTGATCCTCAGACACAACGCGGCCGCGGCGAGACTACGAGGTGGACGGCAGAGATTACCACTTTATGGCCTCCAGAGAGCTCATGGAGGGAGAGATCCAGGAACACAAGTTCATAGAGGCTGGACAGTATAACAACCATCTGTATGGAACCAGCATACAGTCGGTCAAAGAAGTCGCTGACAAGGTGAGTTTAAAGAGAGAGTGTGTGAGGAGAGAGAGAGATAATACATAGGACAGATGAAACAGATTGATGGAGGACATATGTCTCTCTCCCAGGGTAAACACTGTATACTGGATGTATCAGGGAATGCGATAAAGCGTCTCCAGTTGGCAGGCCTCCATCCCATCGCTGTCTTCATTAGACCACGCAACGTCGACAACATCCTGTAAGTAACGTAAAGTTTACTTTACTTACCTTTAGTTGAGCTTTAGAGTTCATTGTTGACCTTGGTAAAAGCAGTTTACAAAAACAATCTCACCACAAAGTCCTTTTATTAGCTCATTTTGGAGCTTTCGGCCATATCAAACAGTCCTCGTCAGCAGCTCGACGCACAAGCTCAACTTTCCAGCACAACATGGATGAGAGATCCTAAAAGTCCTCAGAGGAATGAACATCTACAGTTTCATGACAACTGAACAGGCTCTTATTTCCTGATCAGGATAATGTCAAGGGGTTGAAAGCTCCAGAAAAAGCCACTAAATGGACCTCGTGGTGAGATAGTTTTGTCAACTGTTGTTTCAAGCTCAACATCCTGTATGTAACATTGGAAATGTCATACAATTTAAGCAAAACCCTGTACGTATCACTGGCAGTAACATAAACAATGTTCTATGAGTATGATAACCATGCAGTCATGCAGGTAAAATAACTACCTTCAGACAAACTGTGGGCTAGCTGCAACTTGGTTAGTGGTATATTCTCATTCACTCACTTGGTCCAGTTCCAGTGTGGATGTTTTTAAATTCTTGTTGTGTACCTTGATATTTGTAACTCTTGTCTGTCTGTCTGTCCAGAGAGATGAACAAGCGTTTCACTGAGGAGCAGGCGAGGAAGACCTTCGAGAGAGCTGTCAAACTGGAGCAGGAGTTCACAGAGTTCTTCACCGGTGAGTCACCTGCACACAAACATGTACACATACAAACACGATCACTGTAACCCGTCAATGTTCTGTGAAATTTCTGTGATGATGTCTTGTGTGAATAGAAAGTCAGTTTTCCATGTCAGACATTTCTGGGAATTTGACAGCCCAGGACCAAGAAAACGTTATTGGGAAATACACTTTCTTTCCGAGAGTAAGTAGAGATGATTGATAGTACTCTAATCTAATAGACTAGTATCAATCTTCTCATCTATCTTTGGGCAGGAAAGAGAATAATCATATTCCCCAAACATTACATTTTTACAAGCTAGACATTATGTTACGGTTAAAATATGTACTTCTTGGTCTTGAGGGGACGGATTCATCACTTTATTTTCCCATATAGGAAGTATGTGTAAAGAACAAACATACACAAGCACACACTGAAATACACAGATGTTGACCTTTAAAGGCCCTCCTCCTTTAATGGAGATTTTCATTATAGTTTTTTTTTGCAAACACATTGGGTTACCATGGTAATATATTTTGGTAAATGTTCTTCTTGGATATTAATCTCTCTCTCTCTCTCTGTCTGTCTGCAGCTATCGTCCAGGGCTTGTCTCTAGAGGAAGTGTATTCGCAGGTGAAGCAGATCATTGAGGAGCAGTCTGGTCCTTACATCTGGGTGCCCACCAAGGAGCGACTCTGAATAAACACACACACACTAACTACATGATCACACACACGTCACTCTCTCAACACTTCCTACGTCTCTAATTTTCTATTATCAGCCTGCTTCCTCTCTCTCTCTCTCTCTCTCTCTCTCTCTTGTACACACACATTACTACACACACACATTCACACAAGCACATGAAGTCGGACGAGGCTGGGACTATCTGGGACTGCTACTTCCTGAAGTGGGAGGGGCTAATGTCTGTCCAGCAGCCTATTGGTGGATCTTCCTACAGCTCAGTTCCTTAATGTTTAAGGAGGTGGTTCAAATCAAGGCGACATGTACCATTATCTGATTTGATTTCATTATTGTTCTTCTTATTGTTGTTGTCGTTGTTGTTTTCATATTAACGAAGGGTAATGCATTCATGTATGGGTTTGTAATGATAATATTGTCACCAAGAGGCAGACTTTTGCACGCTGTAGCTTTAAGAGCATGTTTTTGGGACAAAATCTTGATCTCCTTCCCATTCTGTCTGTCTTTCCTCACGGCATTGCTCCCGTTTAGTCTTTTTCTGTCTTTCTCTCGTATCCCCTCCTCCTCCTCCTCCTCCTCCTCCTCCTCCTCCTCCTTTCCCCTTTAGACTACAATCTTCAGATATAAGGTGAAAACGTTATAATGTGCCCCAGCATTTTTGGTAACAAGGGCCAAAATTAAACTATAGTACAATTACTGTTTAGAGACGTAGCAAGAAAATAATCTTAAGAATTTTAGGATTGCTAAAATTGGGACTATTGTCGATATTTCTTGTAACAAGCAGACATTCTCAATCAAAACTAAAGTAGAAAACAAAATTAGATAAAATAAATAAGTATGGAGCCTCATAATGTTTTTAGAGTCCATTTGGAGCCCTGATCCTGTATTTCTCACATTTCTGAGAATTATGCTTATAAAAAAAGTTATTCGTTAAAAGTAAAGATTAGGAAACATCACTCCGATGTACAGTGAAGTGTAGGTGTGACCTTTAAGAGCAGCTTTCAAGTGATCACATGATTAATAACATGTATGATCAGAGAAGGAACAGCCAATCAGAGATAAGAATTTACCAAACATCCGCTCTGTCATTGTTCTTAAAAATGCTTCAATTTTACTCATTTTATTTTGCAAAAACGTGTCATTTTAATTGTTAAAAAGTCAATTTTATTTGTGTGAAATCCATTCTTAAATTCTCCAGTATAAATTAAGAGTGAATTAACAACAATCTAGTATATTTATAATACATAATTATGGATGAAATAATGGGCTGAAATGGAAACAAATAGAAAACCAAACTGAACTCTGCTGTTGGTAGACGAGGTACACCAGAGAAAACTGATAATGAGGGTAACATTAGTGCCACATTGACAAGTGCAGATAATGAAGATGCATGGAAAGTGATAGCAAACAGAGCCAATGACAACGTTTGTCTTGTTGTTTGCACCCTGATAAACAAAAGGAACAGCAGTGTAGAATCCTATTAAATGTTCACATCAAATGCAAATAATAGGCTAAAACTTCCTTATTCTGAATTACACGTATTGCTCATCATGACCAATAATCGTTTGTACAATCCTTCTAAAACACTTAAATGTAAAAGTGACGGATTTCAAGTCTTTTATCAAACTTTTAGCAGTTTGATAAATACGGGCCCAGATACTCCGTTTAAAAAAAAAACTTGTATTACCCAATTCTTCGTCCCAGAAGGGCTTCTCTGTCTCCCCTCCTCCTCCTCTTCCTCCTCCTCTCTGTCTCATGCCTTCATGTCTCTCCTCCTCTTCCTTCTCCACATTCACAGTGTGACATTAGCATCAAACAGTGTATCACCTTCTTCATCAACACTATCATCACGATCATAATCATCAGCATCATCGTTATAGCTTTCCTTCTTACTGTAGTTGCACTAATGAGGGCTGGTTTCTTAAAAGCATCTTAGCGTGACAGAATCACAGTGTTTCTGGTATTTGGATGTGTGACACGCTCACTTTTCCTTCAGCTATCAGTGATTATTATGGTTTGAAAGAGCTAACGAGGTCAGGGAACTCTTTATGGTCATTTGCTGTATGTCATGCTATTGTTACGTAGTTAAAGAGAGCAGGTGAACTCTGGTAAACTCTACGGTTATGACCCACTAATCGACTGCATTAGCCCTTTTTTTTGCAACATCATGCTGGGTTTACATGTTTGAGCCTTCAGTCCCAGTGTGCATGAGCAACACCTGAAACTAGCTCCATTTGTGACCTTAGTGCTCCATCCGTCACTCCATGACACAGGCAAATGGTGGACAATCAAAGCGTTATATTTGTACCTGTTATCCAGCGATGGGGTCGTATCATCAAAGATGTTTTCATGATCACACAGACTTCTACAGTCTGCCAAAAACGACTGGAAGATGTTTTTATTTTTGAAGCACTATTTCCTGCATTTTAGGCGCTACAACATGCAACTTTACAGTATAAGTAGCCTATATGGAAGCTGGATGCTCAGTCACGTCACCCTCGTTTTGCACATCTGGACACCCACGGGCAGCATTATTCAAATCTTGCCATTAGTTTTGCGCTTTAATGCTGATCAACAGTTGGTGGCAGGATCAGCTGTGAATGTAAACATAACACAAGAAAACTCTACATGGCACCTTTTAATGTACGTTTCAGCAAAAAAGAAAAGCAGTGAGTGTCACTATTTAAATTTTCGAACAAACTTGTATCTTTTCCGGGCAGATATAGACATCTGTGAGACATCTTAAAGACGTAACCCTCTGCTGGGTAACAGGTTAAAAAATAATGATTTGGCTTTTCCCTTAAAGCGACTATAATCAATATTTTTATAATAACAATGTATAAAATGACAATGTGAAAACAATGTGACAATGTGAACAGATAATTATCAGCTGAATCTGCAGCTCCCTCTGTTTTACGGAGCTTTATAGTGAGTTTCAGTTCACTGTTTAGCTGTTTTGGTTCACTCTCACCGCTATCATAGCGTCGTTTTTTGTCCGCAGCAGGCAGCCGTTTTCAGTGAAAAAGCTTTATATACCCACTGTACGCTACCTGCCAAGCAACAAACAGCAGACAGACAGAGTTAACAACTAGCTGGTGAACATAGTGGAACATTTATCAGCTAAAGAGTCGGACGTTTTCTTCAGGAGGTGGTGGAGACCAAAAACAGAGCAAAAAGAGAGTGAAGTCACAAATGGGGCTTATCTGAAACATGACGATAATCTCTGTTGTTAGGCGTAACATTTGAAATACCGAGATGCTTTTGGTAACACAGCCCCTGTATGGACCTTGTCAGCCACCCACTTCCCATCTCCACCCTCAACCCCCTGAGGCGACTCCTCCAAGCTGACTGGAGACCAGAGACGCACAGAAAGACCGTTCTGTCGACAGATTAGACTCTTAACAATGAATAGTTTTGACCACATGTGTTTTTGAAAGCTTTAATATTTCCTCACAGAATGTCCAGCTAAATGATTTCTTTCCATCTATAATCCTGTATGAATCCAGTGAACCCGTGATGTTGTCAGTTGACAGAACTGGACTCTCTGTGTGACTCTGGCTGTGTGTTTAAGCCAGGGGACCATGCCACTGTCTGTTAGAGTAAAGCACTGATGCAAAGAATCTATTACAGAGATGGATCTATATCTAACATATTATAATATTTATCCCTGCTCTAACTGCCTATTTTGGTACAAAAAAAATAAAAGTCTTCATTGAGATTTACTGAAATCCCTCGACCGATGACCGGAGATGATTATTCTTTTTGCGTTGTGGAATGTGTATGAATGTGATATAATAACTGTAAATATGAATATATTTTCCTTTACTTTCACCTCTACTGCAGGTTTGTAGTGGTCTCTATTGATGTCTAATGTGGCTCCCTTTAGCAGAGACACCCAGCTCCTTGGCTGGGAAGGTGAAGCATCTTCTGACTCTTTAAAGCTAGGGAGGATAATGTATTTTAGAGAGATTTTTTTGTTATATTTTTTTAAATTCTCTTTACATCCCGATAGCAATCAATACATTACATACTCTGACAAAAAAGAGAAAAGAATCTGGTATTTGTGGCTGTCGCAGGACTAATAAGCTTGGACGGCTTACCTGTCTGCCTGTCTACGTGCATGAACTCTGCTCGTGCACTCATTGAGCGTCACCGGAGTCTTCCACGAGCTGCCAGTTTGTCAGCTGTGAGTATTAACAACAGCCATGTTCGTTGTTTATGTTCATTATGATATGTCTATATGTTCATAATGATCATTTTAGGGGAGTGGCTTTGGAAGGAGGCCTGAAGGGACGGACTGTCAGTGTCGCCGACTTTTCGGCTTTCGACTTTTCGTTAGGTTTAGGTACTTTTGGAGCTCGTGCTGCTAGCTACTTTCGTTGGAAAAGAGCTGGCAACTCTATCTTACTCTTGCTGGTTTCTCCAATGTTATCTACTCAAGCTTTTATGTATAAAAAAAAGACATATTTTCTATGAAGCGCTAGGGACTCTTAGTGTAGCTTGTTAACATTTGCTGATTAGCACTAAACAAAGTACAGCTGAGGCTGTATTAGACAAATACATTTTGACCAGATGATGGTGCAGGAGAAAAGGTCAGGAGATCGCTAAAGTGATTAGGATTCATCCTTTGAGGACCATGAATGTCTGTACAGAATTTCATGGCAATCCATCAGATATTTGGATATTTCCTTTTGGACCAAAGTGGTCGACCAACTAAGCAACATCTCCATTCCCGGAGCCTTACCTGCAGCGTGGCTAAACGTTTAACCGGGGCGTCAAGTCCCGACGCTTGGGCAATAGGAGGGAGGGAGTGGTGGCTGGGTCTGGCAAACACAGGACTTTTACTAAGGGGACCGGCGTTCGTGTCCTGTGTGAAACCAAAAGTTGAGTGATTTTTACTGACGACGTTATGTCACATGACACTATACCACAGTAGTTTTGTTGCCTAAACCTAACCGCCACGTTTCACAACATTAACCACGTTACAACGTTAACCAAACGAGAAACTTCAGCCTCAACTTACTACGCAAAAGGCTACCCAAGCGGCATAATATGACGTGTAGGGATGAGATCACATTGAAACATTGTTCTTGACCTCTGTAGTTGCAAATACAGTGGAACTACAATCATGGTAAAACATGAACAAATCATTGAAGTTTTTATTTTTAATGCTAACAATGATCCGTCTGTTTTCTAGGTTTGATATTTAAATTCATTTTCTGAAGATCCTCAGCCTCTAAATAGAGGTCAATAACATTTCAGAAAGTACACCCTACATTTACAAGCGAGACTAAAAGTCTGTGAAGCCCTGCTAGCGGCACCTAGAGGATGAAGTGGTCCTTGTAGACCTTTTATTGCCTGCATAAACGCAGCTTCATTAACACTGGGTGAAATGTCCAATTTCACACTCAGGTCTTTCATGTGCTCATATTCAACAGTATCAGTCACACACTCAGTGCTCTAGTTAATCAGTCACTGTGCTGCTGCAGAGCCAGCAGGTTGTTGGTGAGTTTATGTGAATGAGGTCACACCTGACCTGAAAAAGAAGACCTCATGTTGGGCATGTAGTGCTGTTCTGAGCCTTACTATATTCATCAACCAAATGCTAGTGGATTAAAATAGTTCAACTTGTTTTCAACTTTAAAATTATGTAAAGAATTTAAAATATTAGGATGTAATCTAAAGAATGTCCTTCTTAAGTAACATTATGCTAATACTATTACATAATAATAACAATATAGTAACATTTCTTAGTTTTTCATGACCAAAAAATATCAGCTACAGTCAATCAGTTAACGGGTTTCCTGGAAAGAACTCTATTATTTGGGATTAATTGTGAAGAAAATAGGAATGTCCTTGAAATAAAAGCTCCAGTACAGTAAGTATTCATTCACTATATCAATCCATAATCATCTAACAGTCGCGTCAGTTCCAAAGTTGATAGTATCACTCTCCTTGAGTTCATCCGGTCCTTGAGTTCAAGTTGCTATAATGTGGTAATTAAAAGTGTATTTCCTGCAGTAAACTACAGAGTGAAAGGAGAAATTGGCAAGAAATCCACCTCAGGATGCGAAAAGAACAAAACACCTGCTATACAAATCATTGCAAAGTCATATAAAAATGTCTCTATAGGTACTGTTGATGCACTCAGAACATGCTGTACGTGACAATAAGAAGAGCTGTGTCATTGTGAAACACGTGAGGAACAGCAAGATCTGCTGTTTCAACATTTACCAAGGAAAATTGATTCTTTGCATGTGAGCTGTACTATGTGAAGCAGCTCATAGGTTTACGATTTTAGAAAAGAAACAGCAGATTCTCGGGTCAGCTGATGTTAGGTGGTGAAGGTTGAGAAGGGAAAATAGCAGCATTGTGACACATTAGTTTGGCTGTCACCTACGTATCATCCTCACTCCGTTACGTTGTGTCTTGTGAGTGTTGCAGCAGTTTAAATGTAATCTGACTTTCCAAAAGACTCAGTTTTTAGAGTCAAATTTACTTCCTAACAATAACTGTAATACTGTTCTCATTGGAGGAGTCTTCCTTACAGTGCGTCATATTTTAAATTGCATTATCTATCCTGTTTCATTTATAGGTTTATAGGTTTAAGCACTGTGACGACCCCTCCACTCCACTAGGTGTCCTGTGTCTTTTTGCTGGTTCTCCTTTGTTTTGCAGGAGAGAGGGTCGTCAGGCTGATGAGCCACACCTGGGCTTGGTGTGGTTGGGATAAAAGCTCTCTACCTTTCAACAGATGTGGCTCTCTTCCTTGGCTGGCACACCTGTTTTGGTTTTGTTTGCGGCAGACATTTTCACACACCCACACATGCCTACATTACTGATTACTGACTTTCCACGTTTATTTAGTTATTGATTGTTAGTTTGTTAAATAAATGCCTGTTACTATTTTTAAACTCGTCTGGTCTCCCATTTTTGTTGCAACCTTTGAGCCGGGTTGTAACAGCACCAGAGATATTAGATGTTGTTGTTGCCTTCATATACACCCATTTTAAAGATGTATTATTCTTATCACCCATGCTTTGGTAATATCCGTTGTTGGCCCGCTACCAGAGTATGAACACGGAGGGAACAATCAGAGCAATTACACATTTTTATGATTATGCTGCCATCCTGTCTTTCCACCACAAATATTTTATTGTCATAATCACACTTAATTTGATAGGAAGCAGCTACTTGCTGAGGTCTGCATCTTTGTTGAGGAGAGTCACACATTTGATTTGGATTTACTCGTAAGCCTGAAAGAAAATGTATTGAGAGTCTGTTAGCCTTGCATATGAGACCTTTTGGCAAAGAGGAATTAGGAAATATGTAGTGGTGGAGGAAGTATTCAGATCAGTGTGTTTGATTTAAGGGGACCAATTTGCAGAAATGGAATATAATATTCATAACTATGTTTGCATTAGTGTATAATCACCTGAAACTAAGAATCGTTGTGTTTTCTTTACCTTAGAATGAGCCCTTCATATGTACATAAGGAGCAGGTCCACTTCATGGAGTCCGTCATGTTTCTCCGCCATATTTCTACAGTAGCCCGTAACAGACAAACCAAACACTGGTTCTAAAGAGAGCCTTTTAACGTTTTTACATTACCTGAAGGCCAACATTGTAGTCGGACATGCTTGTGAAACTGTGGTAATGGTAGCCGCCGTCTGAATTTCATTGCTCCTAAAGTAGGCGAGGCGAAGGTCCTGAAAGATACCACGGCGTTACCACGGTTTTGCACTGAGGGGTACTCAGTTGGTTGCAATCTACAACCATATCCACTATGCCATTATTCCTTCACACTGGTTCTGACAAAATCACAATGTGAAAATACTCAATTACAAGTAAAAGTCCTGCATTAAAAATGTTATATAAAAAAAAAAAAATTATGAAAAAGGTAAAAAAAAAAAAAAAATCTTAAAAATGTCTAAAGAAAAAGTTTGTAAAATGTTGGAAAATAAGGTCTAAACAATGTCTGAAAAAGGTAAAAAAAAAAAAAAGTCTTAAAAATGTGAGGGTCTTTTTTTCCATCATTTTTCATACTGTTTTTTTAGACATTTTTCCCAGAATTTTTTCCGACTTTATTTCAAACATTTTTCAGACTTCTTTTTTTTTTTTTTTTACCTTTTTCGAACATTGATTAGACTTTATTTTCCAACATTTTTCAGATTTTTTTTTTCAGACATTTTTCAGACTTTTTTTTATTTTTTCTTATCTGGACCTTGAGTCTGCAATAAGTTTGAATTGATTGAATATGAATAAGATTTTCACTTCTGGATGACGTTGTAATGTATTATATGTAATGTATTATTATTGTTGTTGCTTTTTTTCAGACTTTTTTCAGACTTTTGTTTTCCATCATTTTTCTAACTTTTTTTTTCTAACTTTTTTTCCAGACTTTTTTCAGACTTTTTTTTTTTTACCTTTTTCAGACATTGTTTAAAATTTTGTTTTCCAACATTTTCAGACTTTTTTTTTATGGACATTTTTTCAGACTTTTGCTTACCAACATTTTTCAAACTTTTTTTTTCAGACTTTTTTTTCATGGACATTTTTTCCAGACTTTTTTTTTCAAACTTTATTTTTCAGAAATTTTTCAGACAATTTTTTTTTTTTTTACCTTTTTCAGACATTGTTTAGACTTTTGTCTTCCAACATTTTTAAAACTTTTTTTTTCAAACTTTTTTTTCAGACATTTATTCCAGACTTTTTTTTCAGACTTTTTTTTACGGACATTTTTTCCAGACTTTTTTTTCCAGCATTATTCAAACTTTATTTTTCAGAATTTTTTTTCAAACTTTTTTTTCAGACATTTATTCCAGACTTTTTTTTCAGACTTTTTTTTACGGACATTTTTTCCAGACTTTTTTTTCCAGCATTATTCAAACTTTATTTTTCAGAATTTTTTTTCAAACTTTTTTTTCAGACATTTTATTCCGGACTTTTTTTTTTTTTTTTATCTTTTTCAGACAATATTTAGACTTTTGTTTTCCAACATTTTTCAAACTTTTTTTTTCAGAATATTTTTTCAGACATTTATTCCAGACTTTTTTTTCAGACTTTTTTTTACAAACTTTTTTTTCAGAATTTTTATTCCAGACTTTTTTTTTTTTTTTTTTATCTTTTTCAGACATTATTTAGACTTTTGTTTTCCAACATTTTTCAAACTTTTTTTTCAGACTTTTTTTTTTTTTTTTTTTTTTACCTTTTTCAGACTTTGTTTAGACATTTTTTTTTCCAACATTTTTCAAACTTTTTTTTTCAGACTTTTTTTTCAAACTTTTTTTTCAGACATTTATTCCAGACTTTTTTTTACGGACATTTTTTCCAGACTTTTTTTTCCAGCATTATTCAAACTTTATTTTTCAGAATTTTTTTTCAAACTTTTTTTTCAGACATTTATTCCAGACTTTTTTTTCAGACTTTTTTTTACGGACATTTTTTCCAGACTTTTTTTTCCAGCATTATTCAAACTTTATTTTTCAGAATTTTTTTTCAAACTTTTTTTTCAGACATTTTATTCCGGACTTTTTTTACCAGCATTATTCAAATTTTATTTTTCAGAATTTTTTTTTCAAACTTTTTTTTCAGACATTTATTCCAGACTTTTTTTTCCAGACTTTTTTTTACAAACTTTTTTTTCAGACATTTATTCCAGACTTTTTTTTCCAGACTTTTTTTTCAAACTTTTTTTTCAGACATTTATTCCAAACTTTTTTTTCAAACTATTTTTTTTTCAAACTTTTTTTTTCAGAATATTTTTTCAAACTTTTTTTTCAGACATTTTATTCTAGACTTTTTTTTTTTTTTTTTTTAATCTTTTTCAGACATTATTTAGACTTTTGTTTTCCAACATTTTTCAAACTTTTTTTTCAGACTTTTTTTTTCAAACTTTTTTTTCAGACTTTTTTTTTTTTTAATCTTTTTCAGACATTATTTAGACTTTTGTTTTACAACATTTTTCAAACTTTTTTTTTTAGAATATTTTTTCAAACTTTTTTTTCAGAATATTTTTTCAAACTTTTTTTTCAGACATTTATTCCAGACTTTTTTTTTTTTTTTAATCTTTTTCAGACATTATTTAGACTTTTGTTTTCCAACATTTTTCAAACTTTTTTTTTTTCAGAATATTTTTTCAAACTTTTTTTTCAGACATTTATTCCAGACTTTTTTTTTTTTTTAATCTTTTTCAGACATTATTTAGACTTTTGTTTTCCAACATTTTTCAAACTTTTTTTTTCAAACTTTTTTTTCAGACATTTATTCCAGACTTTTTTTCCCAGCATTATTCAAACTTTATTTTTCAGAATTTTTTTTTCAAACTTTTTTTTCAGACATTTTATTTCAGATTATTTTTTTTTTTTTATCTTTTTCAGACATTATTTAGACTTTTGTTTTCCAACATTTTTCAAACTTTTTTTTTCAGAATATTTTTTCAAACTTTTTTTTCAGACATTTATTACAGACTTTTTTTCCCAGCATTATTCAAACTTTATTTTTCAGAATTTTTTTTTCAAACTTTTTTTTCAGACATTTTATTCCAGGTTTTTTTTTTTTTTTTATCTTTTTCAGACATTATTTAGACTTTTGTTTTCCAACATTTTTCAAACTTTTTTTTTCAGAATATTTTTTCAAACTTTTTTTTCAGACATTTATTGCAGACTTTTTTTCCCAGAATTTTTTTTTCAAACTTTTTTTTCAGATATTTTATTCCAGATTTTTTTTTTTTTTTTATCTTTTTCAGACATTATTTAGACTTTTGTTTTCCAACATTTTTCAAACTTTTTTTTTCAGAATATTTTTTCAAACTTTTTTTTCAGACATTTATTCCAGACTTTTTTTCCCAGCATTATTCAAACTTTATTTTTCAGAATTTGTTTTTCAAACTTTTTTTTCAGACATTTTTTTCCAGGTTTTTTTTTTTTTTTATCTTTTTCAGACATTATTTAGACTTTTGTTTTCCAACATTTTTCAAACTTTTTTTTCAAACTTTTTTTTTTTTTTTTTTACTTTTTTCAGACTTTGTTTAGACATTTTTTTCCAACATTTTTCAAACTTTTTTTTTCAGATTTTTTTTTCAAACTTTTTTTTCCAGCATTATTCAAACTTTATTTTTCAGAATTTTTTTTTCAAGCTTTTTTTTCAGACATTTTATTCCAGACTTTTCTTCTTTTTTTTTTTTTTTACCTTTTTCAGACATTGTTTAGACTTTTGTTTTCCAACATTTTTCAAACTTTTTTTTCTAACATTTTTTAGACTTAATTTATTTATTTATTTTTTTCCTTTTTCAGACATTGGTTAGACTTTTTTTCCAACATTATTCCAACTTTTTTTAGAATTTTTTTCCTGAAATTCTTCCAACTTTTTTTTCAGACATTTTTCATACAGACTTTTTTCAGACTTTTTTTTTAAAGGACATTTTTTCAGACTTTTTTTTCAGCATTTTTCAAACTTTTTTTTTCAGACTTTCTTCAGACATTTTTTTCGGACATATTTCAAACTTTTACTCCAAAAATGTTAAAAGTATTATTAGCAAATTAGTTCATAGTATCAGAAATAAAAGTCAGTGCAGGAAAAATGGCTCCTGATATACTATCACATATTATGACTGATATTTTTGTTGATCCATTAATGTGTAAGCAGCATTTTACTGTTGTAGATGTCAAAGTGGAGCTAATTGTTTGACATTTGTATATACAGTGAGGTAGATAACAATGCATTGTAATTTATAAGCCACCATACATTTTTACGTGAAATATTAATATTTATATAACCATCAGATAAATGTAGTGGAGTAAAAAATGCATTCAAATGGAAATACTTCAGTTAAAAGTTGAACAAATTTATACTCCAGTACAATATGTGTGTAAATGTTACATTCCACCACTGGGAAAAACTGACTTTTTTTGACAATTTTGGACCAGGATGACAGGCCAGGCCCCAATTCAAACCCAGAACATCAGCAGTGAAGGGCAGGTAACACCTACTTCATGGTCAAAAGGCACAGTTCACAGTGCAACTGGGAATAAGTGACTTCATCTAAATATTGTGTACAGCACAAACAGAGACAAGGTCAAAGTTAGCAATGAATGAAAGCAGGTAAACAGACTCCCTTGTCTCTGTGTTGTTCCTCTCAGCAGCCAGAGTAGTGAGTCAGTGACCAACGGCCTCACTGTGTTGGCCTGAATCTTTCCTTTTTCCCATCAGTGGAAAAGCACCACACAGAAAAGCAGAGGTGGGGTTCTCTGACTGTAAAAGACCTCTCTGTCCGGACTTTGGCTCGCAGCCAGGCAGCGGCACCAGAGACGTGTCAGACCAGGTATACCAGAGAGACTCTACACTGAGCTTCAAATACTTGAACTGAGAGTCTTGTGACTCCTGAATGACACGTTGTAGATGTAAGAGTTGTAAACCACTAAAATATACAGCCTCTTCTGAGATTCACACAAGGACTTTAAGCCGAGTCTTGAAGATAGAAGCTGGACTTTGAATCAAGAGTTTTCATATAAAGTACAGGAGAGGGGAAAGGAGGTTATTTTACCCGACAGAGAGAGGAAGAGAGAACGAGGCCATGGCCATGTGGAGGACCGCGGGAGCTCTGCTGCTGATACTACAAGCTGGTAAGAGATGATGTTTTTAAACTATCACTGTAAAGTTACAAAAAAAATGTCAGTTTTTGCACATATATATACAGACGTGGACAGAATTGTTGGTACCCTTCCGTTAAAGAAAGAAAAACCCACAATGTTTTTTTTAAGGGTACCATCATTTTTGTCCAGGCCAGTTTCATTAGTTTGTTTTTTAAAATGATTCTGTTGAACCACAATTCAAAAGCAATGTCTGATTTTCATTAGTTAATTTTCAGTAAATTTTTATTTATTATTACTTTTGTCAGTTTCAAGTTATTTCAGTGACCATTGTGGGTTTTTCTTTCTTTAACGGCAGGGTACCAACAATTTTGTCCACGTGTGTATGTTATGCGATGTGGTCTGCCGTGTAAAACCAGTTGTCTTAGAGGCTGACTAAAATGTATTCAACTCATAAGCACATTTTTCCAGTTGACCTCAACTTATTGTTTATGTATGATGGCCCTAATAAGAAACAGAAAGTGTAGATGTATACTATTCATCAGACACTGACTGGTTCATAACCTTTTTTTTGGCTTGAGTAGCAAAGTCTACTCATTATCCCTTTTCACAGTTCAACCAAAAAGGGATGTGCTCTTCTCAGTTTGTTTAATTTGCATAGTTGTTGGAGGTCTAGAGAGCTAAAAAATCTCCAGTACTTCACAATAAATCAAAGCAAAAAGTGAGAAGCTTAAGAAAACATAACTCTTTCCATGTTATTATTCGTCAGATTTATATTGTGACCCTTTGAGGGGGGGATCATCAGCACTGTACTGATGCAGAAAGTACAGTGGATATGGCAGAATATAGTTCTAGTTGTTGGATACTTCAGATTTTTTCATGAATCATTTGGTGGAATAATAAGAGCATGATGAGTGGTCTCTGTGTGTCTGCGTCTCTCTCTCAGTGTTCGGCCAGAGCAACATCAGATGGTGCACCATCTCCGAGGCAGAGCAGAGGAAATGTCAGGCCATGTCGCAGTCTTTCGCCAAAGTCTCCATCCGTCCGTCCCTCAGCTGTGTCAGCGGATTGACAGTCGAGGGCTGCGTTCAGAAACTACAGGTCGGATTTTGACAACAGGAAGTCATCATGTTTGAATAACTTGTGATTATAGTTGTTACTTTATAATGATACAGTCTTTTGCATTGTAAAATATTTTACTACTTGAGACATCTATTAATCAGTCAGCACATCAGAGGACTCATTAAAGGCTAATAAATACTTTGAGTGGCAGAACACACAATCAGGCATCAGATAACTACATGGAAAGATGCAATAAACTTCTAAATAGTTGATACAGTTATCAGGCAGCACAAAGCACAACGGGCTGTTTATGACAACCACTAACTGGAAGATTTCTAATCTCAGAACAGGACGTCCCAGTTACCTGAAGCTGAACCGGGAGCAAACACATTTATACATTTCCATATAGATTATATAAGGAATACCTGATATGCTCAAATAGCTATTAAATATGCCATTTTCTCTCAAAAGCATTTCTAATCTGGTAATGAATCTTCAAACCTCTTGTGGATCTGAGCCTGACAATACTCAACTAGTTTACAATAGATTTAGCTAGACTTTCATGTTCTTATTTTAAGAGGAAAGATATGGTTGTTTTGTTTGAGATTGTTTTCTCTAACGCTACATTTTTAAACTCCCAATGTGTCTTCTTACAATGTTCTCCAAATCAATTAGCTGTTCTTGTGAATCTTTGAACATTGCAGCCATTCTGGCATGTGAATGCAGGGTAAACACACGTGTAATTGCTCAAATTAATTATGGTCCTGTTTTATTTAGTGTCACAGCCATTCCAGTGAGCCAGCATGTACAATACCAGGCCCACCTAAATGAAACAGGGCCATAGCCTAATTGCTTTTATTCATTACACCTGTGTATGACATGTCAAAATGGCTGCAGTGAAAAAGGCCTAAATTGAAGGTATAGTGGAAACTCTAAAATAGTGATATTTATAACACTGTTAATCTTTTTGTTTGTTGTGTCTCTGCAGAACAAACAAGCAGATGCCTTGTCCATGTTCGGCACTGACATCTACAGACTGGGAAAGACCGCTTCCTTCAAGATAGCTGCCGGTGAATCAAAGCCTGATCGTAAGATGTTTTTTTTTCTTTCTGAAAGAGAGACTCAAACAGAGAAACATGGAAGAAAAGAGACAGTGATTCAGAGAGAAAAACAGGTGTGAAATGTGACTTATTAGATTTGAACATTTGCTCCTCAGTCAGATTAACACTTTAGAAAGACGAGTTAGCTCATTCAGTATGTGCTGTTTTAATGTTTAGCGTTGGGAAATTTGCTTATTCTCTTTCTTGCTGAGGTAGATGAGAAGTTTGGTACCACTCGTTTCTTTGCTCTAAATGTGAAGATGAGCCAGGCTAATGGCAAGCTCCATTAGCTTAGTTTAGCATAAAGACTGGAATAAGGGAGAAACAGCTAGTCTGGCTCTGTCCAAAGGTAAAAAAAAAAAAAAAAAGACACACCTCGAAAGATAACTGATTAACACTTTATATCTCATTTGTTTAATATGTACAAAAAAAGTCAAAATAACATTTTAGCAAGCTAGTAAATGGGTAACATAATGCAGGAAATACAAAAGCATAAAGATGAGGCTGTTGGGAATACCAACATTTTCCTCAGACCTATCATGAAATTATGAAGAAAAACAATATAGGCCGTACAGTATTAAGTTATTATGCACCAAAAAATTTACTTCCATAGCCTCCGCCATTTCTGACAACGTCAACAAACACGTCACAAACTCGTGAACTCTGAGCTTTCAGAAACTTTCCACTTACGAGGTCATGAATAACACAAGAGGGGGGCGTTCATATGGACTCTTCTCGTGAACACGGTAAACGCGACCCCATTTGAAGGCACCAGTAGGAGTGGTGTCTTCTCGACAAGAAAGCAAGCAAATGAATTTCCCAAAATGTTGAGCAGTTGTTTATTATGGATAACCTGGACCAAGTTCAGGCAGGCATGTCCTGGGTTATCACACCTGTTGCTCTGATTATAATCTCTGTCCTGCATGTGGGATATTTCACAATAGGAGTGGTAGTCTGCATTTTGATCTCCTACACACTTAGATCTCAGAGCCACATTGCTGTCAAAGCACTCACACTTGTTGTCATATGTGTTTCAACACCTGTACTGTTGTTGCCTCAGGTAGCGGTGCCTCCTACTACGCAGTTGCTGTTGTGAAGAAA
Organism: Sebastes umbrosus; assembly: GCF_015220745.1. Lineage (NCBI taxonomy): Eukaryota > Metazoa > Chordata > Actinopteri > Perciformes > Sebastidae > Sebastes > Sebastes umbrosus. The sequence continues at coordinate 10,238,592 of NC_051273.1, forward strand.
GCAAATTCTGGCATCAACATCAACAACTTGGCAGGAAAAAAGAGCTGCCACACCGGGAAAGGCCGAACAGCCGGCTGGAATATGCCTTTAGGATACTTCATAGACCAGGGCTACATGTCGGTGGTGGGCTGCAAAATCCCAGAGGGTAGGAAACATACACTCTTGACATATACATAGACGTACATAGACATACATACAGAAAACGGAAGAGACATGTGTTTGTTTTTGTCAGGTGTGGCCCATTTCTTCAATGCCAGCTGTATCCCCGGAGCAAACGAAGCTGGTGACCCCGCGTCTCTGTGTCAGCTGTGCGCAGGAGATGATGGCGGACTGCACAAATGTGAGAAGAGCAACAAAGAGAGATACTACAGCTACGAAGGAGCTTTCAGGTAACACAGAGAAGCTACAGCTCTGCAGAACTATGTATGTACAGTTTGTCATTTTCATTCACTCAAAGACCTATCTAGAGTCCTCCCTTTTCCTCTTTCATCTTTTCACGTCAGCCACCGTAGTTCTCCTACACGCTTGCTTGGCATATGAGAGAAGTTTCAGTTGGTTGCAATCTACAACTTCACCACTGCCAATCTTACACACTGCACATTTAATAATGCAGTTTTATCTAAATTAATGTGCAGAAAGCACTGGTACTGTGTCCCACTGGCTTACTATATGTAAATTATGCATTATATATTTTACATAAAATAGGCCTTCATAATTATATATAAATAAAAAAAGCTGTTTTTGTCAGTTTCAGGGCTGTTTTAGGATACACATGTTGCACAATGTTGTAACACTAAGATAAAACGTTATCATCCCTAGAGCCACGCTGCTAGCATGGTTAAAAACACATGCAGGGCAATAGAGTGCACTGCTACAGGAATGAGTCCTAAAACTGGGAAAGGAGTTAACATTTTAGCACTTCCGGTTCCCTCGTCAGGAAGTCAATTGGGTTTTTTTAATTAGTTTTCAGTTAGATGCCTGAAATAACACAAGATTAAGAGATTTTAACGTTTTGTTCTAGGACATGAAATACGCCAATAAATACCCTACTTGTGAATTTTTAAGCCTTTATGTGTCTTAAAAAAGGCGGTTGCCAACAAGTGGCTAAATGAGACTAAAAAACGTCATCAAGTCGACTCGTCCGCCTTTACAGCCTCGTTGTGTATACTCGCGCTGATGCGACCGTGGTGTAGTTCATCTATAGCCTAACATTAGCTTTTTACTTCTGGCGATTGCATCTACACTAAAAAATCATAAAAGTGGTGTTCATTTGTGGAGATTATCTTGCTGAACAAAATGTGTAAGTATCATAAATGTTTGTTTGCCACAGAGCTTATTTTCTGCAATAATCCAATGGAAAATTCCCATTGGCTTTTTGTCGAGGGAACCAGGGCGATGCTAACTTCCTGGTTGGCCTACAAAAATACGTCATCCCTGGAGCACTCTATACCAAAGCATGTTAGCATCCTCTTTGTGACAGGAAGCAAAGCAAGTTTTATGAAAAAGTGGATTTGAGGAACACTAACACTTTCAAAGCAGCTGGTGTGAAATTCTGCAAGTAGCTTGCATCTTTAATTCTCAACTTGTCCTCCTTTTTGTTTCGTCTCTGAAGGTGTATGGCTCTAGGTCCAGGAGAGGTGGCCTTCATCAAACACACAACTGTCGAGGAGAACACTGATGGTAACATCTAAGTTAGCTGGATAGTCAGTAGTTAGTTGGTTAGAACTAGTGACACATTAAGGCAACTTTGTTGTTAGCATGTCAGCATGGCTGTTAGCTAACTAGGTATTTTTTCACCAGGTCGTGGTCCAACCTGGGCAGTCCCACTGAAGTCATCAGACTATGAGCTGTTGTGTCGTGACGGCACCAGAGCTCCTGTCTCTCAGTGGAAAACGTGCCATCTGGTTCGCGTCCCATTTCGTGGGATTGTAGTCGGCAATGACGTCACTCCGTCTGTGGTGTCCAACATGCTGTTGGAGGGCCTGGTACGTCCAAACAGCTCACAAACAGGACCGCTGCTGAAGTATCTTAACACACAGTGAAGCAATCAGACTTGCATATAACCACATTACTGTGAGATTCTGAGATTAACTAAGAGTAACTTGCTGTCTGCAGGAAAAGTCGGGCTTCCCCATGTTTTCATCTACGGAGTATGGAGGAGGAACTGTACTCTTCTCTGAGTCATCCACCTTGTTTCTGGGGGCCGAGTCAGACGACCCCGCAAAGTGGATGGGTCGCTTCTATAATAATGCCCTGAGAGCCATGGACTGTAAACCTGAAGGTGAAACAAAAATGGCACTTGTGGCTTTCTTAGTAGCTTCTGTGTGAAATGTATTGATTAATTTAACCCTGTTTAGTCAACTACATACCTACCTATCCATTAATCTTTCTTTTCTCATTTACCACCCACCCGTTTTTCTACATGTATCCCAGCTGTCCTTCGGTGGTGTGTGTTGACCAGCGGTGAGCAGCAGAAGTGTGCTGACATGGGCACGGCCTTCAAAAGTAAAGGTCTGACTCCAGACATCCAGTGTGTTTACGGGGACTCTGTGACTGACTGCATGAAGAGAATCAAGGTAACATAATGTTTCATACACTTCAAATTAAAACATTAAAAATAAGAGTCTGACAGAGACTGGATTTTTTAGACTCATACCAATTGTTATATTTCAGCATTTATATTTGTAACATAAACAAGCATTTTTGAAATTGATAATCAATGATTTGGTTATTAAAAGGTGTGACTAGGATAGGTACTGAACATGTATTGGCAAGAATCTGGCGATACGATACATATCATGATACAGGGGTTATGATTCAATGTATTGCAGTCTGTAAGAAAGGTGATATATTATGATTGTAATTTTAGGAAAACTGTCATAGCATAAAGAACAAACCACCATATGCATTAAATCTGAGTAAAAACAGTTACATTTTTTATGAAATCAGAACAGTGGGATTACAGTGCCTGTAACATCTAACATCATAGCACGACCTTTTGTGCAATCTGAGCCACTGTCTGCCACGAATCTCAAAATTAGTCTTTAAAAAAAACTTGTCTGTGCTCTCTGGTGGAAGAACTATGAAACAGAGACACTGATTCTAACCTAGCACAAACCAGAGGTGTGGACGAGAGCCATATGACTTGGAGTTGAGTGAGAGTTTAGATGGGCATGTCTGGAAGGTAACCCACAAATTGCCCAAATTCTCACGAGACTCACTGCCCAGCGACCTGTCCTCACCTTAACCATTCAAGGTCAATGCTTTACCTTAAACATCTACAAAGAGTTTCGCACCACTTTCAAAAACAAAACAAAAAACAAAAAACCTTTCTGTAGCACAATTTCTTGTTACCTCATCAGCCAACATACACCGATACTAATATATCTATGTGATAAACTGATATCGGTCATAGCGATCCATTAGGCTCTAAAAAACAGAAATCTGTGACAACTAAATAAAAACACCAACTGGTGGCTTTTTTCTAGCAGTTCTGGCATCTCAATCTCTTCTGTTCCTTTTCATATTTGTGTAGAACAACGAGGCTGATGCCGTCACTCTGGATGGAGGTTACATCTACACAGCAGGCAAAGAGTACGGCTTGGTACCTGCCACCGGCGAGAGCTACACAGGTAAGAACACACACTCACAAAAACAAAAGTCACACATTCTCGTTTCGAAGACGATAGATACAGGTTGTTGTTTTTTTCTCCAGAGGACCGTGATGGTTCCATGTACTATGCAGTCGCGGTGGTGAAAAAGAGTAGCGTTGACATCCGTAACCTTGACAACCTGCGTGGCCTTCGCTCCTGTCACACCGGATATGGTCGTACGGCTGGCTGGAACGTTCCCGTAGCAACGCTGATGGACAGAGGCCTGATCACCCCTCAGCACTGTCAGATACCCCAAGGTCAGTGGGATGTTGGTGTGTGCGTGTAGCAGAGGTGTGAGCTGTAGTAAACATGGCTTTGGTTTTAAAGTCACATGTTTAGTGGGGCTGTCGATCGATGCAAATATTCAATCGCGATTAAACGCATGATTGTCCATCATTAATCGCTGTGATGACCTGACTATGACTTGCCCCAAACTGCATGTGATTATCATAAAGTGGGCATGTCTGTAAAGGTGAGACTTATGGGTACCCATAGGACCCATTTTCATTGACATATCTTGAGGTCAGAGGTCAAGGGACCCCTTTGAATATGGCCATGCCAGTTTTTCCTTGCCAAAAGTTTGGAGCGTTATTAATCCTCCTTCGCGACAAGCTAGTATGGCATGGTTGGTACCAACTCAATTCCTATTTTTTGGTTTCATATGATACCAGTATCTTCACTCTAGCTTTAAAACTGAGCCCGCTACAACCTGAAAGTTGCATTAATGCGTTAAAGAAATGAATGACGTTAAAACAAATTTGCGTCAACGTGTTATTATTGCGTTAACTTTGACAGCTCTAACGTTGAGCTTTGTGAATTATGTAATCAGTCAGCAGTAAAGTAATAATCACAAGAACAACTGGGGAATTTAGGCATATGTGGGTTCTTGTCACTTAAAAACTATTTGGAAAATTAGGTTAGAAAACGTATTTGGTTTAAAAGCCTGACTTTTCCTTCCAGTCTTTGACTTTCTATTTTCATGTTTCCCATGATGCTTAGCGGTGGGAGGGTTCTTCAAGCAGAGCTGCGTGCCAGGTGCCAACCAGCCTGGTTTCCCCGGCAACCTGTGTGGTCTGTGTGTGGGCGACAGCTCAGGAAAGAACAAATGTGAGAAGGGAAAAGACCTGTATGATGGATACAACGGTGCCTTCAGGTAACATCCCAAACGCCTGCACCTCATCAGGATCACATGTTTCAACCCCAATTTTACCCATTCTGTGTTCACATTATTTTAATAATATCCTCGATGTTACTGAACATAGAAACACAGGACTCTTAGATAATGTCACGATCCTATAGGTTTATGTTATAACCCCCGGTTTTAATTATTTCAAGTTTGTGAAGTTGCTGAGAAATCTTGAACAGGAAATTGAACTTATGCCACACACTATACTGTATGTGTCCGTCCATCTGTCTATTCAGGTGTCTGGCAAAAGGAGATGGAGATGTGGCTTTCGTCAAGCATTCTACTGTCTTCCAAAACACCGATGGTAAGACGAGTAAAATGTTCTCCTTCTAAGAGTCTCGTAGTTTTAAGGGACATAATTAACCACCTCACTTTGTGTGTTTGTTCAGGTAACTCTGGTGAATCGTGGGCAGTGGATCTCCTGTCTACAGACTTCCAGCTGCTCTGCGCTCAGGACACTAAAGCCGAGGTCTCCCAGTACAGACACTGTAACCTGGCCAGAGTCCCCTCCCACGCTGTAATGGTACGGCCCGACACCAACATCCACGCTGTCTATGGACTCCTAGACCGCGCACAGGTAAGAGTGTTCATACGTCTGCACTGTTTGTGAGTCAGAGGCTGAGATTCGAGATTCTCGAAGGTGCATTAAAAGATACTCTGACATCTGAGAATTCATAGTTGGCTTCCAAAAAGCATCACAGTGATGAGCTATGTTGTCGGACAGTAAAATTAAGAAAAAAACATTATGAAATAGTTTTTATATATTCAATTTTAGTAGAGATATAAACAAACAAAGAAATTATGCATTGTGTTGTATAGTGGACAAGGACCACGCTTCACAAGTTTATTTATTGCATGAAGTGATAATGTGCACCCTTCAAAATAAAAGTCTCAGCTTAATCCCTTTAGGATTTTCCAAGAATTTATAATGTGCTGTCCATAATTAAGCTCATCAACACTATTATAATCATTGAATACATGTCCCCAATTATAAGTAGGTGGAATAGTTTCTTACACTGATAACATTTCTGTTGAGCAGGCAACTCTCAACTCTCCGATGTATCCTTGAACACACCGTCAGGGAGTTTTCAAAAAGGAGCCTACAGGATTACGATGTGAATACATATATTTGAGCAATAAATAAATAAATACATAAATTATTAATAAATAAAGGTGACAAAATAGTCACTGTCATAGATCAACACTTTCTCAGATAAGTGTCATGTCTCTGCAAGTTTGAAAGTGAAATTAATGGAAATCAATGGCTAACTGGAATGTAGGAAATCAGTTTTGTTGGTCAGTTTGGGAATTTATCTCTGATTCACTATCTGTCTGTCTGTCTGTTTCCCTGTAGACATATTTCGGCAGCGACACGGGTACTGGTTTCAAGATGTTTGACTCGACGGCCTACGAGGGCACAGATCTCGTCTTCAAAGACTCCACTGTTCGTGTCGTGGGCGTTGCTGACAGAAAGACCTACCAGGATTGGCTGGGCCAGGGCTACATGGACTCACTGGTTGACTTGGAGTGTAACTCATCAAGTGCAGGTACACTAAAACACACTAAATCATTCCTCACAATCCAATGATAATCAAAGTGACTGCTGTTTTTAATGTTCAAATATATCTTTTAAATCCTCTAAATTAAATAAATTAAACAAAAAGACCAACTTTAAAGCAAGTGATGGATGTTCTTCAATTCACTTAAAGGAATAGTTTGACATTTTGGGGAATACGTTTATTCACTTTCTTGCCGAGTGTTAGATGAGAAGATTGTCTAAACGCTAAATAAAAAGCTGGAGCCATATCCAGCGAATATCTCCCAAAACGTCAAGCTATTCCTTTAACAGTGTGAAACTGTTCTGGTAAGAAGTTGTCTAATATTCTCAGGCCTATATGACAGCACAGGCTAATGTTTAAACTGACTGTGCTGACAATACAATCAGTAACAGTTATGTCACCTTGTTTTGACATGTAAATAAAACTCTCCCTTACTCCAATAAGTGTAAATCAAAAAAAAAAAAAAAAAGATTATGTCATGCTGTAGTGAGATGTGTTTCATCAAAATCCAGCCATGGGTGTCTGAGATATTACAGATGATATAATGGAAAAATGGATGAATGATATAGCAGCCTCTCGGGTTTACCGGTATCATTTAGAAAATACTGGAGTGCAGTGATGAGATGAAAAATGATGAGAAATTATGGACAGATTGATGAAGGAAGACAGAAAGACTGATCCATACATAAAGAGGGAAGCTTCTACTGATTCCCATTGTTTTCTTAAGCACAACCTCTCTAATATTTCCCATTTTTTTCTTCCTCTTGCAGTGATGTCGTCTGTATGGCTGCTGCTGGCGGCCCTGTTCAGCTTCATGCTGACCAACCTCTGGATGTAATGTGACACAGACGTCCAGCCTCCTCTCCTACTCCCTTCCTCCCCCACTTTCTCTGTTCCTCATCCCTCACCTCTTTATATTTCCTGTATCCCTTCCTGTATCCCTTCCTGTGTCTTCACCCTCTCCACGTCTGGCTCCTCAGTCCAGTTTATCCCTTCTATCCCTGAATCTGTGTTTTTATCTTAAAATTACAATCATTTCTACCTGACTGTGTGTTATTTTAATATAGGATGGCACGTTGGAGCTGCCTTTTGGATTTAAATAGTGCTGGTGTTGAAATGAAGCACACTGTCTCCTGTTTTTGTGGCAGATAAGCGAGATTAGCTGCCAAAGCACTTTGGGCTCGTGTGAATCAGACATGAGGAGAGAAGGTGTTGCTGCCACTTTGTTTACTGAAGGTGAGCTGCCATATCAGTGTGTATGCTGCCACCTGTTACATTCCTTAGTGGGTTGGGCATGCCTGTCTCTCCAAAGCTAGTTTTACAAAGAACAGACAATCTGATTTTTAACTTCACATGAGCCACAGATAATGTTGGTTTACCACAGAGTCCCTAATAAGATCTAGGTCACTTTACCGTCTATGTTAAGTGTACGTTTTGAGATCGGTGACCAGGCCATCTTGTCTTTTAAATAAGAGTTTGACATTTTGGGAAATGCTCTTATTGACATTTTTACAGAGAAGAGATTATCGATCTGTCTCTCATGTCTGCGCTAATTATGGAGCTAGAGCGAGGGGTTAATTAGTTTAGCTTAGTTTGACCTTAAAGCTTATTGATTTTAACCTGCTGTAACTGACCCCAGATCAGCTCCCCCATTATCAGAGGCTTCATGTGAATATAGATGTCAGACTGCTGTGCTGTTCTGCTGCCTCTTGCTCTGTGAGTACTACTAACCAACACGGCCTTCCCTTCAGTTTAGGCCGTGTTTCTACTATAAGCTAATGCCATATCAGTGAATATGCACTAGTGTTGCCTCCATGCAGAGCTGTGCTGGGGATCGTGTGATGATGAGTGACTGAGTGATCGTCCATAGGCTGTCTGCTTCGTGCATTCTCCTCAAATACCTAAAAAAAATCAAGAATATAAATGATTTAGTAATTCTTTTATTATTATGATTATTGATGGGAACTGCTTTAGCGGCAGATAGTCAGAATACCTCCCACCTGCAGCCATCATTCACTTCTTTTTAGCATTTCAATTCATATATTTGGACAGAAATGGAGCGGGTAACCTTGACACTGGTCAGGCTCCATCAGATTTGGGGAGAACATAAAGAAAACATCCTGTGGTTTGTGCTGGAGAGTGAATGAGTTTTTGTTTGTCTGGATGTCAAAGAGGAGTTTGTGTCAGTTAAGGAAAGACAACAGGCTTTCATTTGTTAATGTAATTTCAATTTGTTATAGTTAAAAAGGGTGTTTTATTTACTTACGTCATGCAAGAGTGTTAAAGGAATATAATTAAAATAATATACATGTTTATACTAGACTGCTCTGATGTCCTCTAACCGAAACAACCCACTCCAGAAACGTCTCTTTCTAACTCAAACTAACCCGTTCGTAGTTTATCTACTGTACTTCCTGCTGCTTGATGCCGTTTCCTGTTTTTAAAATGTTGATTGGATGTGTATTTTCCTATGTTGAGAGATTTATTTTTATATGAAGTTCAGATGCCATATCAGTGTATATGTACTGACTCATGCCGTCAGAAACGAATTGCCTTCTCTTCCTCCCGATAGAGATTTATTTCTGTGTGAAATGATGTAACATGTAACTAATATTTAGTTGCCAGGCCAGTGAGTCTGCACAAGTATTGCTACATAAAGCTGCCGACTCTGCCTGTTTTCTGTGCTTGTTCAAATGAAATAAAGCTATATTAAATGCATTTGGTCGAGCTATTCTTTCTGACAATCTATTGCTAATAATGTTAGTTTTCTGCAGATGTTCCAGGCTGTGTCATATAAAGACCCTTGTCATGTAGCAGTTCTGTAAAAGGCCTCTAACCCAAGCTACTAAAAACAATTTATTTCCATTTGAATCAGGACAAGTGAATTCGGTTTCTTTATTCATACAACCAAACGATAAGATCAGCAGTAAAATGTTTTTATACATTTTTTTTTGTTTGTTTTAAAGGAGTAAAAGTAGAGCGGCAACTTATGATTAGTTTCATGATCAATTTATCTGCCCAGTGTTTTCATGATTGATCCATATGACATCAGTAAACAGAGGAAAAAGACCATCAGATATTTCTAGAGCCCAGGGTGACATGTCTTGTTATGATCACGTCTTGTTTTGTCCAACCAACAGTCCAAAACTCACAGATGTTGAATTTTATAAGGTGGTAAGAAAAAAAGCAGCAAGTTCTCAAATGTGAAAAGCTGAAACCATCAACTGTTTTGAAGCAATTAATGAATCATCAAAATAGTTGCCAAATCATTTAAGAGTTGCAAAAATTAATCTATTAATCAGTGCGTTGCCAACGATTAAATTAATCGCCAACTACTTTGATTATCGATTAATCGGTTTGAGTATTTTTTTAAGAAAAGAAAAGGTTAAATTTCTCTGATTCCAGCTTCTTACATGTGAATATTTTCTGGTTTCTTTACTCCTCTATGACAGTAAAATGAATATCTTTGAGTTGTGGACAAAACAACACATTTGAGGACGCCATCTCAGGCGTTGGGAAACACTGATCGTCATTTTTCACCATTTTCTGACATCTTCATAGACCAAACAACTAATCAATTAATCAAGAGATCAATCGACAATTAAAAATAATCATTAGTTGCAGCCCTAAATCATTTTCTGACAATAATCTAGTCGATTAATCACTGCAGCTCTATGTGACAGTACAATATACAGTAACTGGGTCAGGGTTGTGTCTAGACCAAAGATAGATGGAACATGAGGGGAAATAGAGGCGGGTATCAAAGTCATTGCACTCTGACCAGACCATTAGTGTACATGTACGCAGGTCTTTGAAATTTAAAGGTGGATTACCACTTTAGTGACCAATAAAATGTCCTCTTATCTCTCTTATAATGAACTGTGAACTTCACTCCCTCTGACTCTGCAGATCTGACTACTTTTCTTACAGTCAGTCCCTGATATAAGTCCACACCTCAGTGGTTGCATTCACATAGGCACACAAAAATTTATTTTTTTAAGATCTAAACTTCAACAATTATAGTTTCCATATCCCTATCTCTGTTTTAAACCTGCTTTATGTCCATATCAATGGACAGTCTAGCGGTCTGTGTTGTAAATTATAATCTGTATTTATACAATCAGAGGAAAATGGTGAATTCATTATCTATACATATCATAATCACATATTTCTATATACTGCATGTACATTTTTGACCAATAAGTCAAATCAGTGGAGGGAAATGAAAAAAAAACACATCATTAGTTGAACTAACAGTATGTGTCATATAGATGACTGTGAAAAGGATCTATTGACATTACTCTGAATGGTCTATTTGCTTTAGAAAAGTGCAATTAAAGGGACTGTTTGTAACTTCTTACACGTATAAATCAAACCGGGTCGGTGTCCCATGCGCGCTCGCGTGTGGCTACGCTGTTCAGACAAGACTCCAATACAAACTACACCGAAGCACCAAAACCGCAAAGTTATATCTAGTGAAGCCCGTCTTGCAAAACAGTGTTGGCCGCGGTCGGAGGGCGTGGGGGAGACCGTAGCTTTAGTCTCCAGGGCCGGAGTCTCGGCTGTACTCTGCTCCTCTGCCTGCCTGCCTGCCTCCACTCACACGCTGCGCTTGTTCTCGCTATTTCGCTCCACTCTTACTTGCATGCGCGCTCACTACACACTGCAGAAGAGTTAGTTTAGCTCTGAGAATATCTAGTGAATGTACAGTGGACGTTTGTGCAGAAATAAATGCTGCATCTCCTCCAGACCAACAGAGGTTTCCCGTGTCTTGTGAAGTGACGGGGCTCCGCAGCGAGAAACGTTAACGTCTCGGACCGGGTGCCGGTGTCTCCCTCCGGCCGCGGTCAGGAGGCTGAGGCAGGAAAAGCCAACACTAGGATAAGCACTGATTCATGGAGAGACCTTCGTCTGGTCAGCTAACATTACTGCCAAGCAGCTGAAATATAGAGTGATATTGTGGTTTTAGCTGACGTGTGTCGCCTCAGTTTTGAGCGATGCTCGCTCACATTCAGGTAGCGCGTGCACACGGGCGAGCGCGAGCAATAGGACGCTGACTTTTGTGACTTAGCGGCCAGAGGTGTCGCTGAATTGCTGATTCTTACAAACGGTCCCTTTAACCTTTCCACACTAATCCAAACTTCAATTTTCCAAGACAGTTCCTGCTTTTCCACAGGCCTTTTAAAAGATGAAATAAACACTTCAGATTCGCATTCATTCTCAGAAATGTGAATACAGTTAATTCATTTATTTTACCCCACAGTTTATCATGAAACATCTGGCCACAGATTGCACATCAGTGGGTGGACCTCTACATTTTATTAACCATCATTCCAGATTGTGAACATGAAGCCACTTGTCTCTGATGGTTTGCAGGTTAACCACCACACACTGTTGAGTGCATTACTGTGGGATCAATAAGTCATCAGTACATTGTCTTTAAGCATGTCCTCTTTATTTCTTGATCTGTCTGGAGCCGTCCTTCCATCCGTCCTTCACCTCGTTCACAAATGTCTCTTTGACCCTCTTGAGGCGGCCGCCCATCTCTCCCAGGTCTCCGGGCACTTTGCCGGCCTCCTCTCGGACCTGCCGGAGCGTCTGGGACCTCATGACCCGCTGCGAGGTTTCCCGGCCGGCTATCTGAGCCTTGGTGAGGACGTAAGCTGTGATCTGAGCCGCCCGGCGCATCGGACGAGACTCTGCCAGCTTCTCAACAACATGGAGGTTGTTGAGGAGGTTGAATAACATCCGAGCGAGCATGTTGTCCTGAGTGTTGCTCAGCTTAACCTCGTCACTCTGGTGTGTTTCTGCCCTGTAATGAGAGGTTTGTCATCAATGGGTTATACTCTCATGTATGTTGGTGTAAATATCAGTAACTACACATATACAAGTTGACTTACTTTGACTGAATTAGGTGACCACCACTAGGTTGCAGGAGATGACATGTAAGACTGTGAAGTGAGACTGAAGTTGGTTGGAAGTCTTCTTCTTCTGTGAGGTTTATTGGCAAACCAGCTTATAGGTGCATTACCGCCAACAACTGGACTGGAGTGTGGAGCAGTAGGTTGTGCAGAAACAAAATAAATAAAATAAAATAAAATAAAATAAAATAAATAAAATAAAATAAAATAAAGTAAAATAAATAAAATAAAATAAAATAAAGTAAAATAAATAAAATAAAATAAAGTAAAATAAATAAAATAAATAAAATAAATAAAATAAAATAAAATAAAATAAAGTAAAATAAATAAATAAAATAAAATAAAATAAAATAAATAAAATAAAATAAAATAAATAAAATAAAATAAAATAAAATAAATAAAATAAAATAAAATAAAATAAAATAAAATAAAATAAAATAAAATAAAATAAAATAAAATAAAATAAAATAAATAAATAAAATAAAATAAAGTAAAATAAATAAAATAAAATAAATAAAATAAATAAAATAAAATAAAGTAAAATAAAATAAAATAAAATAAAATAAATAAATAAATAAATAAAAAAAAAAAATAAAAAAATAATATAATGAGGAAAACTCTAGATTCGTTTAACTAAATCAGTTTCTCTTAAAAACTGAATAATTTCAAAATATATGTTATCTGCTGTATTCCCCAATAAGATAAGATAAGATAAGATGAACCTTTATTAATCCCCGGAGGGAAATTCAGGGGTCAAAGCAGCAACATCAGCAAACAGAGTGAAACACAGGAGAGGTAAAGGTATACAAAAATTATAAAAACAATAATAGATATATAAAAGACACAGAGTGAATGGGTGAACATAGTGTGTGCAGTCCGTCAATAAATAAAAGTAATATGTACAATAAATAAATGTAATATGTACATATGTGCAGTCTATAAAGTGGTATATAGGATGTATAGTGTAAAGTAAGTGTAAAGTGTGCCAGTGGTTAGAGTCCAAGATGGTTGCAGATAGTGCATGTTTAAAGTTCTTAAAGTAATAGACCTGACAATGAAAAGTCCTGATGTTTTGCCTTCCTTGGAGACTGTAAAAGGTGATTCCTCTGGATACTGTAATTCCTGCAATGTATCAGTACATGTTCGACAGTTTATGGTTGATTACAATATGTGCATTTCCCAGTTGGGTGCTTGCCTATTCTATATAATGAGTGGTTAAGACCTACTTGATGAATGGTTTAGCCTCAGCTTTACTTAACTTGTAATTCAATATTCTTAATTCTGAGTGTTTTTTTTGGCCAGGACATCTATCTGCTCATTTCCCTCCACACCAACATGAGCAAGAACCCAGATGAATTGTGCAACTGTGCCTTTCATTTCCATCCTATACATTATGAGGAATATTTCATTGATTATAACTGTTCTGATTGATGATCTACCAGATCCTACGCTTGTAAGTGCTGAAAAACTGTCAGATGCAATAACGGTGTTGTTTATTTCCCTCTCCTCTATCCACTGCAGGGCCAATAATATTGCCAAAAGTCCTGCGCGAGACTGAAGTTGATTTGAAGTCGACTCCTTTAAATTTATTTCTTTTCCACCAACCAGGACTCTACGAAGCTGAAGCTAACTTCAGCTATGTGACAACTAGTGATGTGTCGGTCACGAACGAGTAGGCTCAAAGAGCCGGCTCCTTTAAATGAACGATAAGAGCCGCAACGTTCCGATGCGAAGCGCTGCGTCGTGGTGCGCCTTTGGTGCGGTGCGATGAGGTGCGCCTTTGGTGCGATGCGGTGCAGTGCGGTGCGCTGAGGTGCGTTGTGGTGCATTGCGTTGCGGTGCACTGCACTGCGGTGCGATGCGATGCGCTCAGGTGCGGTGCGTTGCGTTGCGGTGTGGTGCGTTGCGATGCAGTGCGCTGAGGTGCGCTGAGGTGCGGTGCGGTGCGGTGCACGAATAGCAAACAAGATGAGTGACAGTCGGAAACGAAGCAGCACGTAAAATTATGGTATTCTGGAAATTATAAGGTTTAGTGTAATTATATTGAATAATTTAAGTGATATATGTGCACACATACTAATCATAGGGCAAAACATTATAAAAGGCAGAAGTGGTAAAACGGCTCTTCTTGGTGAGCTGAGCCAAATGATCTGGCTCACTAAAAAGAGCCGAAACTCCCATCACTAGTTGTGACTAGTTCCTGTCGTTCTTGCTGGTAGCACCAGTAAGTACGTCCGGGTTGTATCGTACGTACATCCTCTTTCGGTGCCAGATTTTTACCCTGATTCATCTCTCCCCAAAAAAAATTCTCGCACGGAGCCTTTGAGAGTCTTCTCCAAACTAAAACCGTGAAACTGTGAAGCTGTTACTGCAGAGCCATGCGGGTGACCGTGTTGTTCGCCGTCACCGTGCTGTCTCTGTGCCCGGCAACAGGCAGCGGAGTGGAGAAGAAGAAGCTGCAGATCGGCATCAAGAAGAGAGTAGACAACTGCTCCATCAAGTCCCGTAAAGGAGACGTGCTGAACATGCACTACACCGGCAAGCTGGAGGACGGAACCGAGTTCGACAGCAGCATCCCCCGAGACAGGCCCTTCACCTTCACCCTGGGAACCGGCCAGGTGATCAAGGGCTGGGACCAGGGCCTGCTGGGCATGTGCGAGGGCGAGAAGAGGAAGCTGGTGATCCCCGCGGAGCTCGGCTACGGAGACCGAGGAGCACCGCCGAAGATCCCCGGAGGAGCCACGCTCATCTTCGAGGTGGAGCTGCTCAGCATCGAGAGGAAGAACGAGCTTTGATGAAGAGGAGGATGGCAACACTCAAAACGTGAGTTATTTATAAATGTGTGTGTTTTTTTAGCTGCTTTGGGCCTTATTGACCCCCACATGCCTCCTCTTCTCTGTGTGCATTACTATGGAAATACAACATGGCCTAATGGGAGGTAATTTGATTAAAATTAGGAAAAATGTCAAACTATTTCATCTGTAAAATAAAATCTTCTGCACACAGGAGTTTTCTTTAAGCTCAAGATCAGATAAAAAAAAATGAAGGACTTAAAACTAGATTTCTTTATTCGATTAGTCATTTTTTATGATTCTTTCATGCTGATTGACTTAAGATAATATAAGATAAGATATTCCTGTATTAGTCCTGCAGTGGGGACATTTGCAGTGTACAGCAGCAAAGGGGATAGTGCAAAAAAACAAGATGCATCAGCTAACAGTAAAAAAAAAAAGAGCTAAACAAAGTGTAACAAAATATGAACCATTTAAATAGAAGGAAGTATAAAAATAGGAGCAGTATATACAGTATTGACAATAAACAGACTATTAACAAAATTGCACAAGGGGAAAATGATATTGCACAATGAGAATGAAATTAAATTCCACCTGAAAATATCAGGTAAAAATAATTAAATTAAAATCATTATTTCTAAGAAACTTATAAGCACATCTCTGGTAAACACAAGATTTAAAGTGTTTTTTTCAATATTATATATATATATATATTTTTTTCATATTGAAAAAAACTGAATAAAGATTCACAAACATCCCCAATAATAACATTCTCGGTAAAAAGAAACGTAACAAACGTAATATTAATATAAAATAAGCCAGTAAAATGTATGAAAGGTTTCCACATCATATAAAAATCCCTAACTTTAGCTGCTTTGGAAGCAACAGTGAGCTGCTTTGGGCCCTATTGACCACCACATGCCTCCTCTTCTCTCTGTGTTACTATGGGAATACAACATGGCCTCTGGTTTCCTGTGGGGTAATTTGATTATAATTAGGAGCATGCACCATGTAAGCTCAAGATCAGATAAATAAATGAAGGATTTAAAACTAGATTTGTACTCGGAGCACATACACCAAAACACTATTTATGTATAGTATAACAATACATGGTATATTATGGTATACTATGGTATATTATGTATATATAGACAATTTTATATATTATATAAAAACAATTTTTATATATAGACAATTTGTCTGGATTTTTTCAGTTATAGCCATTCAATATATTTACATTCACTAAAGACTAAGGCTGCCCCCTCTTAATCAGTCTCAGTCGACTAATTGGTCATTTTGGTCTTACTAAGATTTCTTTATTCAATTAGTCTTTTTTTATGCTTCTTTCATGCTGATTGACTTATTTCCAAGAAACTTAAGAGCACATCTCTGGTAAACACAAGATTAACTTTTGTGTGATTCTTTGTAGGGAAGCTCAGTTTAAATCAACTAATCAATTAGTTGACAAAATCGTATGAGTGTTAGTCGGCTCAGAGTTCCTTTAGACGTGGACAGTCTTTGTAAAAACCTCTTTGTGTAGCAGTCTTTATTGTTGTGGCGGAGTCTGCTATCGCAGGCAGTAGGCTATTCAATTGCCTTCAGTGTTTCACAAGGAACTATGCATGTATTTAATCCACAAAAATCATGTGTAGATACAAAACAAAACATGGTTATTTTGGGGATTTGTCAGTGGATACGCTCTGAATGTTGGAGGGAATAATGGAACAAGAAGGAGCAGCAACAGTGAGCTGCTTGGGCCCTATTGACCCCCACATGCCTCCCCTTCTCTGTGCATTACTGTTGAAATACAACATGGCCTCCTATATATGCACACGCAGTATATACACATACCAAAACACATATACATATAATCAATTAAAAAAAAATAATCTGTCTACAATTCAGTCATCATCCTGTTCTATCTCCCTATTCACAACCATCCTGCTCCAGCAATGATACAAATTACAAGCTACCTTGGAGTGACGGTGGTAGCACCAATCCTTATACGATCACAGGGATCTACAGTCACGCCGTTCATAAAATGTATGAAAGGTTTCCACATCATATAAAAATCCTCAACTTTAGCTGCTTTAGGAAGCAACAGTGAGCTGCTTGGGGCCCTATTGACCCCCCACCATGCCTCCTCTTATCTGTGCATTACTCTGGAAATACAACATGGCCTCTGGTTTCCTGTGGGGTAATTTGATTAAAATTAGGAGCATGCACCATGTAAGCTCAAAATCAGATAAAAAAATTAAGGATTTAAAACTAGATTTGTACTCAGAGCACATACACCAAGACACTATTTATGTATACTGTAGTATCATTTTGTATTTATACAAAACAAAACATGGTTATTTATGTGGATTTGTCAGTGGATATGTTTTGAATGGAGGGAATAATGGAACAAGAAGGAACAGCAACAGTGGACTGAAGACCTGCAGGTGACAGGAAGTAGAAAAAAGTATTTACTATTGATCCTGAGTTCTGAACTTCAATAGTTACTTATTCTGAGAAAATCATTCAGCACACATGCTTCTTCGCACCTTCGGGATTACATTTTAAATGTTGAAGTGTTGATATCCTTTAACCTTCAAGACCTCCTGACAGAAAGCATCTGCTCTGCTGAGGTATCCTTTAGTAACACACTAAATCCCGACTCCACCTGCTGCTCAAACCTGACCTCTGACCTCTCTTTGAGGGACGAAATATTTTGAGATTGAGAAACAATTGCTGTTATTTTATAACATAAATGTTATAATTTTCTTTCAGGTTCCAGGAGCTGCTGCGGCATTACGTGGAGATCACCTGACCTCTGTTGAAGACTACATGGAAACTCTTGGAGAAGAGTTGGCAACATCCGTCAGAGCCACTGTCCTCCTTTCACTGGCTTTGCTTATTGTGCTCTGATGTATTGGTCTGAAGTTATTTTATGATACAAGAAGTGATGTATGTCTTTGCTAAACTGTAGTAGAACTGACGGTGAGCAGCTAAACCCAGTATTTGGTCGCAGGTTGATAATAAAGTAATGCCCTGCCGTTTCTCATCTTTGTTTTGAAATGTCTGTGATTTATAAGCGAGTTCATTCATATTTGTTTATTCTTTTAACAAGATAATTTAGGTTGTTAATTTAGTTAGAAGTCAGGCAGGGGACAGATTAGGATAAATGTTTTAGTTCACTTTAAATATTTGAATTATGATAATAAAATGATAAACTTAAGGGAAACTTTGTAGTCTGAAGTAGTTTTATTTGACAAGAAAATGTGTTTTTTTTCCCTTGGCTTCACAAATGTTTATTTTTTGGATCTTAGCCGTAACAAAAGCCTCCTGACTGTGGAACAAAATACAAGAGATAAGTTTGATACCTCTGTATGGTGTATAGTAGATCTACAGTTGGGCAGTCTATAAAGCACTTTGTTAATGCTTAAAAGTCATCCATGAAGTTTGACTTATGCACTGAAGTATTCTAGTTATTACACCATGTAAATGTATTAACACTCAATCATTGAGGTTTCTCAATTTACAATTTTGCATGCTGTTAGGTGCAAATACTGTGTGAATAAGGCTAGTTTTTTTGGCATGTGATCTTGATCAGAGTCCGACACATGAACATTTAAAGTTTAGTCAAAAAGCAAGTAAAGAAAATAATATAAATAAAATATAAAATATAAGTATATAAATATAAGTATCCGAAAAATATTTGAAAAAAATATTAGTTAAATATCCGTAAAACCATCTGTAAAATATCCAACAGATATTAGTTAAATCTCTGAAGAAATATTAGTTAAATATCTGTAAAACCATCTGTAAAATATCTAAACAAACATTATTTTTCAATATCTGAAAAAATATTAATTAAATATCTGTAAAACCATCTGTAAAATATCAAACAAATATTTTTTTTTACAATATCTGAAAAATATTAGTTAAATGTCTGAAAAAATATTATTTAAGTATCCGTAAAACCATCTGTAAAATATCCAACCACTGTTTTCTTTTTACAATATCTGAAAAATATTAGTTAAATACAGTATCTGGGGGGAAAAAAGACTGAGGATAAAATGGGAAGTGAAACACAGTTCAATACAGTTCAGCTGCAATAGTCATGTGACTTTGGGCAGTTTATAGTTTAAATGCTAAAGAATTAGACATTTGGTGCATCAACAATACAGTCCTACATCTAAAATAACGAATATTAAGCACTTGATTAGATTCATTAAAGTTATGCAAGAGTGTATTATAGTTTTGACTGAAAAAGTGCTGTTATGATGGGTGCAGTAAAGTTTAATTCCTTAGGTCTCAAAGGTCTCAATGTTCCAGCACATAGTGTTTTTGGTTTGTTATGTGAATTTTATTACAACATGCGTTTATAGAGTGAGATCTTATTTTTTAAATTCTTTTTTTTTATTGTGTTATAAAGTGATTACAAAACAAGTGAAGACATGTGCAGGGACATATATAAAAAAGACAAAATATATTATACAGAGAAAGACATATATGACATATATCTACTCTTAAACACATATACTGTAAGCATGCACACATATCTACACACACACATACAGATGTCCTTCCTTCTATGTGTAGAACAAAAAGAAAATAAATGAGTAAAATATATATATAATACAGTATATACACATATATATTAATAATATGAGTAATAATAAAGATGATGATGATGTTATGTTATTTTTTATATTCAATATACATCAAAACAAAAATCAGTTCATATTAAGAACACACCACCAGGAGGCGCCACTTAACGTTGGTATAATAAAGATGTTCCACCCGGAGCTCTTCAAAGGAGGGACACATGACCCGGAACTTGTTCCAGTGTAACAGTTGACTAGCTGCGGCTCGGCTCTCTCTGCTGCTATGTCTTCAACAATGGCTGTTAAATTAAACGCTTTGGTTAGCGATTCTTACGTTGATATAAGTCAATACAGAGACCAACATTTTAAGGTAAGTTGGGGGAAATATCCAGCAATAAACTGAGGTTTAACGTCACGTAACAGTTTATCTTTTAAACTAGCAGTTAGCAGCCTTTAGCAACCGTTAGCAACCGTTAGCAGCCTTTAGCAACCGTTAGCAGCCGTTAGCAACCGTTAGCAGCCGTTAGCAACCGTTAGCAGCCGTTAGCAACCGTCAGCTAACAACAAGACAACGTGTGTTCACTTGACTGATGTTACTTAACTGTGAAGTTTACTGTCCATCTTTGTACCAAACTTGAGCTCTAAGCGTTATTCAGACTAGGTCAGGGGTCAGCAACCTTTACTATCAAAAGAGGCATTTTAGGCAACAACAAAAAAAACAAAAATCTGTCTGGAGCCACAAAACCTTTCTTCATTGTGATGAAGGTAACACAGTTTATAGTCTAAGTATAAAGTATATAAGTCTAATGCAGTGAGGGCCCAAGAGCAAATCTACTACAGAGTATTAGGGCCACACTGAGGGAAAAAACATTTGAGATCTACAGAATAAAGTCATAACTTTACGAGAAAAAAAGTTCAAATATTAGGAGAATAAAGTTGTAATGTTACGAGAAAGAAGTTATAACTTGACTAGAAAAAAAGTCATAATATTACGAGAAAAAAGTCATAATTTAATGAGAATAAAGTCATAACTTTACGAGAAAAAAGTTGTAATATTAGGAGAATAAATTCATAACTTTACGAGAAAAAAGTCGTAATATTACGAGAAAAAAGTCATAATTTAATGAGAATAAAGTCATAACTTTACGAGAAAAGTCGTAATATTACGAGAATAGTCATAACTTTACGAGAAAAAAAGTCGTAATATTACGAGAAAAAAGTCATAATTTAATGAGAATAAATTCATAACTTTACGAGAATAAAGTCATAACTTTACGAGAAAAAAGTTGTAAAATTGCGAGAATAAAGTCATAACTTAACGAGAAAAAAAGAAAATAACACGTAAAATTACTACTTTATAATATTATGACTCTATTCTCGAGATCTCAGATTTATTTATTTTTCCTCAATGTGGCCCTAATACTCTGTCGTACCATTGTACCTTAGACCTACAACAATGATAAATAAAAATGAAAATGTAAACAAAAAACAGTTATTCATTTCCATTTTTATAAATCCACAGGGAGCCACTGGAGAGAGGCTAAAGAAAGGCATGTGGCTCCGGAGCCGCAGGTTGCTGACCCCTGGTCTAGCCAGTAATTTGGTTTGAAGTTAACATTAGTAACGTTGGTAACGGACGGTACATTCAGTTCGCATTTAAACAAGGGAGCTTTATTGAGGTCTCAGACATTGACCGGTGTTCATTAAAAATCATTTAATACCCAGTGGACGTATAATCAGATAATCTCTGAAAGGTCTATACACTCAGAGGCCTAATGCTGGGTTTATTAGGTAACTACAGTGGTGTTTAGTTACTCATATGCTTGTTGCTTGTGTTTTTTTAGGGTAACCGCTATGATCAGGAGAATCTGCTGAAGCAGAGCCACACTTTGTATGTTGGAAATCTCTCCTTCTACTCCACTGAGGACCAGGTAGGATACACCTTCATCATTACTTATATTGGCCAAGGATGTGTGCACTGCACATACAGGGCATTTGACTCCGGTTCTTGCGCAAAAGTATCGTATAATGTTCTTTTATGATAAGAAGCTGAAAAAGTACACACAGCATTGCACACAGTGAAATTTACTTTCTGCCCCCAGTATTAGGAGCAGTGGGCAGCTTGGGGATGCGATGCCTTGCTTAACTGCACCCCAGCAGTGCCCAGGAGGTGAACTGGCATCTCTCCTGCTACCACATAACAGTCCGTACTTGATCTGTGCAGAGACTTGTACCGGTGACCCTCCGGTTCCCAAGCCAAGTCCCTATGCGCTGAGCTACCCCATGTAGCTCTGTGTTACTAAAAGTTCTTTTAAACTATTTTTTCATCTTGTTATGGCCTGTGACATTATTTATCAGGTCCCCAAAGTCTTGTGACTCTAGAAGTTAGTGAGTTGCGAATATGAGTGTGGTATACTTTTGCATCCTGTATTTAAAACCATAGACAAAGCTAATGGATTATTTTGAAATGATGATATATTTCAAACCTACAGTGTTTTGTAATTTTATGAGTGTATTTCCAGGATAGTCTCAACAGATACATCTTATCATCTCTTACACAATTCTCACTTCTGTCTTCTGATGCGCAGGTACACGACATATTTTCTAAAAGTGGAGAAGTGAAGCGCATCATCATGGGCCTGGACAAAGTCAAGAAAACAGCCTGCGGATTCTGCTTTGTAGAGTATCCTTCTTAATATGAGACCCAAATTAAAAATAGTTTTAAAATACTTGCATTCACTCATATGCACAGCAAACACACCTCCATATCAAGTCAACAGTCTGCCTGCTGGGTTACTAACCAAATCACCATGCATTATTAAGCTTTACCACCATAGCATGAAGTTTGCAAGTTTAGGTTAATAGACCTTAACCCCTGCTGTACCAGATACTACACACGTTTAGGTGCAGAAAATGCCATGCGCTTCATTAATGGCACACGGCTGGATGACCGTATCATCAGGACAGACTGGGACGCCGGCTTCAAGCAGGGACGGCAGTTCGGCCGCGGCAAATCTGGAGGACAGGTGAGGATTCTCACATGTGTTTGTTATGAGTTATTTTATGTAATTATCCCACTATGGATGCTGACAGGTTTTTATATGTAAAAATGTATGTGGAAAGCTCTGGTTACCTTACCTTTTTCAAACCATGGCCCCCAACCGGAGTGATTTTCTTTTAAAGGTACCCTCTTCGAGCTAGGCCGTCAGACGGGAGAGAGAGAGAGAGGGAGAGAGAGAGAGAGCAACGATGGTGGAGCAAGCTAGAGAGTGAACAAAGTGAGGGACCATTAGTGAGAACAAAGCAGCGAATCAGAGAAATAAAACGCAATTTTCTGATTGTTTCCCAGTGATTAAGTTCTAAAACACAAATAAACACACAACTAACTCTGCATAACTCTGCGGGAAGTTGCAGAGTTGCCGGATTTTGAACTAGAAGTGCACTCAGAGAGCGCAGACCTCCGCCAAGGCAGGTTTCATGTACGTCGCATGAGGAAGGTAATGAATGCAGCTGAGGTCTGTGTGTGTGTGGCTCAGCGCTACTCTCCGTCAAACTACAGACACGCAGCGATCATAGCAGCACTTGCACACAGCAGATGAGAGGCAGAGGAGCAAAGGGATCACTGGAGCACATGCACAAAACGCAGCCCGTTATCATCCGTGAAATACGGACAATTTGTAACTGACGGGGCTAAAAGACTTGTGTCTTGGTATCAGAAGCTGAGGGGCGTGACAAAGCAATGATATTTGACCACCTGAATGGGCAGCACACCCTGCACGCTGTTGTTGGCTGGGACGTTACACCCCCATGTGGGGCCCAAAAGCTGTTGGCAGACGGCCAGCAGCATCCCGAGTAAAGCAAAATATGCATAATAATAATAATATCCAGGCAGAGGTTCAGAGTCTCTGCAGAAGCAGACACCACCACACACTTCTAGTGGGGCAGAAGTGATAATTGAGAGGGAATTTTTTTCTATCTTTCTATACATTGTTTTTTAGGAAATTCTTGGGTATTATACCTTTTAATGCAGATATATCTCTGTCGGTGTATATGTCGGCTAATAAGTAAGACATTGCAGCACAGAAATTAACTATGTTTGAGGTCATTCAGAAACTGTCACCATGACATAGTTTGTCCACAAGAGAGCACTGACAGGTTGATTTTTCAACCGTAAAATATCTTGCTCCTTATGTATCTTGGCCACAATTTATAAAAGAAAAGCAAATATATGGGATCTATATCAAGATGGTTTGTTTATGTTATGTTTTTATGTTTCAAAATGACTATTGGATTTAATATCCCATGGGCATAAATGCATATTTCCTCACTGTCAAAGATCCACTTCAGTGGGAAACGCTGAATCCTTATTTTGGCATAAAATAAACAGATTGCATATCTCAGCAGCTTCAATCCACAAATGCTTATGTGTGCTTTTTAAAAATCCATATCTCTCGCTCAAATTAAAAGCATCCCGGACAAGTCACATTGTACCATAAAATAAAATATATAGTTTGGCAGTGTTTTCCAAAATAGAGGGAACAGATAACTTAACTACTATAGTAGTTTGAACCATTTCTGATGTTAAGGGTTAATATGTAGTCTATTACACGATCAGATTTTAAAACACTGCCGACCTCTAACGTCCTGGGTGTTTATGTCATCATGGTGTTCGGGGTCTCCTGCTTACCCGTTTTGTCTGTCCTTCATATTTATAAAAAGATTTGGAAAACAATATTAAAACACACCATATTATGGTATTTGAAAATGACATATGCTGAAATGGCATTCAAACAAAATCAATACACTATATCATGACATTTTAATACAGCAGTATGATATTTAGAAAGTGATATCCTGTCCAAAAATAAATTATGCATGATTAACCGTGGCCTTTTGAAGAGACAGCATTACTATAGCGTGGCATTTGAAAAATGAAAGTCTGTTATGCTGTTAACAAATACATAATCTTGTCCACTTTTGCTGTCGTGGTACACAATGAGCTTTCTGGGAGAGTGTAAATGAGGAAATGTAAATATTGGACTAAGATCTGGCTTATTGTGGGTGAAAATACAGACTTATCCCCTCAGTGTGTACCTTTTAGAATAAGTCCCCCCTCCATTAAACAAATGAATGGTGTGTATTTTACATGTCCTCTGGTTGTGTTTTTGCTTCTTGTGTAGGTGAGAGATGAGTACAGGCAGGACTACGACCCAGCCAGAGGCGGCTACGGTAAGCTGGCTCAGCAGCATCACTCCACAGAGGCACGTAATACGTTTTAGACACCACAGCAGTCTGCCTGGACTTCCTGCACCAGATGAACTCTCCAGCAATGCCTCTACATGCTACCACAGATTGTTTGTCCCAGCAGGTCTGCACGGACCACTGGATCTCAGAAATTAGCAGATGTTATTTATT
The DNA here is from genome assembly GCF_015220745.1 of Sebastes umbrosus. Taxonomy (NCBI): domain Eukaryota; kingdom Metazoa; phylum Chordata; class Actinopteri; order Perciformes; family Sebastidae; genus Sebastes; species Sebastes umbrosus. Next base: position 10,263,710 of record NC_051273.1, read on the forward strand.
TATTTCCTGTTCTGACTGCCTCTCTGACTTTCATAGCTGTTCTCAGTCTACATGATAGCACAGGCCAAACCTCAACATTGCTATATGATATACATATTTAGTGATGTTATCCTGCGCATTGACATACCATCAATTTCCCCGCAGGCTGGGAAAGGCTCTGATAGCATGTGGTGACTGGGTTGATGATGTATCAAATGTCAAGACAAAGTTATGTGGCGTTTCCATGTCGGGTTAAAATAATACTCTGCTGAAGTAATAGATAGGAAGCATTCTGTTATCTTACTGATTGCCGTGACTGAAAATTTGTGTCCCAAATTGGGTTTACTTTTTTAAATAAAAATTTTTTTTTTTTTTTCTAATCTGTGTGAGGTCTGGTAATCCAGCGGTCTGTGCTTGATTTTGTGAATGTCATTCAGCTCAGGCTTTTCAGGGGAGAATATTACATATACTTTAATACATATTTAGCAAATAAATAGATTAAACCTGCAATAACAGATTTGGTGGCCACTTGTGGGAAGTGGAAACAAGCTGTAAACACAACACTGTCATATAAATTGACAGTTACGTATTTACACATCCAGCAGACGTAGCTCTTATTTGGAGTTTGTGCCCACCTGACGAATTTAAGTCTAATATTCGCTCTCCTTTAAGGTCAATTTTGGTTTTCGCAAAATCCTGAGAGGAAATAGTTATGCTGGGTGAGTAGTGTGCAGCCGAGTTTTGGAGTTATTTGCTAAAAACATTTGCCTGCAGATGCTGGATCGATGCTGGTGAGGGCTGTGAGAGTGAACCAAAACGGTAAAATTGTGGACCCTGAATCCAAAACATTAAGATGAAAGACGCTAAAACTCTCAGAGCTGAGATGAACTGCAGAGTCAGGTGATAACAGTTTGCAGCTACGAGTGACTCCTTTCATATTACACATTAGTCATCTCATCCATTATTGATGTAATATTGATTCTAGCAGCTTTAAGGGTAAAGTTGGACACTAAATCAATTGGAATCTCTGAATAGCCTTGTATCCTGAAATGATCCTGAAGTCCACGTCTTCCATGGCTGCATGTAGATATACAGTATATCCTCAGTGAGGGTAGTGGTTTGATGCCCTCACTGGCGTGTTCAGGGAGTGGCCTTGGGTGGCACAGGCCACCCCTGAAATCTGATTGGCCACCCCAAGTGCCACCCCAATATCTTAAAATATGATTGGTGTACAATAGGCGTTGGTGTAATGGATACCAAACTTGTGACCTTAGTGATGCTGAGTGAATGAACCCTTAGATGATGGTTCTATGAATGTCATTTACAATCTCCACAGGTTGTCCGGTAAGAACATGAATATGATGACGATATATCAATTAGTCCAGGTCACACACACTCTCTTTGAGATACCACTCATTTATTGATTGAAGATGGTTTTTAAATCCTTTTGTGTATAGTGTGGATAGTGAGGATAGTGTGGTTACTAAATACAGAAAATGAAATAGAAAACATGAGCAGGTATTAGTAACATGAAGTAATAATAAAACAAACAGTATTGTATGTAATTAAATGTAAGCTAAACAGTTTAAAACAGGAATAAAAGGAGGAGAACACAGCCTTCTGAACTTTAAGGGAGCGTCAACAAATAGCAGACTCAGGCTCTCAGGCAGTTCAATGAGCAGAGTGCCACAGGCTATTGGTCCGTGCATGTGATCAATGCATGGGCTGGTGAGGGGATGCTTTTGGTTAAACTGCTGCACCTTCTGAACAATTGGCTATATGCCCAGTCAGAGGCGGGCCACGGCACTGAATGTAAACTGCACTGTTGTTTAGAGTTGCAGTTCCTTCTCAAACCTGAGAGGCAGAGATGCGCTAAAGTAGTATGTAGCCTGCAAAAAAAAAAGGCGCGAGGAAGAAGAAGTTTGAGCAGGTGAGCCTACAGGTGAAACAAACTGTTTTTCTACAGTCAGTCTATGGAAGCAACACGTCTCTGGAGCGTCGTCGTGAAAGATGTGAGTAGCCTACATTTGACTACACTTACTGTGCCTGTAGTTAAAAGCTGTAACGGTAATAAGCTAAACATTTACCCTGTCTTGTTTTATTTATTTTTATTGTAATTGGCACAAGGCTGTCATCATCTCATCTCATTAGCAAACACTAGTGATGGCGAGATGAAGCCTCATGAAGCTTTGAAGCTTTCCAGCAAATTGTTTCGGAAAAGGGTTCATAGCTCGAGGCTTCATGTGCTCACGAAACCACCTGGTGGTCAAAGAGTGTAAAACAGGCAGATATGATCTTAACCATGTGATGAGATTCCTTTATTAGTCCAGCACTGGGGACATTTGCAGTGTACAGCAGCAAAGGGGATAGTGCAAAAAACAAGATGCATCAGCTAACACAGTAAAAAAAAAAAAGAGCTAAACAAAGTGTAACAAAATATGAACCAAGTATAAAGATAGGAAGTATACAAATAGGAGCAGTATATACAGTATTGACAATAAACAGACTATTAACAAAATTGCAGAAGTGGAAAACGATATTGCACAGTGAGAATGAAATGAAAATCCACCTGAAAATATCAGGTTATTGTCAGTTTGTCGTTTTTTGGTGTGTAAGTGTAAGTGCTCTACTGGGAGCAGTGCTGGTTGTGGTCTACTGGGACCACAGATCTGTGATATACTGTATTTTGCGCCAGTAAGGCTGTTGGGAATGATTATAAACAATGAAAAAAAATCTATTACCATGTAATCAATTTATATATATATATATCATATATAATAAAATGTCTATTTAGTAAGTATATTATGAGTATATAAGATACATGTATAATAGACTGTAATTGTTTTGTGAGTAATGCATCTTATGTGTGTAAACCGATCCTTTGGTCAATAATTGTATTGTAGTGTAGTGTAGTGTAATATAATATAATAATTACAGGAGGGGTAATATTAGTGTTCTGTGTCACTTCTGGAAAGTGGCATTGGTTGAACCAGTGAAGATCTGAACCACTTCATGAACCAGTCAGCGGTATGGCCGGGCAGCGAGGCCATCGATACAAGCCTCGATACGCGCATCGCAGGAAACTTCCTGGATTACTCGACACACGCTCCGAAGCCTCGGCACAGCACGTAACATCACTACTATTTAGCCATCTAGCCCTCCCAGTCAGCAGTGCTGCATGTGAGCGGAGTTTTTCAGCTCGAAAGCTCATTAAAACTCATTTGAGGACAACCATGCTAGACAACAGACTAAGCCATTTAGGTTTGCTAAGTATTGAGTCAAGAAGAGCGAGGGCACTCAACATGGATGATTTTATCAAAGTGTTTGCAAGCAAACACAAGAACAGGCAAATTGCACTGTTTTAACCCTCCTGTTTTCCTCAGGTCAAGGAAGGAAGGAAGAAGGGAGGGAGGAAGGACAGAGGGAGGAAAGAAAGAGAGAAGGACAGGAAGAAGGGAGGGAGGAAGGAAGCAAGGAAGGAAGGAACTGTCAAAATAGATTGGGTCTCTTGAATGGTAATACTAGAGTAACCAACACTGTAGCACATGTAAAGTTTATAATTTGTTTGGTTAAATAATTTGTTCAAAGAGGCGTATGTATTTTAAATATGTTTGCACTTTATAGGCGGAGAGTGACTGTGTTTTTTAATGTGCATTGTTTACTTATGTTGGCTTTTGGAGTCACAGGTTATTTTGTAGCATTATTACTGTAACAAATCAGTGTTGAAACAAGATTTGTTACAAGTGATGTAAGCTTTTTTTATGCACACATAAGCTCTGGTAAGATCAGCTATCTCTGTTGATAAAATATTCTACACGGTCTGTACCTCCAACCATTTACATTGTTGCACATGTAAAGTTTTGCACAGTTTTGTCAAGTAAATATTTTGCCCAAAGAGTCTTATTTATTTTAATTTTGTTGGCACTTTATAAAGTGACTGTTTTAGAATAAGGATTTTCTTTTGTATGTAACCTACTTTGGGAATTTACAAATTATTTTGGCATTATTTAACACTTCACTTTACAATGCTAAAACAAGATTTGCTGGTATGTGAGGAGGGATGTGACTTTTGTTTATACCTGGGAGTTCAGGTTTCTCTGTTGCTGAGAATACTACAGTAACTTACTACACTGTGGCACATGTGACAAGTTTTGTCAAGTAAATGATTTGCCCAAACAGGCTTATTTATTGTAATTTTGTTGGCACTTTATACAGTGCACTTTATACAGAAAGTGCATTGTCTTTTTTTTATGTACTGTATATCATACCTTGGAAGGTCGTTTTGAGGTTAGAATAAAGTATGGTAGTTTTCAATCACATTTGTATGTTGCCTTTTCCTGAATGTTGTGACTAGTAGGTCTATTCTTGCTTGCAGTGTTAGTAAATGAAGTAGATATGGGTTGTGGAGACAAAAATGGTAAATTAATGCTATGCCGACACCTGGGTGTGTGTGTGTGTGTGCGCGTGCATACGTGAGTGTATATGTCTGTGCGCAGGCGCTCCTGCTCACACTTCATGCCACCCCTGCATAAGTCAGTGCCCCACTGGTGCCACCCCTATCAAAAATGTCTGGACACGCCCCTGGATGCCCTTAAACAGCTATATATATATATATATATATTTTTGTTTAACTAGGAAGTCACATTAAGATTAAAACCTCTTTTACAAATGAGACCTAGCCAAGACATGGTCAATAGCAGCATACAACACATAACAAGCCAACAACTTTGAATCACGGCAGCAACAACTGGTAAGACAAAATACATTACATCATATAGTACAGCATGTTGATCATGTGTTTGATTGTTTATTCCAGAAGAGGAACACCTCCTTTGTATATTTGTATGATAAGCATGTTTTTTTTAGTGGACTCATTGTGATTTGTAAGTGGGCATAGCTCAACGATATCCAGGCACCAATGCCATCAAATAAAGACCTTTCATATGAGGACTTCTGTGGGATTTGAACCCAAGACCTCTCGCATCTGAATCAAAAATCATAACCCTAGACCAACAAGACCAAGAAAGTTACTACCACCACCACAGCTCTTTCTCTAATTCGTCATTTCCTCTATGAAGCTGATGTACCGTTCAGTAGGGATACAATTTGCAAAACTTGCAACAGTTTTGCCATGAATTAAGATACAACCTATTTACCTCACAAAGCTGGTGTTTACCTCATGCTCATGTTTTATTCAGCCAAGTAATTCAAAATTATGATTATACAGTATATTGGTGATCGTCTAGCTGAGCAGTTGGTCACGGCTGTGTTCCTGTACAATCCTCATTGCACTTGTAATAAAGAAACTTCTTGGCAGTTTCTGAGCAGTCAGCTGGTCTCTATATCTCAAAGTGAGCTGAAGCAGTGAAGCGAGTAGCAGAGCAGGATACTGAGCAGTTGAAATTGGCTCTGCTTCAGACACACTTATGCATTATAATCCCCACCACTAATTCCTGCCATCAGCTACTACATTTCATTCTTATCAAGTCCTCTATACGCAGCACACATTGAAAATGAACACAAGATGGCAGAAGAGGAGGTGGATTTCCTTTTAATGATTAGGGACAGAGAGATGTGACAGTGAACCGACAGTCATACACTCCCCATGTTGGCTCAAGGTTCTCACTGTGATGAGAGAAACTGCCAGTTGGGACCTTTATTAGCAGTAGGAGCATTAAAGCTGGGGTAGGCAGTTTATTTTTGCCGTTATTGGGCAAATATTCCATAATAACCTTTCAGCATATTTTTTAATTGCTTGTCACAGTCTTCCTCTGTCCCTCCCTTCAGCCCCATTCTCACTTCGTCTGCATTCTTCATCCATCCACCAGATGCCCTCAGACTTTCCCACCTGTCCCAGTCACCTGACTCTCTCATTCACCTGTTTCCACTTTCCCTCATCAGCCCTGCAATAAATAACAGGCTGATTTCCCCTTATTCCCTGCCAGATTGTCAATGTTGCTTATACCACTGCTTTCCAGCCTTCTGAACCAGAACCCATCCTAACCATTCATTTACAAAGGAGCTAAAAAATAATGGCTAGTTGAAATAATTATCCAAACGTAATGGATAATCGGTTTAAATAGACAGATAAAACTAATGTATGGTGAAAGGTCAAGTTTCTGCCACTACATGTGGTGGTGGTGGTAGTAGTAGTAGACTGTATATAAGAAGTGGACGTAGTTTCCGTGACGTCACCCAATTAGTTTGTGGACTGCCGTTTTGAAGCTTTGAGTTGAGTCGTCGACATCTTAGTTTTTTGCAACCAGAAGTGACACAAGAGGGTGAAGCTAAGTACAACCGAATACAGAATAAGACTTTTTTAGGTGACCAAACAGGATACGATTTACTTTCATAAGCTGAAAACACACTGTGAAAGGTTTCAAGCTGTAAGACGAAAACACAGACCGCTCCCAGACCGGACAACGTCGTGGTAGTGAACTGTCAATCACAAGGTAGCCACACCCTAAAGCATACCCTGCTTTATGGTCTATTTGACTCTAAATGGGACCATACTTTACTAAATGAACATCATGCTGTATTGAAGAAAACTTGAAACTAGTGATTGATACCATAAACTCATGTTTACAATGTTTACTGAGGTAATAAATCAAGTGCGAAGAAGGGTCATTTTCTCATAGACTTCTATACAATCAGACTTCTTTTTGCAACCAGAGGAGTCGCCCCCTGCTGGCTATTGGAAAGAATGCAAGTTTAAGGCTCTTCAGCATTGGCTTCACTTTTCAGACCCGGAGGTTGCCCACTAAGTAGTAGTAGTACAAACTGACCTAAACAATTGTATATACAGTACGTATGTAGAAATCCACTTTTTATGTAGTACTACAAAACATCCTCTTTCAAAGTCAATTGAAATGGACAAATTTGGAGCATGATGAATGGGGTCAATGAAGGGGTATACTTCAGTTCACCTGACAGGGCTGTAGGGGTACGAAAAAATGTTTGGAACCACTAAAGCACTCACAGGATGCAGAGATTTGAAAGAAAGCTGAATTATAGGACTCTGTTTTTCTCCTTTTCATAGACGAGATGGACACCACCACTGCTGTTTCAGACCCTTTTTATTACACTGCAGGCGGGTCAGAAGGAGCTGTGGCCTCAACTGCTGACAGGATCGTAAAATGATTTCATTCCGTGCTCAGCACCGCACCATACCATGAACCTGTTCATGATCCATAAAAGCTCTTTGCATCCAAATGAAGTGTATTTGACACTTTGTGTGAGCCTGGGGATTTATCCTCTTCCATTTCTTCTGCAGCAGAGGAGGTGAAGCTCATCCAAGTGTGCCCCACATGATACGGCTCTTTCACATTTTCAACATTAGCTGTTATCATAGTCTGGTTCAAAAAGTCAAGATCAAATGGGGTCAAGCGAGAATTAGACAGTGCCAAGGCCAGACCCAGAATTAATGAGACGCTGATGCAAATGAGAGGGCTGTTTGGGAAAAATGGAAAGAAATGCCTCAAGCTTGAGCTCTGTCTCACTGAGGAACTCCTTATTAAGGCAGCTGTCATTGGTTGCCTACAGATGATGCAGTTAGTGGAAGGACATCATAATGTACAGCAGACAGTGATATTTTAGAGAATAGTGTCCAACTTTGTGGCAGCTTTAGGAAGCTCCTATTCTGTTTCAACGTGCCCAAGTGCAAAAAGCCAGGTCTATAAAGAAATGGTTTTCTGAGTTTGGTTTGGAAGAAGTTAACTGGCCCACACAGAGCCCTGACCTCAACCCCATTTAGAATGAACTGGAACGCTGACTGTGAGCCAGACCGTATCGCCCAACATCAGTGGCCGACCTCACTAATGCTCTTGTGGCTGAATGAGAGCAAATCCCTGAAGTCGGCTTCCAAAATCTTGTGGAAAGTCTTCACAGAAGGATGGAGGCTGTTGTAGCATCATATGCTCATAGTTTTGGAATAAGATTTTCAACTATCACGTATGGGTGTAATGTTCCCGTGTCCACAGGCCTTTTACTTCTAGGCCAGTTAGTGCTTTTTGTACTTTTGGCCATAATTTAGATTTTATATCTGATATTGCATTAAGTTTTATCTGCAGCAACTGTACATGAATCTAATCTACAACAATACTTTTGGGACTGTACAGTGGTTTGTCAGGAGAATCAGGCTGACAGACTGTTGCATCTTATTTAAGTCCCTGGATAAAACTGAATCCCAAGTATAAAAATATAGAGAGGATGTTATGCTTTGGATTTTAAAAAAAAGTTTTCATAACTATGCAAGCAATGCATTTAGTCATAACTCACATTTTTAACTGTCACCTGCTTGTATTTTAAATATTTTGTTTTACCTGGAGTGGAGACAATAAAATAATTGAGAAACATGCTTTCAACTAATACATTTTAATTCCACAATTAGAAAAGGATATTGAATGCATAACACAAACAGACCTTGAAGTGACAAATCAGTGGACTTCCCCTTAAAGGTTCTCTATACAATATCCAGAGCATTAATATAGCAACAAACAACTATTTGCTGTGTAAAGATATAGAGGAGTAATGTCTACCTGAGCAGAGAATTAAGTCACTATCTCTCTGTATGTGTGTGTGTTGTAATCCAAGCGTCTCCATGCTTTGTTGACATTGCCGGGCCAGCCGAGCGTGCCTTTTAGTGCAAGTTCGTGCATGTGGGGCGCTTCACAGACTGCCAGCTGAGCTCTCGCCATGTTGAGAGCCGTACAGAGGCAATAAAAATGCTCCCAATCTCGCATTCGGCACCTTCAAGTAAATCTCATAATTCTGATTTAATAAGACAACATTTTGACTTACATTAGTGTCATATTTTGCCTTTTAAAATATAACGATTTTGACTTCTCATAGTCAAAATCTCCCAGTTTTAACTTACCAAAGTATTTCTATTTTTGTGAAATTTTAACTATTTGAACAGATACATCTTTGTGTTTGGGAGACAGAAACATTGTATAGAAGAAAGACAAGTTTAATGTAATTTAAATAGAGAGAAAAAGTAATGCATCTAAAACAACATTAGGCCATTATATAATACAACCCGATGTCACTGATGGATAAATACTTCCATCACCATTCAACAGTGTCAGGAGAAACAATAACCTCCTCCATATTTTTATTTGCTCCAGGAGAATAACAGCCGACAGCGTTTCAAGCAGTCCAGTGACTAAACATGCAGATTTCCTGTTATTGAGCTGAAGCGTGCCCATAAAGAAGCTAAAGTAGCTTGACATTTCACCATAGGGGAAGTATTTGTGGGAAATGAGGTGCTTTATCTGGTGACACGCTTTACATTCAGCTCAAATGTGAGCATTAGTGTCGGCCTAGATTGAGACTGAGCAGTGTGCTGTGATAAGGCTGAGGAGGAATCACTGAAAAGGATTTGACAGGTGGAAGCTCGATGTCGAGGCTTAAAAGGCACCTTGTCCTTCCACACAGATGCTACTATTGTACAGTGTTTCATCATCTGTGGTTTCATTTCATCGGTTTCATCTGCCACCACGTACACCATGATGGGGTGATGCAGTGAACATGAAAACATGAGTTTCATGTCAGGGAAAATAACTGCAGGACTTCAAGTCAACACTATAAAATCAACGTCAGGGAACAGAAAAAAAGTTATGATCTATTAAATGTCTTCCCTGTTTTGGACTGGGGTTAACGGCTTTCATTTGGTTGTTGAGAAAATTTGAAACGTGACCTTTTGAATGGACAAATGTCCTGTTGCATTTCCACTTTTATTGTCTCTCTGTCTCAATTGATTTGTGTGGTAGATCGGTCCTCCATCTGTCAGCTGGTGAATGACTAACATGAAAGACGTATCCTCTGTAACAGGCAGGTGCTGTGGGGAGAAAATAGCATGGATGGGAGGGTGAGTAAGAGATGACAGAAGGAATATAAATTACATTTTGGAGGTGAAAACCTCCATTTGATTAGCAGAATATAACCTGGGGCAGTACTAAATGTATGAAGAGCAACTGAATCGCAAGCAGAGGGTTACAGGGAAATATACATTATTAGAAAGGACATTGTCAAAATTGCACAAAATGTATTTCCTTTAATCAGTCTAGGTACTCAGTCTTAAACTATACAGCCCTATCACTATCTTGGATAACTGATTTGGTTGCTGGCGTGTAAACTTCTCATAAAGAGCAGGCCGAACTGCCAATGATAGGGACAATAAAGCTTGACTGTTCTGCAGCGAAGATGCAGTATGTCAGAAATGTGTCCCGATTCTAAAATTAGTCGAGGGTGATCAATTTGGGGATAAAATCTGTACACAGCAAGCTCCATTTAGTAGTCATCAGAAGTCATTTTAAGCCTTTGAAAACAGTTGTATAATGTCTTCTGTGACTCCAAAGAGGCTTTCAAAAGTCTGAGAAAAATAACCCTACTAGTTTGACAAAATACTCTTGACTCAAAGTCGACTAGCTTTTTTTTTTTGCATCTCAGACTACAAATCTTTAACGTAAAAAACAGTTTTGCCTGGTCGCATGGAAAGGCGTGTGAATAACACGATAATGCGCCAGGCACAAGACTGTGAACAGAACGGCATTCTTACTGTATACATGTCATTTTCACGCCATGTAGTCTGTACTGACTGTAATGTAATGACATAGAATGAAAAGGGTTGGGTCCAACAAACACAGGACTTTCAACCAGGAGACTGGTGTTCCAGAAACATGTTTTATTTTGTAAGCTACATTAGTGATGTTTGTCACCATTTTTCCGTACTGATTTTCCGTACCGTTTCGCATATTATTTAGTTTGTGTAGTTATTTTAAGGCCAACTGTGACATTTTTTCCGAAACCTAAGTGAGTGGTTTGTTTTGTTGCACCCTGCTGGTACTGCACCTTCAAACACACGTGTAATATTCATGCCTTGGCGAGGCAAAACGTCACATTACCCGCTATCCTCTGGTGGACAAGTGGGTTTATTACACGCTTTGTCGTGATATCAAGTTGGACAGCAACATGCCGGGTTGCGTGTGAATGATGTGATCATATACCAGTTAAAGAGGGTCTAACAAAGATCTTCATTGACCACACCCATCTTCGAACTCAGCCTTCATTTTCATCTCACCTACACACCAGTAATCATCTGGCAAATTACTCAAAACCGCCTCGGCGCCTCTATGACCTCCTCCAGTGTGGAAGGCTGATGTTAATACAGTTTATTTTCCTTCACTGACACCGAGCGTAGCCAGTGAGTGTAAATCCCAAATCCAGAATAGTTTCATGTGAACATAATTCAGAATGAAAAGGGCTGTCTTTTTCGGACAGCAGCTCTAACTCTTCACCATCCTTTTCCATGTCTCGTTCCGGCTGGGAGACCCTGTCTGTCATAGCTGCTGGACTGGTGATGCTCGCCGGTCGTTACGGCTGGTAGACCTCTCGGTGGGAGGCTCTAGCCCTAATATCACGCTCCACAACACGCTCAATACCCCGCAGCTTTCTGGAGAGCTTCACCTCGGCCTCGGTGCTCAAACAGTGCCTCAGTACATGTGTTCCTCTTGCTCACTCACTAAAGATCAATGTCACCTGAGTGAAACACTTACCAGTCCAGGTTTTCCAGTGACAGACTCGCTGTCAAGCTCGAGGCTAAAAGTTTCCGCCCCAGTGTTTTTCCTCTGATACCTCGGCGTCTTTAAACACGCTGTTCTAAGTGTAATCTATGTGCAGAAACAACTGTCATGCTTGAGCTCCTCTTGCTTGAACCACGAAGCACCTGGTCCCTTCAGCAATCATGTTAAGGCTAATTGAACACAATTATAATTACAGGAGAATTTTTCAGTCTGTTTCAATTTAGTACAGTCCATTTCCTGCCGCTGATCTACCTCTTTCTTCCTCCCAGCAGTGCTGACGACTGTCTGTGAAAACCAAAAGCATAATAGCTCGCCGATTCAAACTTTATGACCCTTCTCTCTAGCATCCCTCCCCTCTGAGTAAACACCAGCGAACCATCCATCACTTAAGAAATAGAGAGATCACCGGAATTGAGAGATCTTTTCTTTTGGCAGAAATGGGATTTTACAGTAAATCTCAATTGAAATCCTTTGGAGGAATGGGAGGATGGTGCAGTATGTCAAGGTAGCCTCAATTTCACTTACATTCCCTTCTCCTTACAAGTAAGGAAAACACTTCAGACTCTGGTATATACTGTGCTTTACGACTGGGTCAGATCAGTTCACCAAAATTACAAAGTTTTCTCACGTACTTCTAGTGGTATCTAGACATGCTAAGGTTTAGAGAAATACATCCCTGAGATTTCAGCCGCTACCCCAAAAACAGTGGAGGTGAGATTTCATCTCTTCCCAATATCTCAACATCTCTTTACATTGTCCCTTGTTACTGTGGATAATCCACTAAAGCACTCATTAGATCTCACAAAAATAAAAAAAATAGATTCAATGAAAACTGTTCATGGATTATCCAGAGTAACCACTGATGCATTGTTTCAGGGAAGATAGGTTGCTGTATTAAGTTTTAAATGTATCCTTCACGTCAATTGTATGTGGGTGGAGACATTGGAGGATTGGTCATTTAGTCAAACACTGACAATGACATATACTATGTTTGTGTTTTTCTGATAAGCAACTTCTTGTATGTTGTATGCTAGCTAACTGTAGCCCCACTATGTGCCTCTCACACATAAGCTGTTTATAAGAAGTGGAAGTAGTCACCGTGACGTCACCCATTGGTTTGTGGACTGCCGTTTTGAAGCCTAAAGTTCAGCATTTTGGCCGTCATCATCTTGGTCTTTGGCCGTTGCCATCTTGGTTTTATTGGACCAGAAGTGACAGGAGAGGGTGGAGCTAAGTACAACCAAACGCTGCATACGACTTTTTAGGCCACCAAAATGTTACATTAACTTTATCGAACTGAAAACACACTATGAAAGGGTTAAAGTTGTAAGACACGAACACAGACAACTCCCAGACTGGACAACGCCATGGTAGCAACCTGTCAATCACAAGTCACTCAATCAGACTTCTATTTGCAGCCAGAGGCGTCGCCCCCTGCTGGCTATTAGAAAGAATGCAAGTTTAAGGAACTTCAGCATTGACTTCAGACCTGGAGGTTGCCCACTGGTTTCACACATAGCTGCTGGTAGCGTTAGCATTAAGAAGCCTGATAAACGCAGGTGGAAAAAAGGTCATACATGGACGAGATTTATTCCTCTCCAGTGGCAGTAAACACAACACATGGGTCCTTTTTAAGAAAAACAAAGTCGAATATTACATAAATGATAAAGTCTATACTATCTGGATTCTATTTTTTCCCTTTTAAATGAAAATCCTATATGCTAAGAAGTAAAATAAATAATATTTTCGATTATACTTTCATCAGCTTACATCTCATGAAAATACTTTTTAAAAATGAATCTCAGGTATTTGGAAGTCCTATTTCCACTGGTGGGAAATCTTTATATTCACAGGAGGTGACAAATTAAAAAGCAACGAGAGAAAACTGAGCTCACCACCACCAACAGAACCTCTTCATCATCTCCACTCTGAAACACTTTTGTATTAGTTTCCCCCATCTTCTGCTCATCCATGGAGAAGATTAGATAAGACTGGAGCTGTTGGTGGGATGCTCTCAGCAGGGTGGGGTCCTCTTTATCGTCCCCTCAGGTCAGACGATGATGTCCAGGCCGAGCTGAAGCTGACAAATGAGCAGAATCCTGCTGAGTAAATGTCATTTGTGGATTCATGTCGGACCCTGTCAGCCTCCACCTGCTTGGGATGCAAAACCTATATTTATCCTTCCTTGAAATGTCTGTCTGGGCCTCTGTCTTTCTGTCAGCTTCTGTGGGCTTGCTTGTCTATCCACCTGAATCTCTGACTGTCTTTTCTCTGCTTGCTACTATATAGTGTGCCACATGAGGCCAGTTCTTAACTGAGGTGGCTTCACCCTTGCGTCAAGGGGTGAGAGCAAGTTTCATATTACAAATTGCATTTAAATAGTTTATACTTTGATATTTTGGGAAACACGCTTATTTGAGTTAAATGAGACTATTGATACCGCTCTTCACTATGAGAGTGACATTGGGCGAAGGTGGGGTACAACCTGGACAGGTCGCCAGACTATCACAGAGGTGACACATAGAGACAGACAATCACTCATGCTCTCATTTACACCTACGGCCTTAGGACTTTGGGAGGATGCTGGAGAAACCGTAGAAAACCCACGCTAACACAGGGAAAACATGCAAACTCCACACAGAAGGGCCCCAGAGCTGCAGCCTTCCAGCAACATGCAGATCGGACTCTGATTAATTGATTTTAAACAAAAAAATCTTTTAATTAAGTAGGTGAAATGAAATGCTATTTTTAGATATAATGAAAATCAGTTCCCCTTTTGGATTATTAATGCATAAAAAAGACAAAATTACAATTTCAACCAGAGTGAAAGCCTGAAACTAATCAGTTACTGTGAAGCCCGGATCAATAAAGCACCTGTGAGGATATCGTCTTGCCATGGTTAAATGGATGTTATGCCTCTCTGATTCCAGCTTGCATATAGTTATGACTGTGGTATAAGGCAGGCACTTAAATTTGTAATTAATACGAGCTAAATGGAAGTAAAAACTGCTTTTCCCTAAAGAGCTGAATCCCTCTTATCAGCGCCATTAACGGTCTCTGGAGGAGAAGTCAGATTCACACAACACCACTCATTTCACATCGGAGGGCTGCAGTTACCGCTTGTTATCTGGGATTTCTCTCAAGCTGCACTAGCACAGCTGTTTTGGGGGGTATTCGTATCAGACAATGATTGTTTGTGATGATTTTAGTCAGAGATGATAATGTCAGGCATGATGTGCTGGCAGGAGGCACAACTCTGCATGCCTGGAGGCTCGTTGTCTGATCCAAGAGAATGAGTTTTACTTTAATTAATCCTGAATAAATAATAAATAAAGCTGAGGAGAAGTTCAGGGGAATACAGTTTTTTCCTGGAAATCAAATTAAGAAAAGTGTTTTTTTGTAAACCTGTAATATGAGAATGTTTCAAGGATGAGCCAGAGAAAACATGAATACTGATATCACTTTTGTAGACTGTTGTCTTCTCTTCTCTTGTCTGACCTCGCTTAATAAATCTAGTCTCATAAGTAACACCTTGAGGCTGTGTTTGTTTTCATTACAAGGGTGACTGGAGCATCTCTGACTTCACACCTGAATATTTTACAATGGCCTAGTGCCATCTTACACTTTGATTATTGGACATCAATAATATAATAATAAGAAATAACAGATTGCACATAGGTGTGAAACTGAGCCCGTGTGTTGGATTGGGCTCCTGTATCTCTTCCTTCCTCCCAGTGCATGCTGGGATAGGCCATGTGACCCTGAACAGGAGTAAGTAGGTTTGGAAAATGAATGAATTATACAACTAAGGCATATTGAGGCTCTTCCAGGAGCTTGCGGCAATGGAGACACTGAATATTTTTCCAGCCAGATGACCTGCCAAAAGACTCGAGAATCCAGCAGCAGATGTTGTGAATAAAAAAGTTTGAGGAAGACTGCATTCATCACTTGGCTGGCTCCATTTGGTTTGCAAAATATATAAGAACATGTGGGGGGATATAAAATGGGGACAGGAGATCATTGAGTGGCTCATGAACAGCTGCAAAGCAAAAGGATTTATTTCATTTAGAAGCAAATTGAAGCATAATATCAGGAGTGGTTGTAGCTGGATAGGCCATACTGCCCGGTAAACCTCAAATTACTCCCTTATCACCTGACTCTGCCAAATGATTTGCTGGAGTGGAATAAGAGCACACTGGAAAAAAAAAGAAGAAGAAAAATGTTGATTATTTGATGTTATCTTCATATTAAGGTAATTTTATATATGGGGAAGCTTTGCTGAGCACACATGCTCTCTTTCAACAGAAATTACAATTACACCTGCAGCACAACCGCACACTCTCAGTATTCTCCCCTGAGAAAGTACAATTACCATGATGGGCACGGCCACCATTATAAGCTCCGATATGAAATTTCATCATCTCATATCGGCTGAACTCGACCATAAAGGACTCCGGGGTGAAATAACATCTATTTTCTATCAATATTCAGAAGAAGTGAATACACTGACACGTAACTGCTGAGTTAAATGTGCTGTGTTCAAATGTTCATCCATGTATATTGCATTATCACTAATTCCATATCAAAATACATTCCACAATCCAGCGAGTGTTAAACCTGCGTCAAATGTAAATGAGCCAGCTAAAACTATACACACACTCACTGGAGATAAGAGCAATAATTGAAGCAAACTGTATGCATCAGCAAAAAGTTCCTGGTGTATCTGGATTCTCAGACTGCATGAAATCATCACCAACCCCAAACTCTCCTCATATTTTCCTCTTTTTAACCTTAATGATGTATGAAGTGGTTCCCAACCTTTTCTGATGAACTCTCAATGCCCCCCTTCATGGAATTCAATTGATTTCAAACTGGATGTTATTTAGCACAATTGACTATATAAAAGTATTTTCATACAATTGAACTGTCAATATTTAGGTTGGTTTGGTCATGTTTGAAATCTTGGAGTAATATACGTTCTCTACCTGTCCACCAGATGCCCTCAGACTTTTCCACTTGCCCCAGTCACCTGACTCCCTCATCCACATGCTCACCTGTTTCCACTATCCGTCATCCTCATCTGCCCTTTCCCTCCAGACCCAGTCACCTGACCTTTCCTGCCCACCTACTGGCCTGTTTCCCTCATCAGCCATGTAATGTATAATCAGCCCATTTCCCCTGCCAGATCATCAAAGTTGCCGTGTTGCGTTGTGCCTTTGCTTTCGAGCCACCAAAACCTGGACCTGACCCTGTAGCTAACTGTTTTATACTTCTCTGCTTGCTAAGTAGTTTGAACGCTGTCACAAAGGTGCTAAATACAGGATTGGGAGCATTTCTATTGCAACAGCTCTCAACATGGCGACGGCAAGATGCGGGTCGCAGCTAACGTATTAACAGCGCAAACAGTTGCAAACAACTGCGAAAGTGCTGACAGAGATAACAGTGTTTAGTTGAGGGGCAACCGGAGGGTGGATGCTACGCTTTCATGACAACAGCGTTGGTTTGGACGGCGATATCAGCTGTAACTGTCGTATGAGAGCAATGCAGAGCAGCGGCAGTGAGCTAGCCAGTGGGGCATGCTCACATACAGGAACGTGCACTAAAAGCACACGCGGCTGGCCCGGCGACGTCAATAAAGCATGGAGAAGCTCTGATTACAACCCACACAGAGGGAGAGAGACTTCATTCTCTGCTCAGGTAGACATTACTCCTCTATATTTACATAGACAATAGTAGTTTGCTGCTATATTAATGCTCTGGATATTGAACTTAGCACCTTTAATGGAAACATGTAGTGGTCAGGTTAGGCTGTCTCAATACAATATGTGTATATATAGTTTTTATCAAATCGTAATTTACTTCTTTTTTTTTCCAAATTAGTTGAGCTACTCCACAATCTCTCCACGTAGCCCTTGGCAACTGTAGAAGTACCCCCTGGGGTGCAAGTATCCCTGGTTGGGAATCACTCATGCATAGAAATAGCACGCTGAAATGCACTCCAGAGCCATTAATAAGCTACCTCCATCTCTCCCCTCATCTCATCTATTGAAATGATGTTACCAGGCGAGCCGAAGAAATATAAAAAGCGAAGCTGAAAGGAAAAATCAACTATAGCGATGTGAACAAATGAAGAGTTAGGTGCTTAGTGGGGAGCTGACATTACTGGACTCACTGGTCTGAAATCTACTAGCTTTGACTGGAGTAATATCTTGACAAGCAAAGGCGAGAAAGACGTATTGTGTTGATGGAGGAATTCTGTGTTTGTGACTGAGGGGGCCTAACTATGTGAGCATCTGTTTATACATATTAATGCGAACAACGATTTCAATATCAAAGTGAAGCGGATGTCTGGATAAATGAGGCAATTACTTTCACCGACTCCACTGAGACTCATTTGCACTATATGCTAACAAGGGCTAACAGCAGGTAGAAAGGAATGAATACCAACAGTCGATGCTATCTGACACAGCAACTTAATCCTGTCCCCTAGATAGATTTGGAGACTATCTAAAGGTGCAGTGTGTAACATCTGGTGGCATCTCATTCGAAGGTAACAAAAACACGATTCTTATTTTCAGGTGATTATACACTAAAGAAAACATACTTATTCATATTTAATTCCATTTCTGTATAATAGATCCCCCTTAATGTTGCACACTGTTCCTTTAAACTTTGTCAAGAAACCCAAGATTTATAAAGTGTATTAAGTTTGGGATAAATTTGGATCTACAAGAGGTTAAACACAATAAATAGTTACAACTTAAAGCTGCACAGAAAACCTTTGTATAGCCTATGTCTCTTCTGGATTGCGATTCCATGTTTTATTTGACCTTTTACATTATTTTCATTCACCCTGTGTTTTATGATTTCATTGTTTGTTGGTTCTTTGCTTGCCCTTAAGTTTGCTTCCCTGTAGAGCACTTTAACTTTGTGAGGAAAAGTTGTATTTATTGTATATTATATAAATAGTTTCTGAATCCTTGCCAGTTCCAGGACTAACTGCTCCGTGGCCTCCCTGACCTCTGACCTCGTTGCAGAAGCAGAAAGAGTTTTTATAATGAAAGTCAATAAATGATCAGCCTCTTGATTCAGCCTCCTTCATTAAGTGAGATAAATCTTTCTACACAATAAATGGGCAACAGACAACATCGCCCTGTTAAACACAGGAATCCATTTAACAATTACTGTAAAAGCGAGGGTGTTTTTAGTCAGCAGCAGCAGCAATAGGTTTCATAACATCAGCTACTACTTCTCTTCCTTATTGCATTTTTCACTGGGGCTTATTACTAAGCCAGGAAGCCTTCACTTCTGTGCTTTTGCTCATCGAAGTTTGACTCTCCCTCCGGAGCAGCTCTGCCTCTGAGAGACTAAAACTCCAATCTGCAGTACAGAAACCTGAACGAATGAGTTAATTTGACAGATCTGATATGAACCAAGTACTACTTACTGTCTCCGCACCTTCATATCAAGCTGCAGCCTGCTTCCTCCTGTCACCAGGACTAAGCTCTGCACTCGGCCCCCAGGGGAGGGAACCAGTCGAGCATACAGACAGGATGGTTTTAAAACTGGACTGCAATTTTTTTCAAATCAATGCTTAACTTTTCTTGTAACTGTACTGTTTTTCATTCTTTTCAACTGTGGTCGTTTTGCAGTTTCCTTTTGAGTTTCATAAAAGGTGCATGCAGTACATGTTCATTATGATGAAGCTCAGAGGTAATAAGTATAACAAATAATAAAACATGTTTATATTCGGAGTAGAATGGGGGATATTTTCATGGTAATATTTTAAAGACGTCTCTGAGAGCGAACAAGTCAGCCGGCTGAGATGAGACGATGCATTCTCACAATGTGCGAGAAATTACTTTTCTCACACCTCCGCTGCCGAATGGTTTCACATTCAGTGTGATTGTAAGGCAATATCATCAGATCTACAGATATGGCAACAAATAATCAAGAGGACAAATAGCACCAATCCAATTTTCAATTTCGCTTTTCACAGGAGGAGAGAGGGCGGTGATGGTGGAATTATGTTCCAATCTATGACACAATGTCCTATTGAGAGAGTGAGTCTCTCTTTGTATATTCAGTGTTTTGGGGGGAGATCAAAGTCCTTGAGGGTCCTTCAAATAAGAGACTAAATATGCGAAAGAGCAACTTGACACCAGCTGAAAATCTTCTCACCCTCATGCAGCGAAAAAGACCACTTAATGAGAAGACAAGACTGTTCTATGGTTCTGACAGGTTGTTTCATTGATTCTTTTTTGTTCACCCAATCATGTATCACTTAGGTGACACCAGACAGATGATTGTGAGTGTGAGCGAATGGTAGACAACCACTTGTGCATGCACAGAAAAGTAACATTAGATAGTTTGGCTTTTGTGACTTCAGTTATCTTATTTTGTTGGTGTGCTGTCAATTATAAAATAAGAAATGTTCTTTCTGTTCTTTCAGTTAAAGGAACGGTGTGTAGGATTTAGGGGGATCTATTAGCAGGAATGGAATATAATATTCATAACTGTTTCCATTAGTGTATAATCACCTGAAACTTTCGTTAGCTTAGAATGAGCCCTTCATATCTACATAAGGAGCGGGTCCTCTTCACAGAGTCCGCCATGTTGCTCCGCCATGTTTCTACAGTATCCCAGAATGGACAAAACAAACACTGGCTCTAGCGAGAGCCTTTTGCGTTTTTATGTTACCTGAAGGCCACCGTAGTTTTATGACACACTTGTGAAGCTGCTGTAACGTGAGCCGCAGCGTGCAAAACCCTGGTACCGCCAGCCACCGTCTGACTTCCGTAGCTCCTAAAGTAGTGTTAATGGTAAGGATGGCCTCTGAGCGAGGAGAACGGCGTTACCATGGATTTGCACTCAGCGGCCCACGTTACCACAGTCTTGGAAAGGGAGGAGTGAGCGGAGGGATACTCAGTTGGTTGCAATCTGCAACCACACTACATGCCACCGAATCCTACACACTGTACCTTTAAGTACAGAGTGTGAGATAGAGAAGTCGTTAATTACCAACTTAGGTGGGAAAGGAACGTTGTAAGCTTTGAATTGCTTTTAAATAATAGTGTTTTTGTTTGTAATTTGATGAACGTTACAGTCTCTCCACATCGCTTCACACACATCTAATGTTTTCTTCTCTTCAATGAAGCAGAAGCTTTAGTGGACATTTAAGTCTGCTTCCATTGCACTTTGTCCCATTTTGGTTTTAACGATGCAGCAGCTTTTCAGCCAAGCATAAAAACGTTTTTGCAACATTTCAATTTTTTTTTTTTTTACATTTTCAGCAGCAGTTTCCATCCACCTGTTTTCATGAAAATGTGCATAAAAACAGGTGGATGGAAACACAGCTAATGCTCCTCACCCTCCCTCCTTTACTGCACATGAACAGGTGCCTCATCTCATTCCTGCTGCCAGCTATCTTTCCTTACTGTGCATGCTTTGTTGAATATGATCATGCAGCAGCTTCATCAGTGTTGGCAGCACACTGTGTCAGTGGGGAAATGAACCGGGCGCTGTGCTGCTCATTCTGGCTCACCACTAAGGTCTTGTTAGTGCTCATTTGTGGGCTACAGTAGAGCAGGAAATTGGAGCCATGCAGAGTGGATTTGTGCCAAAATAAGCCTCTTTGCACCTGTATGTCCATGCATATGCCAATTGTATGTAAATCCCTTCACGTTCTCGCCATTGGGCTTATTTTCTAGGTGAGGTGAGCCTGTGATGGATTCCCTAATGCATCAAAATGTAAACACCCCCACATTTCTGCAACACATGACGCCATTTGAAAGGTGGTGTAATGGTATTCAGAATGGTACCTATCACTAACTGTCCTCTTGTGTTCAATACCATGTGACATATAGCGAGACTGTCCCCAACAAAATAATGACTGTCCTCTCTTAGAAGCAAAGGCAGAAGTAGTGTGATGCCGGTATACCGCCTAAAAACCAGTGGACTACCTCCGGGTCTGAGAAGTGATGCCAATGCGGAAGTGCCTTAAACTTGCATTCTTTCTAATAACCAGCAGGGGGCGACTCCTCTGGTTGCAAAATGAAGTTGGATTGTATAGACATCTATGAGAAAACGACCCTACTTCTCACTTGATTTATTACCTCAGTAAATATTGTACATGAGTTTATGGTCGCAATCGTTAGTTTCAAGTCTTCTTCAATACAGCATGATGTTCATTTAGTATATGATGGTCTCATTTAGAGTCAAATGGACCATAAAGCAGGGTATGCTTTAGGGCGTGGCTACCTTGTGATTGACAGGTTGCTACCACGTTGTTGTCCGCTCTGGAAGTTGTCTGTTTTCGTGTTCGACTTCAACCCTTTCAGTGTGTTTTCAGTTCATGAAAGTTATTTGTAACATTTTGGTCGCCTAAAAATGTCTTATTTAGCATTCGGTTGTTCTTTAGCTCCACCCTCTCGTGTCACTTCTGGTAAAATAAAATAAGATGCCGACGGCCAAAATGCCGAACTCAAGGCTTCAAAACGGCAGTCCACGAACAAATGGGTGACGTCACAGTGACTACATCCACTTCTTATATACAGTCTATGCTAAAAACCTACAAGGGAGGATGTTGGAGTGTCTTTGTTTCGGTGTCTGACTTCAACACCGAAGACTGCAGTTTGCAACCCGCCTCCCACCAACAGTCACCAACAGTTTTTATCTTACTCAGTCTGCCCCTCGGTCCATGTCTCCAGCCTCTTCTCACTTACCCAGGCCCCTGCATTGCCATTCTCCATCCATCCACACCAGATGCCCTCAGACTCTCCCACCTGTCCCAGTCACCTGACTCTCTTTCTTGATCTGATGCATGTGATCTGAGATGTGATACTTTGATGGCACCATGTGTAAACAACATATCCAACCTGTTCTCACTCCCAACTCGTCAAATACGAGCAGCTTGGTCAGAGCCTCTCAGCGTCTGATACTGACACACAGAGGCACCCTTTCGCGTCTGTACGCGACGCGCCGAGCTTTCAAATAACTCCAAGGAAGGAGACCACCGTTAGTGACTTGTAGGCGACGTGACAGCCTTAACAGGTTGGAGGATGATTTGAGTGTCCAAAACTCCACCCACACCCCCAACCCTGTTGGTTCCCCTCAATGTATGATGGAAGATTTTGCCCTTGAGGTAGAAAAGCAATTTCTTTTGTATTGTACCCTCCTGTAATAAGACCCTCAACCTGCAACACATGACATTGATGGGAAACAGCGTGCTGTTGAGAGCAGGGATCAAAGGTTGTGTGGGCGAACACAAGGCTAAGCTACTGCCACTCCCACTGATGACCTTCACAGGGAACAGCAGAAGCCCCACTGCTGTTTCTTCCTGGTTAGAAGGTCAGTCCGGAGGTATTTGTGGATGAATGACATTTATGGGGTGTTCATCTAAAGTTTGTGACGTCTTGTGCTGAGCTATGACCCAGGGGGATAAATGTAGATTTGATTGATGTGCATCTTCTTTTAAAATTCAAGTGCTCACTCACTGAATATACTGTGTCGAAAAAGCACATGCATAATTATAAAAGTGTTTCGGTACTTTCTGCCAAAAATCCTAATTGAAATCAAAATGACTGATGAGGTGTGTCAGAGTAAAATATTAATTAATCTGAGGTCTAAATACTCAGATTTATTTGAGAAGGGCTCAGAAGTGACACTTTCTTTTGTTGTTAAAAGGTGTCTTTATTTGGCTGGAGGTGCATTGCAGCTGTGAGGACTCTTGGTCAAATCCAGCCTTCACTCCATGTCCAATTTTTGTCTCTTTTTTTGCCTCTGAATTTTCTATAGAGGCAGAAAAATTTGAGTAATATAAAAAAAAATAATAAAAAAAAACACGAAAAGCTGGTATACAACATAGTCCCTAACGATTTTATTTGGGATGAATATCTGCTTTTCAAAGTGAACACGACCTTCCAAGGGAGGAAATGCATTGTAGCCTTAATATTCATCCCAGTAAGAGGTCATTACTGTAATATTGTCTACTTTTTTTATACGGATTTTGTGCTTATGAAGATAATTTCTAAAATTAATTGTGTGTTTTTAACATAGTGCTGATATTTCTTGATTATTTCCCTTGGTCCACACAAAACCCAAGGAATTTTATTCACCAAAATGAATGTTTGAGAGGTCTGTTTGTTCTGTTTGGGGCTTTTATTTGCTGCACAGTACCGGAGACCATGTGATAGTGTAACCTCCCTAGAAGGATGTGAAAACAGGTTTTTAAAGAGACATGTCATGCTCATTTTCAGGTCATTCTTGTATTTTGGGTTTCTACTAGAACATGTTTAAATGCTTCAATGTTCAAAAAAGACATTTTTCTCTGTCTGAATATACCTGTATTCACCCTCAGTCTGAAACGCTCTGTTTAAGCTCCTGTCTCTTTAAGAACCCCTCCCAAAAAAGCCCAGTCTGCTCTGAATGGCTTGTTAGAAAAATACACTGCACCTTTGCAAAGGTAGTTCTCACGGCATATTCTAATGAGCCTGCATGTAACATAGTGTGGGAGCCAAATCTGAATGGCTTGTTGAATCACATGTTTTCTGATCTATACAGCCCACAAAAAACAAGTAGGTGGTCTTATTTCACAGTTTGTGGGTTGGTAGGCACTCCAGACACCCAAATGGATGAGCACAAGCAATGAAAAAGTGAGTTTTCTCATGATATGTACTCTTTAAATGTCACAAAATGTTCCCTACAAAAATATTTTTGTGAGAACAATCGCATGCAATCATCACCTATTTGGCACCTGATTTGACTGTTATCAGGCCATCATATAGGTGTTATCAGTCGCTATAAGCACCATAGATGTGGGTCATTAGGGGCCTACTACACCTACTACGTTGTTAAAGTGAAAGTGAAACTTAAAAGTAACGTGTTCTAACATGTTGTAAAACTGAATAAAACTTCACGTTTTGAACACAAACAACACGGCTTAATTAGGTTTAAGCAAAAAAAGTTAGGTTTATGTGATAAAACTATAACTTATTTAGGTTTATAGGCAAAAAAAACATAGTTAGGTTTAGGCAATAAAACTACAACTTCTTTAGGTTTAGGCAACAAAACTACAACTTCTTTAGGTTTAGACAAAATAAACAGTTAAGTTTAGGGAAAAACATTGTGTTTTGGGTTAACATAACTACGAACACAAAGACAACTACACATTGTTGGTTTCACACAGGATGTGAACTCTGGTCTCCTGAGTGAAAACCCTGTGTTTTCCCGCCCTCCACCCCTTATGGAATTTCACACTGTCTATACTACATCACCTGACTTCCGCTTCTGCTCCTGTCATAATTACTACAGTCGCTAGAGGTCGCTGTCGTCTTCTTTTATACCTTTTTTTCGGTGATCTACCATGTGAATGGATGATAAAACCTGCTAGTGGGTGTAGGAGGCCCCTACTGACCCACAACTATGGGGCTTACAGCAACTGATAACGCCCCGGAGGCTGAAGCAAGAAAAGCCAACACTAGGATCAGCAGTGATTCATGGAGAGACCTTCGTCTGGTCAGCTAACATTACTGCCAAGCAGGGGAAAATATAGAGTGATATTGTGGTTTTAGCTGACGTG
Organism: Sebastes umbrosus; assembly: GCF_015220745.1. NCBI lineage: Eukaryota > Metazoa > Chordata > Actinopteri > Perciformes > Sebastidae > Sebastes > Sebastes umbrosus. The sequence continues at coordinate 10,288,850 of NC_051273.1, forward strand.
TGTCGCCTCACTGTTTTGAGCGATGCTTGTTCATGTCTATTTAGAGCGAGCAAGCGCGAACCCGACGATGACATTCTTTGACTTAACGGCCACAGGTGTCGCTGTTAACATGCATTTCTGAAAGTTACAAATAGTCCCTTTAATTGAGAATGAAATAAATGTGAACATAGTAAACTTACAACTCTCTATATTTGCATGCAAAGAAAGTGCCCTTAATTTTCAAGCAAATACTGACAAATGATGACAGATGATGATGATGATGAAAATAAAACATTGATGTGTAACATTAGGGCACAAGACAGTACTGCTAAACAAAGTTATAGAAGACTCAGGAAGCCATAGCACCACTTTGTAGTGTCCTCGAGCAGTGATGCAGTGATGCATTTAAAGTCCCCCCCCTGCACTCTAAATGTGTGTTGCCTATTGCTGCTTCACTTGACCTTAACTGTGCAGAATGATGTATGTGCAGAGTTTGACACCAGAATTAAATCAGAGTTTAACCAGCCACATGCTCTCTCCCAGTCCTGGGACTCTCTCCTTCAGGATCTCATTGTGGGAGGAGGAGGCGGTGCATGCCTTGGACTCGGACCTGCAACAGTCTCTTAAAAACCCTCCCTCCTCTTTTTTCCTCGCTCATTCTTTCCCCCTCCATCACTTGACGGAGGGCAGGCGGTGTGAGAGCATCCCCACCGGGTACCGGCCGGTCCTCCACACTGTGGCAGCAGCAGGGCTCCTGCAGCGCAGCGCACCAGAGCGCAGCTGAAGGAGAGGAGAGAAGAGGAGAACAGGAGGAGGAGGAGGAGGAGGAGGAGGACGGACAGACTGTCTCCTCTCCGACTGCATGGTGGGATTATACTCTGCAGCATCCCGTCGCTTCAACATGCCTTTGCGGAGTAATAGAGTCGCTGGGATTACTGTGCTGGTCGCCTCGCTGCTGCTGCTCGGCTCCTGTGGGACAGCAGGTGGAGAAGGTGAGAGAGCATCTCTGGTGCGCCTCCTGCTCTTCAGTGTTGTTAAAAGGGACCACTATTATTGCACTATAAGACATCAATTTGTAACAATGAGGTTGGGGAATACTGTATTTGGCTGGTTGATAACATATAAGCTTTTGATGAGACTTTAAACTCTCTACATAATGACAAATCAGCTCATTAAGAAAGACAGAGAAGATTAAAGTGTTTTTTTTTCTTCTTCTTTGTCTTGATATAATAGCTATGGCAGAGTGTAAATTGGTCAAACATGATAAGAGCTACTTATCATTATGAATCCAAATAAGTGAAATATGTTTAAGTATATCTATTGATTAATCAAGAGAATCCAAACTCAAATAACTATTCTAGGGCTGCCAAATGACACCTTCAGATGTCCTGTTTTATCTGACCAGCAGTCCAAAGACATCAATTTGTAAGGGCACGGGCTAACAATGAGGTTTGGGAATACTGTATTTGGCTGTGTTGGTGACATGTAAGCTGTTGATGAGACTTTAAACTCTCTACATAATGACAAATCAGCTCATTAAGAAAGACAAAGAGAAGATTAAAGTGTTTTTTTCTTCTTCTTCGTCTTGATATAATAGCTATGGTAGAATGGAAATTGGTCAAACATGATAAGAACTACTTATCATTATGAATCCAAATAAGTGAAATATGTTTATCTATTGATTAATCAAGAGAATCCAAACTCGGATAACTATTCTAGGGCTGCCAAATGACACCTTCAGATGTCCTGTTTTTATCTGACCAGCATGTCCAAAACACCCAAAGATCTTCAAATTACAATGAATGTAAGAGAAAAGCAAATCCTGGCATTGTAAAAGCTGCCGCTTTGGTAATTTTGCTTGACAAATTGCTTCAACATTTATCAATACAGTTAATTTTATGATTAATTGACTAATTGTTTCCAGCTCTAGCTTATTCCTAAAAAAAAAAAAAAAGTCATGAAATCTGCATTCATTCATTTTGTACGAGCTCTCACTTTTATTTTTCTTATAAATAAACGCAGAGGGAAGTTAAGGCAGCATCTGATCTGATCTGTGACCTGTTTCTCCAGTTTGGGAAGAAATGTTGCTCATGCAGTTTAATCTTTGAATTTATCGATTTAAACAGTTTGCTTGGTCTGATCTGACCACCGTGGGGGCTTGTTGTTGAAAGGGAGCTCACGTCCTCTGGGGATTTACAACTGTCAAGTTTCTTTTTTAAGAAACAGCGAATCCCACAAGTTGTGTTCTTATTTTAGCTTTTTTTTCCCAGCATTTGATGTTACCTCATGAGAGAAAGAGAGGAGAGACTGTGGTCTTTCCGTGGAGATGTAGGAGAGCTGCACAAGAGGATGCTGCTGCTTCGGCTCCAGTTTTATACTCTGAGCAGGTTTCAGAAAAGATCCCAAAAAGTGGGTAAAGTGATGATTTCAGAAGTGAAGTCACCTAAAAAGTTGCTTATTTAATGGCTGCTTGAGTGACAGATTTTAAGGAATGAGTGAATTTACCCTGCAAAACAAGTGTGAGAAATAGATACAGTAGATGACCTATTCCCCGCCGTTGTTACGTCCCTAGGTGCATATGAGCTGTTATTTTCCTCTCGGTCCTTGAACTCTTGAAGTAGTGGCTCTTTACAATCTGATGAATCTTCCAGCCTGTAATACTGTACTCTCTTGGAATGATGCAGTAAATAAGGGCAGCTTTTAACGTGGCATCCCTGTAGGCACATAGACAAAAACATCACTAATGAGCCTTTTCACACACACAAACACACACACACACACACACACACACACACACGGTTGGGTGAGGAGGGTAGAGAGGAGGGATGAGCATTAATAGGCATTGTGGTTTCTCAACTGTATTGATTTGTTTGGGAAGACAACAGCTGTAGAAGGAAAACAAGAGGTATTGATAGTATGGATTGGAATTGACCCAAATCCAGATGAAATGGGTACATTGTCTGTGTTGGCTCAGACACAACATTATCCAAGAGACAAATCACTAAACCTGAGATTGTACTGTATCACCCCACTGTGCTTCATATATTCAGCTCTGCAGCACATTGTCCATCAGTCAGAGCCTTTATCATCACTTAATGACCTGTCTACTGTCCAGATTATGCCTCCCAAGCAATGAAAAGGTTTCAGCGCAGTGAAGAACTATGATATCACTCATCCTGTTTTGTACATGAAGGACAGGAGGTTTCAGTCATTGTCATATCCATCATCTTCAGCGATGCTCTCTCTGTCTTCCTCTGTTAATATACTGTATGTCTCTCCCTCTATCTCACACTCACACACACGTTCATACTAAAGCTGACAGCGTGGTTCATCACAAGTTGATAGTTGAACAGTTTCGGAACCAGACATTGTCTGACAATTTCTGTAACTTTATGAAACCGACAATCCAACATTCACGGCCACTTCATGCAGCGATTCGCCAGCTGTGTGGAAGTTAGAGAGTAAGCAGCTTCTCTCTCAAGCTCTCTTTTTTCATGCGTTTAACAGCTATCACTATGATTTGCTTCCAGGAGAGAATGTCTGTCTGAAAATGTGCACCATTATTCCCATATTTAAACATTTATTGTGTCCCACTTCTCTCTATGGGAGTGTGGGCGTTTGAAATAGCTATAAACACTTTATCCAGCATGGTCGGATAACGTATCATACAAACTATTGCAGCATAACTCGGCCCTTATGCTTGAAGTGAAGTGACGATCCTCACTGATATGACCCTAACCCAACTTGTGTTGACCCAGAAGACGGGTGTACACTCAAAATGACTAGTTTGTTTAAGACAAGTCATCAGACTGCGTCTGAAGGCAAAAGTGTTTCTAACTGTTTTGAACATGTGGAAAGCCTCCTATCACAGAGAGGGGCCAGACACCATTAATCGTTCAAATGGGGATAATGGCTCACACTTTCAACATATACACGAAAAGTTAGATAAGTAATTGTATGAAAAAAAGGGATCATGAGAGAAAGCTTGAAAGTTATAGAGAGGGTTTTTTGATGCTGTTTAACCATACTACAAGCACTATTACAATTACATCCCTAACCATAATTTCACCTGAACCTAATTCTAAAACCAAGTCTAGAGACACCACAAACAGCTGTTTGTTTAAGCAATAGGTTGTTTGTGAGTGCCTTCCAAAACAATTTAAGAGTTTCTTGCATAGACTGTATATAAGAAGTGGACGTAGTCACCATGATGTCACCCATTGGTTTGTGGACTGCCTTTTTAAAGCCCTTAGTTCAGCAATTTTTGCAACCAGAGGAGTCGCCCCCTGCTGGCTGTTAGAAAGAATGCAAGTTTAAGGCACTTAAACATTGGCTTCACTTCTCAGACCCGGAGGTTGCCACCTGGTTTCTTGTGATCTGCCATCTCTATGGTAAAGTTTAGGCAACTAAAACTCAGATAACATCACAGGAAAAATTCCCGTCAAGGTTAGAAGACACCAGTGGTGACTGTTGGTCAGAGATGGCTCAGCCTCCAGTGTAGATGTCATATGCTTCGTATGCGCAGCCTTTCACTCTGACCTCTTTCGAAGTGGTTTTGTGGCAGTATAACAATGTCATACTACTGCTGCCTAGTGAGAAAGAAAAATAATTATTTGCCTGACTGCAAGAGGTCAGGAGAACACAAGTCGTTGTGAGCATTCGAGCAAATTACTTATGCTGTCTTTTTTCTGGTGGGTATTGTCAACTAGTCATCATCATAACATCATCTTTATCATCACCATCATCATTAGTCTCTGGAATGCAATCCGTACCTTCTTCCTCCCTTCAACTTCAACTTTATGGTGTAATTTGTCTACTCACACACTCCTCCTCAGTTTCACTTCATTTTGCAAATACAGTACCATCGGTACCACTTCACCACAACAAGCAGTGTACAGGTATAGACACATTACATTTTTCTAAAACCTTACAGAAAACACAATTTGATCTGCATTTTGATTATTGCACCGGTGTTTCATCTCACAGGTGGCTGAGACAGGATGGTAGGCGTGTTTGATTATTTAACTACCTAAAGCGGAGATCGGAGGGAAACATTAAGGCACTGTTATTTTCTCAGACTGCTGGAAATTCATCTCCTCCAGTCCACCGTCAGACAGAGAATACGTTGGTAAAAAATATGCTGGGAGAGGAGTTGATTTAAGTATGGGCCTAGCTCCCTGTTTCGTATGCGAACAGCCCTATCTCATAAGAATTTATTACTTTTCAATGAGTTGGTGGTGTGCACTGAGAGAACATAAACCTCTGAATAAAATCAATTTGATGTGAATGCGTGAGGCATTTTCTCTGCAAAACCCCGCTGTCCTTTGTGCTTCGTGCGACGGTGGCGGCGTCTTAGAGAACCGCCATGAGGAAAGAGCAAAGTAGTGGAGGATAAATCGCCCCTAACTTTTCCTCTATCGCGCCATTTATGAAAATGTGTTTAGTAGAAGTGGAGTCATGAAAAGGTTGTGATTAAGTCAAGGTTACATAAAGGTGGCAGCGGCTTGGTGGTGTGAGCCTGGAGCTGCCAGTCATGACTCCAGATTTATTAATCCAGGGACAAGTAGTTAAGCGATAAAAGTGACAGAGAACTGCAGTCCATCCATCTGGCTTTGTGACCTGAGGGATTTTGTGTTTGCCCAAGGCCAACTCCCCAGTGGATGCCTGCCTCCCTAAAAACAGACCCATTCATCAAATGGCCCTGTCATTATCTCAGATGACTTGTTATTGGTCCAAGAAGCCACATTCTGCTGAGGTCACTATTCACTGTCACTCTCTGAAGCTGGAGGAAAGTAGAAACTATGGGCATCAGCTATTAGCAAAAACACACAGTCTTAATGATGAGGGACATGTTGATATACTGTGGATTCATCACCTTTTTTTTCTGACAGCCCGTTGGGGCTTTATGTGACTCATAAATTCAGTGACAGTTGATATCCAATTCATAAAAACATATATTTTTCTCTTTTCCAAAAAGCAAGGATGGTGGGTAAGAAATTTCTCTTAGGAAATAATTTGTTCTCTTTGCTTTTAGACTAGAAAATCAGTGGTGGAAGAAGTATTCAGATTAAATAGTAGTATAGTAAATAGTACAATATTTTCCTCTGAAATGTAGTAGAGTAGAAATATAAAATATCATAGAACGGAAGTAAAGTACAAGTACCTCAAAATTGTACTTAAGTACCTGAGTAAAGGCACTTGGTGACTTTCCACCACTGCAAAAAACAAGTCAGAAACGAGTCCCCCCAATGGTAATATGCTAAAAGATATATTGATAGACATGTGCGCCTTTTTAAGCTGTTGATACTGCACATTACATAACTTAAAAACTCTTATAAAACATAATGAAAAATTGAGAATTTTGTTTTCAAATCATATTTGCTCCAATACTGCAACTTTAAAGGCAGGGTTGACGATGTTATCCAGTATACACTATTTGTTATATTGGTTGAAATGGCCTTTACACCCCGACAGCGATCCATTACTTATGAGCTCTGAAAAAGGACTGGAAAAGAGCAGTCATCTGTAGCTGCTTTAATCCTGTAAAAACGTCTACCAATCACTGCCTCGCGGTCTGCTTGGAAAGAACCTTTTTCGTCTCTGTCTTCTAGTGATTTTATTTTTTGCTTTTAGAAATAGAAAATGAAAATCAACCCGTTTTTTAAGTTAAGTTCATCCCTTTTTGACCCTGATAAAGAAAAACGCCTTGTTTTTAAATTTTTTTTGTATTTTAAAACGAAAATCAAATAACCACTAATTTTTTGTTTTTTAATATCCGTTCGTGAAAGGAAAATCAAATGACCAAAAGATACACTGACCAATTTCCTTGATACAACTGGTCTAAATTTTCAATGTTTATTTGATTATCTTTCAATATTTCTCAGGGCGAGTGTTTAGTTTATTATATTTATTATTTATAATTGTGTTCTTTTTCTCCTTGTTTTTAAGGAAGTATAACAGCTATACTATACTATACAAATTTAGACCAGCTGTATCAAGGAAATGCTACAGAGTCTAATAAAATATTGATGATTCTAAGCATTCATAAACTATAGACCTCAGATCATTTGTCACCATTGAGGAACCCCAAGAAAGAAAATTATATTGTTTTTCAAACCATACTTTGCCATAGAAATCAATAAAATATTAGGTAGTTTTTTGTTTTATGCTGTGCGTGCTGCCCCGAGGTGCATGCAGATCTCGGTGGGCATGCACAAACTTGGCAGAACCCCAGCAAGTTACGTCAGCAAATGCTATACCGTGGGTTTCAGAATAAAAGTAGTGCTTTCTCTGTCTATTGTTCTTAGCGACCCTGTCTTTGAACCGGGACTTGTGAGTCAGTATCAGAAGCCGAGGGGCGTGACAAAGCGACGATATTTTACCTATTTGACTACTACTGTTATTGGCACCCCCACGTGGGACCGAACGGATGTTTGTTGACGCCCAGAAGCGTCCTGAGTAAGGCAAAATAATAAGAAAAGAGAAAATACAGGTAGTTTCTGCAGAAAAAGACACCGCCACACACTTCTAGTGGGTCATAAGTGATGATTGAGAGGGATTTTTTTATCAGTCCATACATTGTTTTTTGTTAATTCTTGCATATTATACCTGTAAAGGAAACGGGTGGTAACAGTGGACAAAGCTGAGCCGCAGCTAAACAATTGAAGTATGTCTATTAGTGTGATGGGACAGAAGAAAGAAAGAAAATAGAAAAACAAGAGAAGGAATTTGTAGAAGAAGAGTGCACAAAAAAAAGAGAGCGAAGAAGTGGTGGAGTTTGGTTCAGTGCCCTGCGTGGACATTCATTGTAGTTGCCCTCCGTCTTTAAGCCATGCAGTGACACTCCTAACTCCTTCTCTCATTTCACCCATCAGTGGGTTTCTTTTTTTTCTTTCTTTTGTGTGTGTGTGGGCGTGTGTGAATCTGTGTGCGTGTGTGATGTCAGATTAATTCGCCTGACTCCCCTCATCTCACCTTCACACAGCTGCAGCTCTGTGGTGCACAGCAACACAAGTTTCAGCAATAAAATCCTGTTCTTCTGTATCATGATCATACTTTCCCGCCAGCGGGGTGACACTATACTGTAACATGCAATTACCTTTTCTTTGAAGAAAACCTTGCTTTTATGAAATAGGTTGAATGCTCTATTTGAAAGTCATTGCCACTTTCTCCATGGCAATGATCATGATCTGTGAGCAGAACTAAATTCACAAGAAATGAAAACCAATAATAAAACGAAGTAGGACATTGCAGAACATTTTAATAGATGTCATGCGCCTGTGAAAACCAGTCACATTTTTTTCCTTCAGGTTTTTCGCTAATTCCCTTTCTTGTATATTATCTGGTACAGAGACTACAAGCATGGCACCTTATTGTAAAGGTTAATAGCTTTAAAATGTAGTTTATTTATCAGCGTTTATTGGGCAAATATGACTTCTGAAAACTGCCTAACTTGCACAGAATATGGTGTTTAAACATCAAGCCCTCTAATGTATAAGTGCTATTAACAATATCTCTTAGACAAAACAAGACCCAAGTTGTAATAAGCTAGAATTTTCTTTTAAAGTGTTATTGTTATACATGTATAAATAGTATTACTGCACACCTCATGCTACTTAAAGGGCTTTTCCTATACAAGTATCAGTATGTCTCAGCATTGTCCCTCATTGCTACTCCTGTCTCAATCAATTAAACAGCAAATTAACATCAGATTAGCTATAAATACAGTTTACAATTACTTAACTTGTTGCTTTGACCTTCCTCCTTTCCGATTAAATGACAACCTCTTATATCTGTTGGCTGGAGGAGTGGAGTGGCACAGTGGGAGCAGGCCGTGTAAGTGCCTCTTGAAATACAGTAAGTAGTAATTATACCCATCAGGACTCGTATTCATGTACGGATCTTATTCTGACCTCCTCTTCTTTTTGAAAAGAGCCTTATGTAATGACACTAAACCTGCTCACCCCGAACCAGACACCATCAAGTTAATAATACTAGATCTTATTTCTATTGTTCATCACCCTATTTTCTTATGGTAACATTTTACAATAGACAGTTTTTAAACAAGTCTATTTTAAATCCAGTTATGTTATTTTAGAACAACCAGAATGATGACCAAAACGACAAAAATATGACCCAAGTTGCAAAAGAAACCTTGAATTCTCCTTTTTCACAACAAGCATTTATCAGTGAGGGCTATTATTTAAGATCTGAGAGTTTTTTGGAGAGGCCTTGAGGAACTGAGTTGTTTGTCACTTACAGTTTCGTACCCAAGGAAACTTTGTCCTTGCTCACTAATCAGAAAATAAAAAATAACAAAATAGGGGTCAAGAGCATGCACTGTAGATACAGTAGTTCAATGTGAAACGTTGAACATAGAGGTTTTCATATTTTATTGTTTTAGAACAATGAATCAAAGTATTTAATGTTGCTTTTTTGTCACTGATCGACAGAAAAATATAAAGTACATGTTTGCATAATAGCGAAAAGGTGATTGAAGAGCACAAGTCGGGATAAATACAAGAAAAGTCTATTTAACATTGTTTAACTGTAACTTTTTATACTCACCGTAGGTCAATGATGTACTGTATATTCCATCCTACTCAGTAACACAGTGTTTTTTTGTGTGTGAGGAATATAATCAAGTCAAAGATTACTATGCTTATTTTCTAGCTGGATGTTTTTATTCAGCTGCTAAAATACATCCTCTGTTGTAACCACAAGAGATGAAGCAGGAAAAAAGTTGATTTGTTGGTATTCAAAACGAAATGTTCATGCAGCAGCTTAATAACAGTCTAAAAGTATTATTTGCTCAATTTAGGAGATTTTCCTCCCAAGAAAAACATCAGCGTCAGTTGTTTCAGCAAGTGCCCCAAAACGCCACTTGTTTACTTTCAAGTGACAAACATACTTGCCAACCTTGAGACATCAAAAAAAGGGAGGATTTGTAAACTAAAATGGGGGTCTGAAAAATTTGAGTTACAGAGACTTTGTTTCCTGCATTCTGGTGACTTTTAAAGAGTGAAAATAACAAAAATAATAAGTACACTGCACAGCATTTTTATGTTAATTGTTTGATTTTACCTTTAACTCCCAGGAAAGAATACAGAATAATTTGCCCCTCTGCTGTGAACTAGTGTGAATCTCTAGCATTAACTAATATTCATCAGTTTTTATTTATTTTTGCTCCTGCTTGAGTATTTCTTTCTCTTAGTTCTCTCCATTTCTCTCTCCTTCTCTCACTCACTGAAGGTCCTTTCAGACACAACGGCACCACTGCGCTCCAAAACCCGGTATTTCTAATGGCTTGGGCCATACCACGGCGGCTTTTCGCTGCATTGAGCAAAGCCCAACTTTGGGCGCTGCACGCTGTGGCGAGCACAGCTTAAACATGAGCTCATACTGCGCTGTGTCGCGAGCATAGACTGCTTTCTTCCGCCGGGAAATGACCGTTGGAAACAGTAGGGATTATACACACTGTTCAGTTCCAGAAACAGGTTAAGATAACGAAAAGGAAAAAAAGCAATGAAAAACAGGAGTCTCCCAGGAAAATCGGGAGGGTTGGCAAGTATGGTGACAAACCTCTCTAGCGGCCATGCGGATTAAGACTCTTGTCCATTGATAGCAAAGTTGGCAGTAGCATGACTTTGTGATAGAGCCTTGAAGTATACAGGAGGAGGTCGGGTGGATCAAAACAACAAAAACACTGCTGATCGTCTCCCGTTTCCCTCCAAAAGTCAATGACAAAAGTCCCATAACCTTGATTAGTGTTGTTCTGCAGATCAATTACAACATATTTTGTAGTTTAATTAGGAGGACTTGCTGCAATTTATAGACACTGTCCTATAAAAATCTATGTAGCTCAAGGTTTGAGTCATGCTCAAGTCAATGCATTGCTTGATTATTTTAAAGAAAATGTTTTAGAAATGTAATTTCTTCTCGACCCATAGGGAAAGCCAACCCTAAGTGCTGGAGGCAAAAGAGAAAGAAAGAGGAGTAAGATAATTTGTAGTGTCTTTTTTTTTTATTTTTAACAAAGTGACTTAATGTCCTCTAAATGAGAAAAGGAAAAGAAAAGAATGCCGTTCAATTTCTTGTCCCTATTTTGAAATGCAAATATGATCCATTAATGAAATGCTCATCACGTACTCCCCCTGGGTCCATTAGTAGAAGTGATGTAACCTGCAGCAATTCTCGAAAATCTGCATAAGACTGACATAATTCATTTGGAATGATTTTTGAATCTTCCCTCTCATTACTGATGTGTTTTGCATTCATTTTTTTGTTGCTTGTCTCAGCACTCCGCATGTGTGCTAATGTGATGAGCGTAAACCTCGCAGACTCCAGATAAATGTTTTAATTGCTACTTTGTGGCAGTGCAGTTTTCTTTTGATCATTTAATTCTGCTGATTAGGTTGGCCTCCCATGGAGCAACATATTAATACAGTTAGCACAGAAGAAATTACAGCATTGTTTTCATACCGTTTTACAGAGAAATAGCAGTTAATTATGTTGCGGAGAGCGGTTTATCTACAGTGTACTATACATGTAATGTGATTTTCTAACAAGGGAGGTTTTAGATGGCGAGAGTCAGCAGTATTAAGGGACTGCCTGATGTGTCACCAACAGACAGATGAAGGGCTGGAAATGAGGAACAACTATTTCTCTCATTGTTCGCAGTCAGCCCGGCAGCAGAGCGTCTCATTTAAGCTGTCAGACTGTCAGGATTCACATCAGTCTCAGCCAAACTGCTTTACCAGGCTTACTATTAGTTTGACTTACGCAATTCTGGATGACTCAACGAAATACTTTTAGGTTACACCTCACAACTCAGATAGAAAGTCACAAACTGAGTTAATAAGTAAAGTTGATTTACTTATGAAGACTTTTGGAAATCCGCTATCAATCACAGCTGATTTGTAGTTTAAAGTGGGCATAATTTGGAAATAGAAACTTTATTACAGCCAGGCTCAGTGAGACTATAGCGTTCATTGTAAAGAAACCACATTTTTTGATATCTCAGTCTGTGATTTGCAAGAGACAGATGACAAGGCAGAGATTTTTTACTCATTGTCAGAATACAGGATGTCATCTTGAGTAGCTAAGACAGTTTTGTGACTTTGGGCATTTTTAACTGTCAATCCTAGGGCTGTCCCGAATACCATTTTTTGGGCTCCGAAGTTTCGGTGAGAAATATTCGAAGGTATTCGAAGCTTCGCAACATACCTCAAGGCAAAGCAGCGTCACGCAACCCGGGCGCGGCGCAACGCAGCAGGCTGACATGTTCTTCTGTCTGGCTGTCTCCATCTCCCCCGTTTCAGTGTCCGGGACAGTGCCGCTGCCACGCTACTGTACAGTTGTTGTGTGTAGAGGTACACACCTCACACAACACATACACACAACAAACTGCAATATCCGTCTGAGAATAACTAATAATAACTAATGTTGAATATGAATAATGAATAATGTTAATGGATTATTCCTTATTTTTATACATTATTATTACATATTTATATAAAAACAAATAAAAAAAACTAAGCATTTGAATGCTGATTTGGAGGTCGATTACCATGGCAATGGTTGAAGATTCGACGCATTCGGGTCAACTCTTTTTCTTTCTGGTCATGTCCCTCACCCTTCTTTCTTTAGATACACTAGTGGCGTGACCGTTTGGATTGCTTGGCTCCGAGTGTTGCTGCTTGTAGCGTTGTCAGCGGTCATGCCCGTTCAGAGCGCATGGAGCACAGATAGAGATTCCTTTCTTTATAGTTAGATGTGGGACTAGACAGAATGTATACTTGTCTGAGTGTATATGGATTTTCCTGTTTTGACCCCTTTTAGTTTGAGTGTCTATCACCATCTCAAAAAAATACAACAAACAGTAACTGTCTGAAAATAAACTCTTAATGTTTATATCCATTATTATGAAGACAACTTAAACAGAAGTTTGATTCCCAGTTGTTTTGGGGTTCAGGTAGTAAGTTTGAGTATGAATATTATTGTTATTAAATATTTATTTTAGTGTTGCCTCTAAGTTAGAAAAGTTGCTTAGAGTTCAAACAGTCCCACAGTGTATAATGTAGATAAATAGATAAATGAGCCTGCTACATCCTAAAAATCACAAGTTGCATTAATGGGTTAATGAAATTAGTGGCATTAAAATTAATTTGCGTCAACGCCTTATTAGTGCGTTCACTTTGACAGGCCTAAGATGAACCTTTGTCTGCTGGCACTTCTTTGGTAAAGGGTGAGAAGTTTGAAAAGACACAAACAGACAAGCACAGCTGTTTTCCACTCGACGGTGGCTGTTAGATCCTGCTGACTCTGAGAGAGAGAGCGAGATCACACTGATCAACAAGTCCACTCTGACTGTTTGGGACACTTCTACCGCTCTGAACTCTTTTACCTTTTGTTGAAGTGATGGATGGTACTCATCAGTATTCAGCATCTCTGGATCTGCTGTTGTCTCTCTGGGCACTCACTATTTCACTAGAATGGTAAACTGGATGATATACTGCAGACATATGGACTTTCTGTCTCTGCTTTTGTTTCTCTCTCTCTCTCTCCTGTAACCCTACGCCTCAAGCGCAAAACACACCAGCCACATCACAGTGTTGTCATTTGACTCGCATCAATTGATTTCATCATACAAACAGTAGGTACAGTGATGTGGTGATCCAGGGAGCAAATGTAATAAAATTGCTGCCTTTCTAAAGAGTTGATGCCCGTCGATGCTGGAAAATAGCCCAGCGTTTGAACTTACATCGAAAACAATGGCCACAGGTGTTTTGACAAGTGTCATAAGCTGCTTGAGTTTGCTGTCCTTTAGTCTTTCATAGAAAACTGAACTGAAACTGGAACTCCTGGATACGGTTCCAGATGTAAGAAAATCATATTGACATTTGTAGTTACGCAAATGACATCCATTTGTCCAAAGAAGAATCATAAATTAAAAAACAAAAACATTTGACATTGTTGTTTATTAAATATTTTATATATATAGTGGTCTTTAAAGGTGCTCCATAAGATATTCAGAGCATTAATATGGCAGCAAACAAATGTTTGCTATGTAAAGGTATAGAGGAGTAATGTCTACCTGAGCAGAGAATGAAGTTTCTCTCCCTCTGTTTGTGTTGTAATCCGAGCTTCTCTGTGCTTTGTTGACATAGCTAGGCCGGCCGTGCATGCTTTTAATGCATGTTTGTGCATGTGTGCGTGCCCCACTGACTAGCTCACGGCCGCTGCTCTGCACGGTACTCATATGGCGGTTACAACTGATAACGTCGTTGTCGACTGACCGCGCTGTTGCTGAAGCGTAGCACCCAACCTCCGGTCCCCCCCAGGTTAACACTGTTATCTCTGTCATTGCTGTTGCAGTTGTTTTCACTGTTAGCGCTGTTAGCAACGTTAGCTGCGAGCGAAGAGAGAACTGTGCGAAGGCAAAAGAAATGCTGCCAATCTGCGCATCTTTAACGAATACCATTTCCCACAAGCCAGGTTAAACCGGATTAACTGGTAAACTTGAGGCCATTTGAGAGGTTATTAAACAGCAGATGTTGACCTTCCTGGTCCAGATGTGGCTGTAACAATAGCGCACCCCCGTAGCTTTTTTTTAAAATTATATCTAAAGCAAAGAAAGAAGCAGAGATAAAACTGATGAAGGAACAGGGGAAAATAGTTTTGATGACATCAAATCTGCGCTGGAAAATCTTCATATTTGTTAAACGATAATATTGAACTTTGATAAAAATTCTTTGACATATTAGGTTTCTACTTCGGTCAGTATTGCAATTGAATCCCCTTCTGCTGTCAGTCTCCTTCTGTCAAGAGTTCAGTAAAGAAACTGTGCCTTCCTTGTAGCTCTGTTTTAGAAAAGCTTTTTAGATCCATATATATTTGTGTCTGACATAGCCCCGGCCAGTGGCTGACAGTTCAGCAGCCTTTTACTCTCATTTTCCCCTAAACTCTCTGTATTTGTGCTTTACCTTTTTTCACAGTCACCTTTCAAATGTCACTGCTCCTCCGAGGAAAATCAGCCTCGCCTGTTCAAACACCTCTGCTTCTTCTAACCCAGCTTTTCTTGCCAAGGCCGTGCTTTCATGACACATTATCCCACTGAGGTTTTACAGCGCTCATTTCACCTCTCTACACTAATTCTGCTGTATTTTGCAGTCGGTGCTCTGCTATAATCCACAGCTTGCTCTGTGGCTCTGTCAGCTTCAGGCCTGGCAGGATGGAGATGAAGAAACGGTAGCGTTATGAAAGATGTTAGGATCTGCCAACATCTAAACAGGTTGTTTTCTTTAATTAGACATCATTAGATCAAGAGTGAAAAAAAATGTAACGGATTCATTTTTGATGCACTGATAGATCCAAGTAGTGAACAGTCAAAAGACCCTTTTCATAGCAGACGTCATCAAAAATATGTGCGTGCATGTTGGCAAGGGAACGGAAGTGGCGTTTTATTCAGCTAGTACCTAATGAATTAAATAAGGGCTATTCAAGTGTTCGTACTGGGAAGTTGAATTACCCTAAAAAAAATATATATTTATCCGCTGAGTTACAGACGTCTCTTTCCCAATGTAAGTCTATGGGAAAAAGTTTTTTTTGGGCCCAATAGCATCATGTGACGGACACGGAAGTTGTAATTCCACCGTTTGGCCACTACGAAAGTTTGCTTCAAAGTCCGGCGCTCTTCCTGGTGGCTTGCTTTAAACATTGAATCAAAACAGGTTACCAGCTCAAAATGTCTGGTTGTTGCGTGTTCGGTTGTCAGAATCAATATTCAAACAGAGGACTCAAGCTCTACAGAATTCTACTCACTGACTAATCTGGATCTGGAAAGTCAATTTGTTTAGGTTGCATTCGCTATCCTTGGTGATTATTGCCCTTGCATAGCTTGTCAAGCTATTGCACTCCGCCGTACTTCTGTTGCCAAACTGCGTGCGCACACTTGCGTACGTCATCATTGTTTGCAAACTGTAAAATGGTCCATTGACATTAACAGTACTAGGAAATGTGCTCTTTAGCCCATTTGGAGCACATCACAATTTTGACTCTTTTTCCTTTGTTCATGTTGTTATGAAAGACTTTCTGAGCATTGCCATATGTCAACATGTCACCGGTGTCAGAACATGTTCCGTATAACTATAAGCCAATCGAGCTGGCTGGGATGTTTTCAGTAGTTTCTTAATATTACTTTCTTATTTTAAGCTGTGCAGTAGTTTGCTTGGATTTGCATTTTAAGGCATCTTTTTTCCATCTGAAAACTTAAAAACATTAACCAAAGTTTTGAAAATTGAGAACTGAGAGGACAATTTCACATGTTTGGCACATTAATAAAAAACACATGAGTGGTGAGCAGAGGAAGCTTTAGTGGGTTCAAAAGAGATCTTCCAATATATGACGGTGCATTACAACATAAAGCCATGACTTTCCTGTAGATTCCTTTCTGTTTGAAGATGCAGCAAATGACCTGAGCATGAATGGAAATGCACAGACAAACTCTGAAGTGTCTGCAGAGAGGAGTTAGGTGGATATGACAGGTTATTCAAAACTTGTCAACAGCCTGTGGTTTATAGTCTCCGGTAATGAAAATCCCTCTGTGCTTGAAATGAAGTACAACAATGTTGACAAGGTAATCTCAGCTGAAGCCTTGTTGTCAGTGAAGGGAGACAGGACCTTAGCACTTCTGAATTGTTTGTGAATAATTTGAACTGGCTCTCTTCTCAGTGGTGGAAAACAACATCCATTAAAAAAAGAGTTTTAGATTACACTTACACAGTAATCATGGAAACGAGTGAACATCTGATAATTACTTAATAATCAGGTATTCTGGGGAAACAGCTTCCCCGTGGATACATGACAAATCAAGTCACCACTCCTGTTTCATAACTGCTTTTGTCAGCTGCAGAACAACAGCCCTCAAAGTAGTTTCTAGCTGAAGGACTCAGAGAGCAGGACAGCAGAGTAGATACTGGCTGACCCAGAGATCTTCCATGGACAGGTGGCTTCCTACTTTCTATTGAGAAGTGCCTCTTACAGTAATAAAGTATAGCAGCACATGCAAAGGCATATCACTCGATAATCCCTAACTATAACACTTAAAGGGACTATTTGTAACTTTCAGAAATGCTTGTTAACAGCGACACCTGTGGCCGTTAAGTCAACGAAAGACAGCATCGGGCTCGCGCTTGCTCGCTCTAAATAGACATGAACGAGCATCGCTCAAAACAGTGAGGCGACACACGTCAGCTAAAACCACAATATCACTCTATATTTCACCTGCATGGCAGTAATGTTAGCTGACCAGACGAAGGTCTCTCCATGAATCATTGCTGATCCTAGTGTTGGCTTTTCCTGCTTCAGTCTCCGGGGCTGAAGCAGGAAGAGAAATTTTATCGTCTCCGACCGGGTGCCGGTGTCTTCCTCTGGCACCCGGTCGGAGACGATAACGTAACTCGCTGCGGAGCCCCGTCACTTCACAAGACACGGGAAACCTCTGTTGGTGTGGAGGAGCTGCAGCATTTATTTCTGCACAAACGTCCACTGTACATTCACTAGATATTCTCAGAGCGACTAACTCTTCTGCAGTGTGTAGTGAGCGCGCATGCATGTGTAGAGGTGGAGCGAGACAGCGAGAACGCGTGCGGTGTGTGAGTGAAGGCAAGCAGGCAGAGGAGGAGAGACTCCGGCCACACACGAGCGCGCATGGGATCCCGACCCGGTAGATTTATACCTGTAAGAAGTTACAAACAGTCCCTTTAGTGATGACTGAACAGATCAAATTTAACATTGGCACTCTTGTATCCTTCATTTTGATACTTCCTCTTTGAGACTGTTGCCATATATCACAGTCATATACTTACTGTTCATGGGTCACTAATTCAGAGTTAATTTGTACTCAATTTATAACTCCAATTCCCACCCTTGACATTTATACACATCAAACTGTATGAGGCATGAAAAGGTCTGCACTGACTTCCCTCTCCCTCTGAAACCAAGTTGTCTTATTCAGGTTCCTGCTCTGTGTGACCCATTATCTGTTAGAGAGCTTCAAGTTTAACCTTTCAATTAGTAGAAAACTTCCTCCTTTCCTTCAGTCTGCTTTTCACCATTGTTACAGTGAGCTAACACGCTGTAACATATTCATCCATAGGTTCAATGAAATGATCCATGGCTCTAAACTGTCTCTTCTGCTTTGTTATTGGTTCACAGAGGCATGCGACAGCCCACTGGTAGCCAATCTGCCGCTGTCATCATTCAGAAGCTCCTCCCAGCTAACCAGCAGTCATGGGCCGGTCTTTGCTAAGGTCAACAGGAGAGAAGGTGAGGAATCATCCATTGCTATGTCCATCTTAAATATTTTACCCCTTGCAGAAGAAGCACATTTCCAGATGGATTTATTGTTATAAATAATCTCTGAGCTCATCGATTGACTGTGATACATACTTTATTTGGTGCAGGACTTTGTTTCAGCGACTCATATTTAAAGCTACACTACAAAAGCTTTACACTTTGGCAAACCTGAGTGTTTTAAAGGTATGAGGGGCTTTATTACCCAGAATTCATTGCTCAGTCTTAATCTAATATAGCAGTAAAATCCGTTGAAATAAATTACAGTGTAGAAGATGTGATGATGTTCAGTCATTGTTGGTGAATCGAGGTTTCCCTGGAGAGAAAGATGTCATGTTAACTTAAATTACACTCCTCAAGTTGTTTCCATTCCAGTCTACTCTGTGGTTGAAACCAGCTGTGGAAATACATGTTTTTTTATATGAAACTCCATGGCTGCATATGTGTGCTCTCTCTATCTTATGTGGCCACATGATGTGCCACATTGTAGTTGGCCTTCCAGCCACACACGTATTTGACATTTGCTTAGGTTGTTTTTTTCCCCGTGGATAATGTCCTGATGTATATATGTAAATTTGGTGTTCATTTTCTGTGTGTGATAATGCTCCTTGATTGGACCTTGCAGGGTTATAAATTATCAATTGTTTTAACTTGTTGGCTTCCTGACTAGTAAAAAAAGAGCGATATAAAGATTGTGCGATATAAAGAGTGTGCCACAGTTGAGTGAACAAGAGAAACAAAACGTCATAGCTTCACGGCAGTTACATACTAAATCAGAAATAAATTACCATCAAACACTCAGTAGATTGGATGGATTGAGATGGAGATTTCAGTCCCTGTTTTCCTCTCTGTTTGTCTTCTTTGCATTCATTCATTCATTACATCCAACTCAAACAGTATAGTCACGCGACAGTAAACGGACATCAGGGTGTCTGTGTTGTTTCTCATGTGTGGGATTGAATTTCAAATGCTGGCGTGTTTTTTAGATCTGCCATTGTTCTAATTTGCCTAATTTTCACAGTCCCTCAGATGTGGTGGAAACACAGATGGCAGATGTGCAAAAGTTTAGTTCCTCTGATTCCATAGTTCTTGGAACTATTTGGTTGAAAAGGGATAAATGTAAGAGGTTCCTGCTAGCTCAAGCTCCATGGTGAACGCTCGTCTCTACCCTTTTCTGTTACAGCTGTGACCTTTTCCATTTTCTCGCAGTTGTGTTTCAAAGCATAAACAGTGAGGGGTTTGGGGTGCCGGCCATCTATAAAAAGTTTCGCCTTGTGCAGCTTAAAACTTTATGCACTCGGTCAATTGTTGACATCAGCCGTCAAGAAGCACCTTCAGGCCAGTGAAATGTTGGGAACTAATGGAGAAAAAGCACCTCAACTGAATCTTCCTCGTTTTTACTGAAATGTGTTCAGTTCTGTTCTGTGAGCTGCAGTGGTGCATTTCCCCCTCAGTGCAGGAGGGAATCTTTGCCTCTCTATAGGACGCAGAGCACCAAACATCAAAGACAAACCTCAGCTGGATTCACACAGTCTGAGAGATACCTCTGTGGAGGCAAGAGAAGGGATAAAGAGGCAGAGATGGATAGATAGACAGATAGAAAGTACAGCCTGGTCTCCTAAAAATTACAGTACGTTACCATTAGGGGTTTGTATCTTTCCCTCACAAGACGATTCGATACACATCTGGATACATGGTCTGCGATACGATACAAAACTGATACAGTTAACCATGTAATGATTCAATACGTAAGGGATATTGTACAGCGAGTCGGTCATTGTTGTGAAAGAAACCCCGACAGGGCGATGCCGCAAGGAGGGGTGGACCCCAACGCGAAGCGGAGGGGTCTGTCATCGCCCTGAAGGGGATTCTTTCACAACGATGACCCGCTAGCTGTACATTATCCCGCTTATTACATGGCTACTTACTTAAGAAATCAATAATTTGACACAAAAACGGTCTGCCAGAGTCCGACATCAGAAATGCGCCCTTAGCAACGGTCTGCTATACATAGCAACGGTCTTCTAAAAAGAAAGAACAGACCGTAGAACGCCGTGATTGACCATCAGAATCGAGTTTTCAACACAGCCGTGTAATAAAGTTTGATATAATACTACTTTGATACGATCTTTTCGGCTTTGATCCGATTCAATTTAACTCAATTCATAGTATTCTCATGACGTGTCCTATATTTCCTATACCAATATGGCTCACTGTGGCTCATTGGCCATGGTTGTAATTTATTGCTAGTAACTTGCTTTATTTTCAGCTGTTGTTTGCCTTATATCTGTCATGATGATGTGATGGAATACTATGAATTAGTGACATTATTGACATATGCAGCCAGCCCCGTACGCAACAAACTGAGATGCACTGTGTGTTCTGACACCTTTCTACCGGAACCAGCATTAACTTTTTCAGCAATTTGAACCACAGTAGCTCTTCTATTGGATCGGAAAACACGGGCCAGCCTTTGCTCCCCTTGTGCATCAATGAGCCTCTGGTCTGACCCTGTTACGGTTCACCGGTTTTCCTTCCTTGGACAACTTTTGGTAGGTCCTGACCACTGCAGACCGGGAACATCCCACAACAGCTGCAGTTCCGGAGATGCTCTGACCCAGTCGTCTAGCCAGCACTATTTGACCCTTGTCAAAGTCGCTCACATCCTTACGCTTGCCCATTTTTTTCTGCTTCCAACACAAAGTTCAAAGTTCAAAATGTTCACTTGCTGTCTAATATATCCCACCCACTGCCAGGTGCCATCGTAACAAGATAATCAATGTTATTCAATTCACCTCTAAGTGGTCTTAATGTTATGGCTGATCGGTGTATATAAAACAAAGTCAGCATTCTAGGTCTTCTGGAAACCGTTGATGCAAAGACAAGTGTTATTTCACGACATCCACTGACAATGGCCAAAAACTAGACTGTGAAGAATATGTTGGCACCACAGACTGTGTTGACACCATCTGTACGCAGTTAGCTGCTATATTAGTGCAGCAGTGGGACACTAGGCAGTCTAAGCTAATGATGTTAGTTTATTAGCACTTGCTAATGTTTTGCCAAAGAAGGTAGCCAAAGACGAAGATGAGGGGTCAGGTCTCTCCCCTATTAACGGTACACGTACACTGACATCTTGCTCTCTCTCTTTCCGCTCTTACCACAACCATGTCTTACACACACATAACACGTAAAAAGCAGCTCAAGTGGAGCTATTTCTGACTGTATCGGTTCATGGTATCGATTTTTGACTGATTCGCCTCAAAACTTTAGTCGGATTCAGAGTTTTGTATCGATGGAGCCTTATCTAAGACTATTGTATCGATCTGCATTGTCAATTACGTTTCGAGTAGGGCTGTCAATCGATGAAAATATTTAATCGCTATTAATCACATGATTGTCCATGATTAATCGCAAATTAATTGCACATCTTTTATCTCTTCAAAATGTACCTTAAAGGGAGATTTTTGTCATTTAACCTTAAGCTTCATATGATATCTTCACTCTAGCTTTAAAACTGAGCCCGCTATTGATGCATTAAAGAAATTAGTGGCGTTAAAACAAATTTGCATTAACGTGTTATTATCGCGTTAACTTTGACGGCCCTAGGTTCGAGGGAACGTTTTTTCTCCCGGAGTTCATTTGTATTTGACGTATCACAAATACGTTTAATCCAAGTCAACACGGCACCGATGTCCGTGTGAAACCAAAATTAGTAGTACTTATATTAACCCAGAACATGATCTTTTACTAAGCTTAACCAGGTAGTTTTGTTCCCTAAACCTAAACATAATTGAGAATGCAGGTTTGAAACAGCAAAAGTGCCACAAGCGGTTAAATCACTATAACGTTCATATACACGTATGTAGAAATGTTGATGGCTCAGAAACGTAGAGATTCAACGTAACAATGATTTGCAGAAACATACAATGCCAACATTTTATTCTGGCGACTGGGTTGGTTTGAAAGGACAGCAGTTACTGCCAACCCATCTGTATGCATTGGAATTATATTAGACTAGTACATCAAAACTCTCCACAGGGCCACCTCCTCTCATAAGGGATATAAATCAGAGTTGTCATTCACCCACCACAATGAAAATTCAAGAGGCAGTGCGCTACAGGATGCTGTTGTGGGGCTTTGTTAAGCTGGTTTTGGAGCTTCTTTCGGAGGGAAAGATTTGCAGATTTCTCCAGAGCTCAGTGGGAGACTGTGTTCCCAGAGTACAGAATCGTCTTTTTCTTTTATTACTACTGTAAGAATAATTTGACCAACTTGGAGACAAATTGAAGATAAGCCAGCAGAATGTTATTTTCGGAGTAAGTGCCATTGTGAAGGCAGCACAGTTTTTTCCTGTAAACACATTCCAACACATTGCAGGAAATTGATATGAGAGCGAAATTGTTGGGCTCATTTCTTGGGTCTGTAGGCACCGCTGAAACATAAAGCCAATCATACAGCTGGACCCATTCCAGCAGCCTGCAGCAGGGGTTCACAAAGTGGGGTGCCTTCAGGACGGGCCAAATGTGCCGCTGGATTTATCATACCATTGTTCAGTTATTGTGGATTTTTAATAACGTTTCACCACGTTAAAAAAATCAGTGACATTTACATTAACTTTTCTTTATATTATGTTTTCAATTGCACCAAATCAGGAGAAAAAAAGCAAGAAATAACCAAAACACCCTATTGAAACTGTGCAGTTATGCCGCAACAGTGACATGACATCTCATGGTTGCCAGTAGGCCTGCACGATATGAGGACAATCTGCGATGTACGATATTGTTCAATATTGCGATAACGATATGACTTGCGATAAATTCTTTAAATTCAGAACCGGATTAGAATTGAATATTTTAAATATTAATAGGCTAAATGTTGTTTCTAGAGCAGCAACAAGCAGTAATGTGTACAATAGCAGAGTCACTATACAAACTCATTAATATCTCACTGGAAACAAATCTAAAATGTCAATAGAATACATAATATTCCTGAGTGACGTTTATGAAGAATGAAGAACACAAACATCAGTCTGTATAAGTCTTTCCTCCTGTCCTCTGTCCTCCTCCCTCTGCTGATGTGATTCACTGCTGCAGGTAAAGTTACCGCTGGTAGAGAGAGGAGGAGCTGCTTTGTCTCAGCCAGCTGATAAGTGTACCAGTAAGATACGAACTACAGAAATGGCATCCTCTTGTTTTGCGTCTGATTTTCTTAGCTTGTGAATTTCTCAGGATTTTCCTGTTACTCTTGTTCACCTGGTATTCACCAGGAGAAGCCATCACTGACTCCCTCTTGCTGCTGAACAAGGGCAGGGGAAAGCAAAACTGAAGAAGATAGCCAGTCGAAGTGTCTCGTCCATCACAAAGTAGTTATAACAGACTCCAAATATCTCTGTCATAGGCCAAATGGCCAGCTGGGGTGTCGAGGTTACAGAACTCCCACATGCCTCCTTGGCCTTGGCTGCTGCCAGTTAAACCCATCTTGGCTGGTCAGCCCATACGGAGGGCTGGCATTGACAGAAATGTTCACACATGGCGGCCATTTAATTCCACTACGGTGCTGCCTCCACTTCCAGTGTTGTGCCCTACTATGGCTGGACACTGAATGGGGCCAACAGCAACGGGAGGAAGCACCGTCCTGCACTGACATTTAATCTTATTACTCCCAGGTGCATAACTATGTGCAAAGTGGACAATTAGTGTGTCATGAAGTTGGGGAGAGGCCAGAGATGGGAGCTTTGACACGAAGCTCAGCAGGGTCGCTCTAACAGATGGCTCTGAGGCCAAGGAGGCATCGAAGCTGATGGTCTCAGCAACAGACTTCATTATGTTCAGGACATTTTTTTGTCATCAACAAGGGAGAAATATTGTTGATGTAAACTGCACTGCTGAAGACTAGTTGAGCACATTCAATCAAAAGCAGCTTTTGCCAATCTTGACCCATGTGAGTTCTGTCTGCACTCTGAGCCACAGAGCCAAAATAAGCAGAAAAATGATCACACTCAAATTCCACCAGAGTTTATGGGGCAAAACGTTTGAGCACAGTGTTGAGGATATTGTTTGTTATTTAATCAAGAAATAGCAACGTCACATTAACTGATGTTGCTTCTAGATCCCATCAAAAAGAGCTGAAAAAAGCATTTACAGTATCATATGTGGCACCATGCTCTAGCTGTTTGAATAGTCCACTATTATTAGGCCTTAACTGTGCCATTCCTTAAAATACAAAATAATGAGGCCAGTCTTGCTAAAAATCTCCTTCACAGTGGCAACCTGGTTTTCCCACACTAAAGGTTAATACATTAGCAACAAGTGCTCTTTATACAAGCTGATCAGTCCCAGCGGCAGCTTGCTGTGTGCCAGGAGACTTGGAAGTATTTTGTAAAGCGCCAGATGATCAGTGATCCATCTAAATCAGTCAACAATCTAATCTTTGACTGTATTGTTTCTGATATGGAGCTGAAGAAAAGTAAGTGTTGAGGGGCATTCCCTACGGGGTTGATTAGGCTCATCCTAATTGGCTGCATGCTCATGTGCAAATTTCAGTATGCAGAGACGAGTAGCTGAACCCTGCAATGAATCTGACATCAAGTCGGAACCTTAATAGCCTATTGACTGGATGTGAATCTGTTCTTTAAAAGACACAAGTTGTTGGATGTTTATCTCTCCATTTTGCTGCTCTAGTGTTCCTATCTCTCCAAAAGCTTTTACTCTTTCATTTTGCTTTCCTCCTCTCGCCTTTCCCCTCTTTCATCATCTATTCCTGTATTTTCATCCTTCTCTGCCACATCCTGCCCTGCTACTCTCTTGTCGTACTCCGTGTAGAGTCGGGTCTGCTCTAATTGTAATTTTAACTGCCAAGAAAACATTGAGATAACTTCATTCCATCTTATAGCCAAATGTTAATGACAGCATTTAACATTTATAGGCAAATGTTAATGGAAGTATTTAACATCTAAACTGTCTGGGTTTTTCAGTGGGCCATACTGATAATTGCACATTAGAACCACTGTAATTACGCTGAAATAGGCTTGGAACACTTCATCAATCCCTGGTAATCATTTTCTGGAAATGCTAATTTAGATTTGAAAAGGGGATTTAAACATTAGCAGGGGGCTGTAGGTTGAAATTAACTATGTGAAGGGAACCATAGAATGAGGTATTGATCTTTGTGAGATGTTAATGCGCCACCTCTGCCTCTGCAGGTGCCCATTTAATGCTGCTCTTAAACACCTTATCTGGTTAAATACCAGCTCCTCCGCTCAAATCCTCTTAATCTGAGGTTGCCACTCTCTCCATAAATCTAATTATATGGTTAAATATTGTCTGATTCCTTGACAAAATGCAGCTAAAATCCTCTCATCTTTTTATATCGCTTATACATCCCCCACTCAATTTAAATCATAGCCAGTTATCACTAATGTAGCGTATGTTTTCCAGATACAGCAAGAGAAGCAGATGTAATAAGGCACCGTGCTTACTTTTGCTTTACACTTTCGCATTGTTTTACAAGTAAAAGTGAAATCATTTTAAAAAAAGGGCACATGGGTCTTTTAGAAGACAAATTCTCTATTTTCCAGTTTTGTCATTTATCCATGATGACATGTCGCTCATGTGTGACACCGCCATCAGCTTTTAGACATGTACTACTTTTAGAAAAACACCCTTGATGCCTCCCCAACCTGCAAACTTCATTGATTTGTTCTCCTTTATAAACTCCTTGTTAGCTCGACTCCCATTACTTAGCAATCCTGTTACTTTATTTTCCACCTGCCTACCACATTTTGTTTAAATTCCCCAAAGCCAGCATCTCCAGAGCCTGGTCCTAATTTTACTCTGCTGCAAGACCCCCTAAAACTGGTTTCATTGCTGCACCTGTTTTCAAGGTCTTTATAATGGACATTACCTCACACACATGTTCCAGTGGCCTGCCATGTTAAAATCTTATTTTCTGTTTTTATTTGTGGCCTCCCATCTCTGAGAATGTTAATATAGCTGCTTGTTTGCTCTGGTGCTGAGTCATTTTTTATAAATAGCAGCGTATTATCTCCCGGGTTGTCAGAAAAACACCTTAAGCTCCACCTTAAATCCACTGCAACTTTATGACTCTCCAACTCCAATCAGCTTAAAACCCTCTCAAATTCCCCCAAGCCCACACAGACGCATTTCCAAATCTTGACCTGGTAATACCGTCTGTCTCTCTGCTTGGCTGTCTGCGTCTTACACCTCTCTTTGAAACTCCATTTGCCTGTAATGGCTTGTATCCTTTTCCTCCCATCTGTCCTGTTTTTGTCTCCCTGTCCCCCTTAGTGTTTTCACCTTTCTTTACCCATTACTAGGTGGAACAGCAGTGTCAGTTCTAACCAAACATTACTTTTATTTGGCGTACACATTTGCTCTTAGTGAAGCCATTGCACTGACAAGCGTTGTGTCAGCCTCTATTTCCCAGTCGACTCTTAACGCGGTGGAGATTGCAATTAGAACAGAACGGACAGAAATAATGTGCCGGGTGTTGTGTTCTTCTTTTACTGTCTTATTAAGAGAGACGGGGGCTGAAGTTGATTCTCCTTGTGGAGATGGCTCTGTATAACACCAGGAGGGACTAGCTGAGGGTGTGGTGTTACAGAAGCCGGCTGATAGCTTGAGGGGTCTCTCTGTGGTCCAGCCTCCACTACTTACTGTGGTTCTCGAGAACAGGATTAGATTGCTCCAGCTATTCATAAATCCATCACCAAGTTTGTATGTAAGGCAGGCTGTTCTCATACATTATTCGTACCTACAAAAAGTACTGCACTGTAATTCGTATATACCCCATGAAATCAATTTGTATGCAATCCACATAATTGTGAACCAGGAAGTATAAAGATATTTTCCTAAACCTAACTAAGTAGTTTTTTTGCCTAAACCTAACCAAGTTGTTTCCTGTGAAGACTGAAATTTATTTTGAAAAGACTGGAGCGCAAATTGACAAGTGCGTCACGTGTTGCTGGACATTCGTAAGAAAACACATGAAAAATGAGGAATAACTTTTTGTTAGATATCATACGAACAGTTGTATGAGGATACATTGGTGTTAAGTCCTGTCTAACTTCTTAGTAACTAACTAAATAGGGTTACCCCATTAAAACGTAAGAAATGTCTTAGTCAAGACTTTTTAGTAATGAGTAAATCGGTTGCTGGAAGATTTGTAGCTAAAGCTAAATGAACTCTTGATCTGGTGGGCGTATTGTTGCTCACAGCATGATGTAGAACATAGAGGCTTTCACAGCAGCTTCAGTGTTGCAGAAGTACTTGAACGCATAGATATTTAACCCTCACTGAAGAACGAACCATGAAAGCTAATGCAGATTATGTCTGGTATTTCTTGTACGCTTTAGTTTATTGCATATGAAACTCTGCAGATGGGTTAACGCTGGCTATTAGAGCGAATGCAAGTTTAAGGCACTAAGGCTTCATTTTTCAGACCCGGAGGTTGCCCATTGCCTTTACACCCTTTTTTTCCTAGGATGATTACATACTCACTTCATGTTCCAGCCAGGACAGGTTAGGCCACCCAGAAATGCCATCATTTGACATTTAAGTAGCAGTACCATACATGCACACATGTGCTATACATACATGGGTATAAAAGGGTTGAAGGGCTAAAGGTAAAAGATTTCCAGTTCCACAAACTTGATCCTGGTGTCAGAATGTGTTCTTGTCTTTAACATAGATTATAGAGTGATATGTTGATCCACAAATTTCTCAACTAAGATCTGCTCCACATTTAAGATAATCCCAGTGGCATATGGAGGTTTCCCAGTTGGTTCCACGAATGCAGATTCTTATTTTGATTTAAAATGATGTTAGGCACTGCGATGGTGCTCTTATCAAGAGTAAATCAAGGACACTTGTGATCTCTGATGGGCACAAACTGGCTACTGTGGGATCTGAACTTGTTATCTCTGAGTTTGTGTTCCATCTCCCACTCCTCCCGCCATAAAAAAGTCATAATCCAGTCCTGACACGCGTCCTTGGCCTGTATCCTAACACTGTGCCAGGAGGAAAAATCCAAAATAACATTCCCTTTGATGCTTTCATGCTAGTCCAAATAAAGCCGTGTATGATTTGCAGCAATGAACTCATTTTCGAGGACTTGTTTTGGACTTGTTGGAAAACTTAAGTAAATGAGAACATGGACACCAAAATCCTCCATGTATCCTCAGTAGATTAGCACCGGATTGACCCTTTTAGTAGACAAACTGTTTGTTTTCATTGGCCTCTGGATGAATACGTTTTAATAATGAAACGTTGAAACATTCTGCACTCAATACTGCTATTTAGCTAGGTTTATATTAAAATCGGTTTCTGCTGAGCAACCATGTAATCAAACTTGTATTGATTTTAGCTGCACAGTCTCCCATCGACTGGAAAACAAGAAGGTCACACTCCAAAACTTGTAGTTAGAGAGACCTTTTGCTATGAAATTAGGCCGATAATTAAAAAGAGGAAGTGCTTTATCTTTTTTAATTCAAAACTTAAACCTTATTATATGAATCCTATACATACAGGTACATACATGAAATGTGACATCTGCATTTGACCCATCCTAAGCATTTAGGAGCAGCATACGGACAAGATGCGGACAGGAGGAGCCAGGGATCCATATAATAATTGTCTACATATTCTTTAATCAGATAATTCCTGGTTTCAATTACTTTTTTTGATGTTGTTGCCAATTTTAGACTATATTATTTAGGAAAATAAAAGACTTATGTTTATGTTGAGACTAGGGATGGGTCATGATTTCATTAAATTATAAAAAATCAAATAGTTTACGTGACTATCGTTTTCTTTTAAAAAATATATTTTCCTTTGTTTTAACCGTCGCAGGCGCCACCTGGTAGTAACGTTACTATTGGTAAAACGTGTGTGGCATGTTCAGTTCAGCTCTTTTCTGTCAGAGCAGTTGTGTGTGTGTGCGCGCCCCTTGTAGTTTCAGCAGGTAGATCAGCTGTTCCAGCAGCAGAACATCGTCATTCCAACCTGACAGAAACAAATAAAACTCACCAAAACCGTCTTAGTTAGTCTTTCCACTGGTCTCTTCCATTGTTCCAACAATATGGTCAAAATTAACTCTTAATTCATCATGTTAGGCTAAACGGAAAAATGTGGGGGGTATTTGCAGCGATTTTTGAAAAATGATCTGCTAGTTCAGTGATTAATGAATAGTATTTTTGCTTGAAATGCACATCCCTAGTTGAGACACAACTTTTTACATATGAGAACTTTTGTTGCGTTCCTTATTTTAAATGAGAAAAGTTCGAAAAACATGTCTATATACAGTGTTTCAAGGACATCATGAAAGTCTTTTGCACAAAAATATAACTGTATTGATGTGCTTTTAGAGGCTAAATCACAAATGCATGGCATGCATACTGTAAAAAGAAAATGAAGAAGGTCTGCCTTAGGAAATCACTTTCCCGTCCAAGAAGTTTCCTTTGGTTATGGGACTGTTTTTCTGTGAACATAATCCAGGCAGCAATTACATTTCTTGCAAAATGTATGTGGCAAAACAATCTACAGTAGTAGTATATTACCTTTTATGGGATGCCTGTTATCACTGGACATACTCTGATGTGTTTGCATTCAGCTAAAGTGGTTGTATCACTGATATGTACTGTTTGAACAGCTCTTCATGGTTTGGGGTTAAGAGTCTTTTGTTTCAGGACACTTAAATGGTTTATTCTAAGTGTGGAAAGGAGCTTTATTCACACATACTTATCCTCTGGATTAATGACCTTCCAGCCCACTTCTCCAACCTCTGACCACCGCTCTCTTGAGGGTGTTTGGTCGGTTGGTCTTCTGATGTGGTTGACCCCAAAAGTCACGGTGTCCTGACTGGTTTATTCATTGTGGTAATGTGCTAATTTGACTGTCCAGCAGAGCGAACAATGCAATGTTCCTGACCTGTTTTTAACCTCAATTACCTTCCTGAATGGAAGGAAAAGTTTGGTGTCATTACAGACAACTAGGTGGAGAAAACAAGGAGATTTACTGGATCAGAGCTGACAGGCATGCATGACAGACACTATTGTTTTGGTGATCAAACAAGTGATGCGTGACTAACAAGGTTGGTTTAGTGATTCATTTTCTCCTCACAGATTTCCATGTGTACACTCTGCTCTCCTTCATTTTGGGCTCTTTCTATTTTCTTCTCCAGTTCGTGATGAGATTTCTACCTCTCTCTCTTTTCTCTCCATCTCTCTGCAGTCCTGTAGATGTCAGTTTATCTCTCTCTCTCTTGTCTGTTCTTCACTTCTTTCCTCTCCAATCCAGCTGTAATGAGTAAAGGTCAGCGTGTCTGCTCTCTCCTGTTGTGCTGTCAGTGTTCATGTCTGTTACCGCGGTACTTATTAGCTCTGGCCTTTAGCTGCAGCCCTAACGAGCCGGCAGCACAGCACTCAAACAGCTGGTGGAGGAACAAACACAGAAGCAAGAGGAAAGAACATGGCGTCAGACACAGCCAATTCAACCCACATACATTTCCAATCCATAAATCTGATTTTAATAGGTGTAGAAACAAAAAAAAGTTTTTAGTTAGATATAGCAATGCTTCGCTGTAATACACCAAAATAAATAATGTTAGTATAAAGGTCAAAACGACATGAAAAACCACGAACGACTTTCAAAGTGACATGATAACCGGTGCAGTTTGGTGAAAACTGTTTCCTTTCCCAAAACAGTTAAGTGAAGTTCTAGAAACTCTTCTTCATGAGTACAATCATGATAATTCTAGCATTTATTAACTTTGTTTTAAACACTCATTCCTTAAATTATATTTTACATAAACATCCCCTTTCACCTGGAAGTGGAATGTGAAACTACCAACATTTTGAAGTGATTTGGGCTTAAATGCATACATTTTGGTGCATGTGTAAGTGCATAATGCACATAAATGTTACAGTCCAACAAGACTAAAACTCCCCTCGAGACTGTAGCTCATACCACCCCAGAATTGTTTTGAGAGAATTATGACTTTGCAAATCGACTATGGGTGTAAGAAAATATTGAAAATATTGAATATTGCAATATTATGTTTTGTGATACTATTGATTCTCAAAAACACTTTTAATTAATAGTTTACATGCAGAGATTAACTCTTAACTTTATTTTATTTGCAAAGAGATGCATACTCTCAGTGTGTATGTGTCCTCTCAAAGTAGTGCAATGATGTTGGATGTTACAGGACTGTGACAAATGCAAATGCAGATCCCGCTGTTCTTATTGCATAAAAAAGTAGACTTTTTTACTCAGATTTTATGCATATGGTGATGTGTTCTTTATGCTATAACAGTTTTCTTAAAATTAGATACAAAAATTGCAATATATTGCAATATATTGAATCGTAACCCTTGTATCATGATACGTAACGTTAGATTCTTGCCAATACACAGCCGTACAATCAACTAATGATTAATTGTGCAGCTCTAGGTTCTATTTAGGTGGGACAATTTTAGGGTGTTGGTATTGTGGACACTTGTTCACTGGAATTTTTTACAGGGACACAAAACGGGACTGAGCCATTGTTAAAGCAACAAGGTATAACAAGTAAAAATGTCTGTAGACGTTGAGATGTTTCACTCTATTTCAAACTGAGCTACTCCGCTTCCATGGGTAAAAAAACCTCCGTCCAACAGCACATTATGTGGAACATCCTAATGGGGTTCACGGTGTGTTGTGTTCTAATCATTTGCCATTTCAGAATAAAGTAGCTTCATAAAAGATGTGATGAGATGAGGGAACGTGTCAGGCTGTGCGTCTGAAGTGCTGGGGTATTGATTTGTGTTGGCCTCGTGTCAGCATGACATCAGCTTGGCAACACAAGCTCAAGTGCTCTTTAGGCTCTTTAGTTTTATCATGCGCGAGTGTGTGTGTGTGTGTGGGTGTGTGCACGTGTGTGTACTCTCTGTAGGGGAGAAACCCCTCCATCTGCTGTTCCGGCGCCATGGGTTTGTTTTGCCCTGACTCAGCACTTTTTCTTCTTAAACACGCACACACAGACACACCCATCTCAGTATTCAAAGTGTCGTTATCTTGTAGCAGCCTTTTCCATCACCTCTGATGTTTCTTCATAATCAGGTTCTGCCATAGCTCTCGCCTCTCTCTCTGCCTCCCTCACACACCTACACACACACAAACGCACACCTACACACACGGACTTTGAGTAAGGGATGCCAGCAGCATCCAAAGTAGAAATGAAATTGCAGCTGGATGAATTTTGGCAATGTCTCTGCAAAGGTCAGCGCCTGTTTGAAGGCACAACTCTCACTCTCTTTCCCTCTTTCTCCTGCAAGCACACGAACCACACAGCCGTCTTTTCTTCCACCTTCTCCCCTCCTCTGACTTTCTGCAACAGGTTCAACATTTTGCTGAATAAAAACACATCCACCGGGTCATGAGGGTCCTTTATTTCCCATATGGAACTGGACTTCTCGGTGAGGTTAATTCAGAACCGGGACCTAGCCATTTTATTACTTGCTATTTGTTTGTTTTTTCGCTGAGCCATCTGTTTTAAATGCCATGCACATTTATATCTCTTCTTAAAAGGATGATTGTGCCAAAAGATTAAATTAAAATAAGAGCTTAGGGCATTAACTGGACACGAGCAAGATAATGTGAAACTGGTGCTTACTGGGGCGGCTGTAGCTCAATGCGTTGAGCGGGTCATCCTTTAAATGCAAGGTTTTGAGGTTCAATCCTCCTACTCTCTGCAAGTCAAAGTGTCCTTGAGCGAGACACTGAACCCTAAGTTGCGCTTCACAGCAGACCACTGCTCCTAAAGGCTTAGGCTGGGTTAAATGCAGAGGTATGTAACTGCACTGTATGTATATGATGATCCTAACGAAGTTTAAGTTTTATATTTAAAAAAAAATCAAGGAATATTTCAATGATTACTTTGAATGTTTACAGGTGAGTGAAAAGATCAAAATCCTCGGTAGGGAATCAGATTTTAAAAAACTTTTTGCAGCATAAACATGAATGTACCTCTTATCCTCCTTTCATAGCACAAACCACTAAGTACTCCTTTCTTTACCTCCAAACCTTTTAATGGTCTGATGGTGCACACAGTAATAATCATGCCATTTGTGCTTTCTCCTAATTTTTGTCTTCACTTTCTTTTAACAAAAGTATACATTATACTTACCTGTTTTTGTTGCTTGGTGATCAGCATCTTCATGAGGCAGGAAAGACATTTTGTATGCCTTTAGGAAAATAACCATGGGGTGAAATCAGTTTAACAAGCTCCTTTTTAAAAAACAGGTGAAATGTGTTAAAAAAATCTTCACAGTATACAGTTTTGCTATCACTGAAACACCGTCTCCGTATAAAAAATACACTGTAACACTCTGCAGTGATACAAAGCAACACTATATGATATTTTCTTAATATAGAATCTTTTTTTAAAACAATTTTTGGGAAAAATGTCAGTGTCCAGATGTACAAAGCTGGTAGAAACCTATCCACACAGACTCAAGGTTGATGCTGCTGCCAAAGGTGAAGGGGGTGAATACTCCCGGGACAGTTCCGCTGCCGCACTACTGTACACAACACACCTTTACACACAACAAACAGCAATATCCATCTGAGAATAATTAATAATAATTAATGTTGAATATGAATAATGAATGATGTTACTGGATTATTCCTTGTTTCATTGGTCATTTGGGGATTTATACATTATTATTGCATACTTAAACTCATACTTATAGAAATGTGTCATCACTTTAACATTAAATGGTCTTTTTCTGTTTCTCATTGTCAAAAAACTCCATCAAATCTACTTTGAATCAGTGTTGTAAGCCAGTAAAACAGGAATACTTCTAAAGGGGGGTGAATGCTGGTGAGAGATGTGTGTCTGCTGATGTAGACTTTTGCCTTTTTCCACCTCAGTATAACTAAAAATGTGTTAAAATACCACACAGTGTTGATGTAGCCACATACTGTACTGTCGTGCTGCGTTCCAATGAGGTTTTACAAGATAGTGTCTTTTGGTATAACTGAAGTCATTCCAGTTTCCTGCTTTGCCTCCTATTAGTGTCAAATCACATTGAACAGTGGGTGTATATTAATGCCATTCATGCATTTTAAACTGAAAATGAGATGTTGAAAATGACCAGTCACACTGTACTAGTCAAATGATTATTTTAATACATACAGTGGTATCAAAATCTAATTATTTTCATATAATTGGCATATTTGCCAGTGCGGTGACACACATCCTCCAGGGTTGTACAGTTCTGATGGGACTAACTTTTTTTAGACTACATTATGGACACCGTGTGAGTTAATCTCATACATCCCTGGATGTCCTCTCCAGCTGCTGCAACAGCTGTCGCCAGGACGGAAAGGGAGCGTGTTACCCTGAAAAACATAGGAGGGACGTCAGCGCTGCAAATCACTGTTGAAAGGACAAATGCTTTAGCTCAGTGATTTAGGTCATATCAGTGTGGATGAATGTGAATGAATGATTTGTCAGCATATTCCACTCGCTCTTAGAGTTGTCGCCTCGGGAGTCCCATAAAAACCAGAGGCGATGCATTAAATGGAAGGACGCATCATCATCAAATAGCTTTTAATACCATCCTAGTGCTGCACAGTCCGTCATGTCTTTGATTATGAGGATTTAGTATTTATCATGAAACCAGCAGAAGTGTTTGAAGGCCCATATTGCAGGGTTTTAAATATGTGAGCATGTAAATGGACTTAAATCAAAACCACACATTGGATAAACTATGTTAACCCTTCTCTTTGGCATTCCTGTCATCTGCAAACTCCTCACCACTAATCTATGGCTATTACGCAAACATACTGTATAAACAAGCAGTTTGTATTCATATCCAAACTGTGAGATTGATTATTGTCCAGCTTTAAAATCGCAGCACAGAGCTTCTACTTCACCCTATATATTCAGTTTTAAAGATTCATTTCAAGTAGATTAAAATGTAATGAATCACATTTCAGTCCTACAATTTGTCTCTTGATCTTTGCTCTTCACATCTGCAAGCCTCTGCATCTCCCCTCTTCTCCATCACACACACACACACACACACACTTGTCATCATTAACACACACTCTGTGTTTCTGTCCGCTGTGCAGGAGCTGGAGGTTGGTCCCCTCTCGTCTCGGACAGATACCAATGGTTGGAGGTCGATCTGGGGAGGCGAACCCGGATCACCGCTGTTGCTACGCAGGGGCGCTACGGCAGCTCTGATTGGCTGACGGCTTACCTGTTGATGTTCAGTGACACAGGACACAACTGGAGACAACATCGGCAGGAAGACAGCTTAGGGGTAACTCTCCTACAGTAATCAGTAACCAAAACAGTACAAAAATGAAAAACACAACTAATTTGCAACAGCAAATACGTTTTGAAAGAAACTCAATGTTACTTTTCTTATTAACATAATGAGGACATTTAGTTAATTACCATATTTGTCAAGATTGCTGCATTTTTTCGACACTAGAAAATACATAAATCGTAAAATATAATACACATATATCAACATAATTCCCAGGAGACAGGGCTGCTTATACTGTAAGTGCAACGCTCTTGGAAAACAGCATCAATAAAAAAGTCATTCCTGCATACTGACTCCAAACCACAAATTTAAATTTAAAATGTGATTGACATTGAAAGTTTGGAGAATGCAGGTTTTACAAAGTGTCTTCGACGACCAGTTTATCAGTAAGTTTTCTGCAGAAAAACTTTGGCATTGCAAATAAAAGCACAACATGTTGGTCAGCTGAAATAACGTAGTTACTTAAAGCTGATACTGCAGGTTAGTAGGGCTAAACGCATCAGCAAGTAGGGAAATGCTTGTAAAAATAACATTGCTTCAGACAGCAGATAATTAAGGCAACATATGCTCCAACTAAACTGCTTGTCAGATAGTCAAACAGCATCTGAAACCTCATCCCACTACACCTTTCTGACATCAGAGATGGGAGGTGGAGGTGAGAAAGTGGGCACGGTTTTAAACATTTCTCTCAAGATCTCTTTTTTCCTTCTTTACGCAACAATTTCTATCACATTTCATGTGAACAAACAAGTGAATGCCTTCCAGAAACTTTTGTCCCATAATGTGTGCCATAATCTCCATATTCAAACTATTATTGTGCGTCGCCCTCTCTGTGACGGCAGGCTTTTCACTCAAACTTTGAGTATTGCTGTTTAGAACACCTAAAAATACTTTTGCCTTCTGACGT
This sequence comes from Sebastes umbrosus, assembly GCF_015220745.1. Lineage (NCBI taxonomy): Eukaryota > Metazoa > Chordata > Actinopteri > Perciformes > Sebastidae > Sebastes > Sebastes umbrosus. The sequence continues at coordinate 10,325,431 of NC_051273.1, forward strand.
TGACACGTACAAACTAATTTTGTTCAAACGTAATATATCTGATAATTAATTTCACTGTGGTATGAATTCACTTGGCTATTGAAGCATCTTTCAATATCGTACGAAGGAAAGTTTCCAAACTGTTTCTGTGATGTCTGCTGGAATGGATGACCTATTCCAAACAATTTCCCACACAAAGTCCATACAAAGCAATTTGGTTTTGTACTGAAATGGATTAAAACCAATGGATTCATGTAGAAAAGTTATTTAAAAACTTCTAATATGCTTTTAGAAATGGACATTTGTAGTTATTTGGGTTAAAAAATCACACATTTATATCATTAATATTTATAAGAACACAGCTTCGGAGGTAGCGCAGCTCAAAACTCGGGTTCATTGAAGTTAAAATATATTTGGCCCCACTATCATAGACATAATTTACATGATCTGTGGAGACTGGTACTGCCTGCAGCGGCAAGCCTGCTCACCAGGAGTCTTTCACTCTTTATTAATAATGGATGGAGCAATGAAAGGAACCTGGGCAGGGCTCTGCCGACTGCATGGAGTTGCTGTCAAACAGTTGAACCTCTGCTGACGGGAGGCTGGTGCTGTTGTTAGAAAGACTGCCTGGCGTACAAAAAGTCACAGCTTTGATTCCTGCAGAGGCAGAGGTGTCCATCATCAGTCTCCAAGCAAGATGCTGATGGAACACTTGCCAGCGCAGTCATTGTGAGTCAGTCTTAACAGGGGCAGCTCAGTGTCTAAAATGTAAATGTGAATGAGGAAGCAGACTGAGACATGAGCATGTGGTGACTTAAATATTCTGATATTCAAGCCCATGTATGAAGTTCTCCCTGCAGACTGGGGAGAAATCACAGCTGAGGTGCTCTCCTCTGCTTTCATATTTGCATATGTTCCCCAGTGTTTCGTTTTCACTCTTAAAATCCCTATTTTCCAGCATTTTATAGTACTTTTTAAGCTAGTGCCCCATCTATGTTTCAGTAAGGAGAGAGAATACTGGACTGCAGAATGACTGATCACCACCAAGCAAACTACAGTATGTCAGAATGACAGGAAGCCATGCCGGCCTCCATTGATTGAACAGCATTAGATATGATTCAGAGGCAGTCAAGCATGTCAGTACACCCTTCTTGTTACAGTAGCAGCCCGGAGAACAGCTTTTGAGTCAGATTTGACAGGATATGGTTTTCTCACAGTGAAGGATAGAAACTGTCTGAAGCCTCAGAGTCATCACTAAAAAGAGAGAGAACAGGGTATGACTCCTTAAAGCTTAAAAACTTGTTGGTTTAACACTCAGCATGAAAGGTGATAAGCCCAGATCAGCTCTCGGAGTGTTTCTAAAGCTCCATATATTAGTCAGGCCAGCTTAGCGTGTCAGTTAAGGAGGAGATTTGACTGCAAAAACAGCTGTATCAGTCGCAGCTTCTCACCGACTTGTCAGCTTAGATGCTCCGTCTTTCTCCCTTTGCTCTCCAGTGGTGGAAAATACATGAATACATTGACTTAAAGGGCCAGTGTGTAATATTTAGGGCGACCTATTGGCAGAAATGGAATATAATATTTGTTTGTTTTCTTTAGAGTATAATCACCTGAATATAAGAATCGTGTTTTCGTTACCTCAGAATGACCAGTTTATATCTACATACAGAACGGGTCCTCTTCACGGAGCTGGTTGCAATCTTTCTACAGTAGCCCAGAACAAACAAACACAGACTCTAGACGGTTCCATTCCCGTTTTCCACTCGGCAACCGTAGTTCTCCTACATGCTTGGCACACAGGAGAAGTTTCAGTTGGTTGCAATCTGCAACCTCAAAGCTAGATGCCGCCAAATCTTACTCCTAATCCTAATTCAGACTAATTGCTGCTACTTTACACTAATCCACTACAAGGCAAATATTATATATTTTATTTATGTATTTGACTTTAGTCAGTAGTTACTTTTGAGATGAAGATTTTACATAAAAAAACATTGGATTAATTTATGTACAATGCATTGTTAATGCATATGGTTTATGTTTGTTGGGGCCCCTTGTCACATGTTTGTATTGGTGGAAAGTGCTGTACTTAAGTACCATTTTGAGGTACTTGTACTTTACTTGAGTATTTCCATTTCATGCTATTTTAGACTTCTACTCCCTTACATTTCAGGGGGATAGTACAATACTCATAAGCAGTGTTTCCTCTGCATGGTACAGCTCTGCTTGACTCGACTCGACTCACTATCGGTACCAGGTCCTTTTCTTTATGCCCTGTTTCCATCATGGAGAGTACCCCCTCAGTGTAGGCGGGATTCTCCGCTGATCGCCGCAGCGGTGCATTAAACTGCCGCGACATCATCTTCAATGGGACACTTGTTGAATAATTTCAACGGCAACCAAAAAGAGGAACGTCTGCACTTCGTCAATTGTACGGCGTAGTTTTGCGAGCTGCTTTTTTTAAAAATCGGGGTCGAGTGACTTCAAAATTGCAGTCGCTATTGACAGTAGCTTGGTTATTAAAATACGGCAGGTTTGTGCAGGATTTCCCGTGTTACCCTCGTAACTAGTCTCACTGACCAATCAGTGGTCTGCAGTGTTTAACGCCATCTTCTAGTATCGGCTCAGCTCGCTTGGAACCCTGACCGAGGTGGCGCCAAGAATTGAGTGGAAACGCGAAAATAACCATTCTAAAGTGTAACAAACTGAACTGAACTGAACGGTTTGGTGAAACGTGCCAATAGAGTCCATTTGCTGCATTGTGTATTTTTAAGTAAATTTTGCTAATGATACATACTGTATGTACTTTTACTTGAGGAACATTTTAGGACTTTTACTTGTATTGGAGTACTTTTACAGTGTGGTATTGCTGCTTTTACTTAGCCTAAGTAAAGAACCCAAGTACTTCTTCTGCCACTGTTCTCTGATTCTTTCTCATGCCATCCCTCCTCGTCCTCCTCCTCCTCCTCTTCTTCATCTCATGCTCTACCCTTCTCCCTCTCCTTGACTGAGGTCTTGTCAGAGGCTACTCATATTTCAAAACATGCTCGGGCAAGTAAATGAGATGCCGCTCTCCTCGGCCTCCTCAGCAGGAAACAGAGCCGTTTGTTGAGCTTAACGCTCCGCTGCCCAGCCGGCTCAGCCCTTCAAAGCACTGAAGACGGCACTGAGATCACAATTATGCAGCACCGGGGAAGCCAATTTCACTCACATAGCCACATCAGTACACACTCAGCGGACACACACTCTGAAGTGGGGAGGACAGACACAAGCAGAGCACATGCACACATTACCACAGATGCAGCTTGTTTTCGTCCCCTCACCGATGTTAATGCAGGTGTTGCTCTACAGTATGTGAGCTGTTTGCCTGTCAACAATCCCACTGGATTCCCACAGGCAGCTGATTGGGAAAATAGAGCCCATTAGTCTTTTAAGAGAAGCTTGGTATACGGACACAGAATAGGTCCCAGAGTTATTGATCACTGGACACAGAGAAAGGGAGAGACATCAGCAGTTAGGATCAATGCTCTCTGTGAGCTCGAAGTTTTAAAATGCAGAAAGACACGCTTGGGATCAGGGAAGTTAGGGAGAGTTTTTCTGCACAAGAGCTAGTGCATCTCTTCTTTTTAAATATTGTTTAATTACAAACATGTTTCTATTTACATGTCATGCTTTGTCAAAAGAAAGTTATAACTTTTAGTCTCTAGGATGGCTGCAAAAATTCAAAAGCGAATACATTCCCTTAATACCATAAGCATAACACCTATGGGCATCAAAGTACAAAAGAGATCCTCTGTCCTTGTCTACTAAGGAACTAATTACTGCAAAAAGTTTCCCGTCAGATCTTCGCTGCTGCAGCTACCGGTAAAACATGGGTGGTTGTATGTAAAAATGAGGCAAACTAACATGTGGTGTTGTTTCAGGCTTTTCCAGGTAACAGTAATGCAGACACTGTGGTCCAGTACAAACTTAAAGAGCCGGTGATAGCCCGCTACCTCCGCCTGATTCCTCTGGACTGGAACCCCACTGGGAGGATCGGACTCAGACTGGAGATATACGGATGTCGTTATAGTAAGTCCCATCTCTGTATTTGACTTCTTTGTCAGTTTTGGATCGTGCTAATCCTTTAAAAAAAGATGTCTAAGATGTCTATCAAATGAAGATATGAACATGAAATTATGTATCAATCTTTTTCTGTGCAGGCTTATTTACATTATAGTAATTATTATTGCAATAAGTGTAAAAGTACTAGAAATATTCATAGTTTTAGAACATTTATTTATATTCAGTGGCGTAGATCAAAGATGCTGCATGTGTCAAGATAATACCCAATAATTATTTTGAGGCATTAATTATTCTTAACCATAAACGAACAGATATAATACAGGGTTGGGTTAGGCAGGAAATTGATTGATTGTTTTATGGCTCAAAGAGAGCTTACTTTATGGTTCAAACAGGCTCAAGTTCTTCTATTCATACTTAACAATTGTGACTTGTCACATCTTAGAATAAGAACGTATATTGGCTGTAGTTATCAGCACCGGATTTTGGGTACAGAAAAGAACAGACACTGTCTTTGCAGAAGGTTTGATTTTGATAAAATAAAGATATGAAATGTCAAAAGCATGATCAATGCCTTAGTGTGCTCGAGAATATATATGTTTTTTCTTTTTAGTCACCATTTAAGGGTGATTTCACAAGCCAACATTTATTTCATTTTAATCAAACTCTGGTGCGGTTCAACCCCTAGTGTGGTTCGTTTGGGCGGTTATGAACGCAGTAATCATACTCTGGTGTGAACCCAAAACAACTGGACCGACTCCGCTTGTGAGAGGTGATCTGGGACCATTTCTAAGCGAACCAACACGCAGGCTGCCTGTGTGGGCATTTGTTGAGATGTACACAGGTCAATGACAGGTTAACCTGAGTGGGAGAGGACTGACTTGGACTTCTGCAGAAATCCAGATCTGCAGATGTTTCCTTGACATCTTGGCCAAAGAAAACATCCATCTATTCATCCATTATCTGTAACCGTTTATCCTATTCAGGGTCATGGGTGGGCTGAAGCCGATCGCAGAAGACATTGGGTGAAGGCAGGGTTCACCCTTGACAGGTTTCCAGATTATCACAGGGCTGACACATAGAGACAGACCATTCACGCTCACATTCACACCTAGGGGCAATTTAGATTCAACAATTAACCTAACTTGCATGTTTTTCAACTGTGGGAGGAAGTTCCCGTAGAAAACCCACGCTAAGAAGGGGAGAACATGCAAACTCCACACAGAAGGGCCCAAAGTCGGGTTTGAACAGAAAACATACAGAATATGCTAAATAAAGTCTGCAAAAAAGTGACGTTTGTACAGTCCTTTGAGATAAACTGGAGGAGAAGGGATTCAACAGCAATATTTCAAAGTCCACGATTCCCTGTAAGTGGCAACTCTCGAGACGAAAAAGATAAATTCGATTTTGATTTGGTCGGCTTTAATTTGTGCGCTGTGAAACCGAATTAGACTAAATAGAAAACTAACCAAAAGTATCAATTTCACTCTGATTCTGACTGACAAAACAGACTATGGCTTGTTAAAGGGCCCTAAAACAATCACCACAATGGTGCTTAGGACCAAAAACTTGACTGTGAAGAAACCAAAGAATCTAAAAAATAAACAGAGTACAAGTGGTCGACAGTGTGCATGATTCTTTAATTTGAGCGTTGAGCATTGAGGAAAACACAGATGATACTGGGAACACAGTTATGTTTATTTTACAGATTCACATGATTTCTGCTTTCACAACACTGTAATTTAATTACTCTCGCTGGTCTTTTTTGCTGCTCTGTAGTCAGTAGCAGACACTAGACCAGATGGTTTTACTACGGTGTTTGGAGGGTTTGTACATCAAGGGGCCAACAGTTTTCTTGCTCATTAGAAAGTTTGTTTAGAGAGGAAATCAATACCTTCAAACAACAATAAAAAATACAGTCGTGCACTAGAAAATATGGGCTGTTGTTGGTGAGGTTTACAGTGACCACATTGTCTCATATGGTGTTCGATAAGAATTGAATTAAAATGGAAATTTTCAGTACATGACAAATTCCTCCACTGTGAAATACAGTACAAGCGAATCAAGCACTTGAGGTCACTGCAACAAAAACATCCTAAATTGAATGTCAGTCAAGATTGTTCCTGTTGTGTTGTTGGCAACAATATTTCTTTATTCACAAGCTCACACATCCTCTATAGGTGTGGTAGTCGCCAAGTTACAACAAGACTTGACGTTTTTCACATTAACCTCTTAAACCCCACATGTTGCTCAATACAAACTCATACTTTTTAGTCAGAACATTGTTCAAAACTCACAGACGTTTTATTTTAAACTCTAGTGGGGATTCAAAATATACACGCTGGATGTTAAGAGATTAAAGCTACACGCTTACAACTACTACTAGCAAACTGAACACAACACATGTTTATACGTCAAGTATTACTGTTATTGAAGAATAAAGTGTATCTCTGTTTGTATAATAAAGCTCTTCCTCCTCCTGTCGTTCTAAAGCTTCTGACGTGGCCAACTTTGACGGCAGCAGCAGCCTGGTCTACAGGCGGAGCGTGAGGCCGAGCTGGACGGCGATGGAGGTCGTCTCTTTGAAGTTTAAAACCCTGAGGAATTCTGGGACGCTGCTTCATGCAGAGGGACAGAGAGATCACAGCCTCACTCTGGTGTTGGAGAAGGGACGGCTGCTGCTCTACCACCAACAAGGTATCAACATTATTCTTTCCATATTTAGAAAGATCCTCGCGGGGAAAATCACATGTTACAGCAGCACAGAGACAAGAAAACAGATACAGAACTATTTAAATGAAACTAATACAAATTAAATATGGAATTAAGGAACCTAAAGAGGTGGCATTAAATAGCTATATACAATATATTACATTACCTTACACTATATAAGAGCATTGTGCAAACATTTGTGTAAAAAGAAATCCCCAAATCCAGTAGATCAACTCCTACAGCCATGATGTGTGTACAATACAGTTCAATGTAGGTATAACCCTGTGTCTAGGCCGCAAGCGTCGCCTCAGCGTTGTGCTCGCATCATGACAGCGTTGACACAACACTGAAGCTACTGTCGTTAACCGTTTCTGTCTTGTCCGCAAATTTCAAAGCGTCGAGCAGCGAAATAGCAGCCAAACTTTCTGTGGAGTGTGGAGTTTTCCTGTTATATGTGTGAGTATTCCTGATCTATTTTTCCATCAACTGTGATGCATAAGATTCATTTTGCAACAGGTTATATCTTTCTCTGAGCCCGAGCAAGGCCTGCACTAATTATTTTGACAGCTAGGTGACAATCTCACACTAAACAATGAATGTTTTCCCGCGGCTGATAAAGTTTGAGAGTTTGACCATTTTTTATTTGTATACCACTTTTCAAAACAGAATCAATAAAGAAGCAGCAATAAATGAGAACAATGTAATCAAAGAAAAAGGTCAGATAATTAGAGAATAAAAATAATATGATCAAATTATAATAATTAAAATCATAAAATAATACTAAAACACTAAAATATGTAGTAGATCATAGTAATGTATTAAAGATGTAGTGTTTATTGGCCATCAACCTCACGTTTACGTACATATTATCTAAAAAAAATAGGCTTCAAGCCTAAATAAACTCGCAGCTGAAATGTAAGCCTGCACGGAGCCGGCTGCACAGATTAACCTGAGACCGTATCTGTTATGTGATACGCTTGCGGTCCAGACACAGGGTTAGTATGAATAATAAATTCAGTACACAAAATAATATATTAAAGTATATAATGTTCTATATAGTGTGTGCAGTATATGTAACATACACACACTATACAGTGATGAAACACTACTATGAAATATATATGAAAGCACCATTCAGTGCTTCTTTACTCAATATAAACTTCTGCAATCAAAAAAGTTTTTCTACAAAAGAGATTGCAATCTTTTTAACACAATTCCTGGTTTTGGTGAGGTTATAGATGAGTATCTGGATGGATCTACAATCATTTTGTGCTTTTGTTACTTAAAGCTTTAAGTCCTGCTGGTTTTCAGTCTTGCCATACTGCATAGTTATGGACTATTTTACACCATTTTATACCATCGAGTTAACACAGTTTAAATTGTTGGTAGAACAAAACACAGCCGCAGTCGACTTCCTGAGGACTTGGGTTGAAAGCCGGTGATGTAAGTTGGCTGAAACTTTGGATATTTGAATTTAATTAAGTGCTTTGCAACTTGGACGGCTTTTCCAGCAAACTCTGCAGCTTTATCTATCTGTTCATTGCTCTGAGTAAATGTCAGCTAAACGCCTAAACCGTACAGTGTAATTATGCACTCTCTCAGGCTCCAGAGCATCCACCACCCCGTCTCTATACGAGGAATTTAATATCTTGCACATTTTTGTCCCCACAATGAAATGGAGGGAGCTTCAAGTCTGTCTCCGTCCATCTGCTGGATTGCTTGCGTGTTTGTCAGATGTGATTTCTAAGATACCCCTGATCCAATTTTGAGGAAACTCACGGGAATTATGCTTCTTTCTGCTTATGCTGATTAGCTCCGTACAGTGTTTACTTGTTTATCCATATGTCACAAGCAATATCTCAGACAAAACTAATCAGATTTTGAATAAACTTGGGGAATTGGTGCAGTTCACCGTTACAGGCGTGCAGCTGCAGGTCAATGACTGTGGAAGCGATGACAGCATTGTTTGTTGGGGAAAACCTGTTCAGTCTCGTCTCCGTTTTTCCCAGACCTTTTCCTCACTTTCCCTCGATCAACTGTCTCTCCCTGTCTCGCTCTGTTTCTCTCTCAGCTTGACATCCGCTTTCATATTCTCTCTCTTTTAATCTATGATGGATGTTAGCAACATGTGTTAAGGATGAACTCTGTGGAGCACAGTGGGCTAGCACAGCAGGCTATGGGAGGTAATGTGTGTGTGCGTGTGTTGGTGTAAACAAGGTTAAACCTAAGGTGTTGTTGGACTGCCAGACCGTTGTATTATTGCCATATGGCAGAGCTCTCATCAACCATGCCATCTGGCTGCTTACATACTCTTTTGCATTCAGGGTTGAAATTTTAAAATTATAACGTCCCGTAAATTATTACGTCGCAGGAATTTGTAATAATATTTCCTGGCAAAACAGGATTTCTTGCCCTAAATTAAAGGGTAACTTTTTCAACGTGGACCTTATTTTTGCTATATTTTTGTGTCTAAGTGACTAATGGGGACTACAATTGTTTGAAATTGGTCCAGTAATGAGGGATAATGCTGTAACCGGCAGCCAGAAAACAAGCTGCGAGGGCAAGTGAGGGAATGTAACGTTACATATGCAACTGACAGGCTCAGATTGGTATTATAAGTGTCTGGCAACATTATGGAAATGACCCTACAGAGAAATAATGCAATTTGGCAGGTAGCAAATAAGTCATAGAAATAATAAAAGAGAGCACATCTTTTAAAATAACAAAATAACATAAAACAATCAGAACAGCCCTGTCTCCTAAAAATTACGTTCCCATAAAATGAAACTGCATCGTGAATTATGTTTCGAGGGAAATGTATTTTGTTGCGGATTACATTTGTTTGTCCCCTGTTCACTTAATTTACGTCCGTAGCTTAATAACTAACAAACGTAGTAATTTTAAGCCAAACCATTATGCTTTTTTTACTAAATCTAACAAAGTTAAATAGTTTTTTTTTGTATCGATATCGATACTGGATGTTTGAAACGGTTTCAATACTCATTTCCTGCAATATCTATACACAGGTTGGTACCACATGTGTTTTCTGCTCTCTTCTCTCCAACAGCGAATTGACACACACACACCGCTATTTATCTTTTAAATCTTTAATTTGATGCCCTCAATGTTGTGTCAATATTTCCCTTTGGTAGCAAAAATTTGTTATTGAATATCAATATTTTTCAAGGTATTGTATCGAAGTTAGAAATTCCACTATTGTGACAACATTAGTTTTTTGAATTGTTTTGTTTGAAATTACAGTGTCAACCACGTGTTTAATCCGTATTCTGGGAGGAAAGCGTAATTGAGAATGCAGTTTAGTTGTATGGGTAATTTTGTAGGAGACAGGGTTGAATCAGAAATGGAGTAAATTTTAGAGTGAATGTAAATTTGCTGTAGTCAGCTGTAGTTCATACCTCCTTCTGCTTCCTCCCACTTATCTTAACCTCTCTCTCTCACTCCCTCTCTACATCTTGACAATAAAAACAACATATTGTCCAATTCCCTCCAGTTGGGAAGGGGTGGAAGAGTCTCAATTCTCTGGTTGTATTGTCTGTCTGTCAGTAGAGAGGCGTTATCTGCAAAAGCCATCAGTCTGACATCGGCTCCCTGAGTGACGCCTGTCACATCTCGCTGCTAGACCCGTGCTGATAGTCAACAAACTGCTCAAAAAACTCCGGGTTGCCGGGAACGAAAATAAACACTGATCGTTTTTGTGATGGAGCAGAGATTAGATTGAGCTATGATAATCCAGTGTTGCAGCCAATACTGGAAAAAAAAAAAAAACTCAATCACATCACTGTCACTGTATGCTTCTCTCTCTGGCTCTTGTTGTTTCCTGCCTGCCTGGCTGCCCCCTTTCCCTTTCATTTTCTGCCTTTTCTATTTTCCTCTCTCTCAATTGTTATTTATTACAGTCTTTCTCATATGTTGTCGCCCCAATTCTGCCCCTGCCAGAATTTTTTCAGAGGTGATTATTTGCCTTTTTTCGATTGCATGCTCTTTGTCTTTCTCTCCTCTCTCTTTCTCCCTCCCATTCACACATCCTCCTCCCTCCCTCCCTCACACTCTCCCAGGAGTTTGCAGTCTGCAGACAGTGTAATTTAGATCAATAGCTTGGAGCATCCACCCTGAGCCACAGCATGCTCCTCCACAGTCAGCTGTTGGCTCAAGAGAAGAGAAGCGAAGCTTAAACTAAGGGAGCAAAGATAAAACCTGAAGATTTAGATGCATTATATCCATAGCTCCAGAGTGTGAGCTACTCTCTGGGGCTCTTCATACTTTTATCTCTCCCATTTGGCAAGCTGATCCTGTCGGTCCGGGGCTTCTCTTTAACAGTGATGCATCATGAGATAAACAACAAGCTGGCCGAGACACAGAAGAGCCAAAGACAGCTAATGATGGCTAACATTGCGCATCAGTGATATGTGTAGCTTGTAATCAAATAAACATTAAGAGCTTGGCCAGAGCAGATGTGTTTTTGTTAGACACAGTGCAACCACCATTAGCATAAATTAATGAGGAATGAAAGCAGAAAGACAGACATAACAAACAGATAAATACAACAGTGAGACAGTTAGACCCTCTCTATCTGCCTGTGGCTGTCCAAGCATGTTGGAATAAAGTGGCTGGCTCATTAAGATTTATGTCCGCTATCCAAAACCATCTCATTTCCCCTCTGCTTTACATTTATCAAAATGTCAGTTTGCTCTAATGTAGCCAACTGCTTCATAATTCAGTTCCGTTCTGAACTGTCACGGGAAAGCTGTAATACACAGCAGTAAATACACGGAGGGCTGGTGTGTCCTGCTTCAGTGCGTTCTGGACGAGTGGTGTTAAGTATTGCTGACTAAATTGGGATGGCATCAGGAAGGCGTGCAGGGCAAGTTGCATGTTAAGCGAAATCCTGTCTTTTCTGCTGTGGTTGGTTTTGTGGTTGCTGGCTGGGTTATGATGCGAAAAAAACACTAAATATTTCAGATTTTACAGTCACGAAACATCATCGTAATCACAAATGTTTTCACTAATCGCGCAGAGCAACAAAAGCTACAATCAGATGAATGTCTCCGGACAAAGTGTGCTAGTTGGCAGAGAAAATAGAAGACAATCATGGCGATTACTAATGCATTTGCTTACTCTATTTCCAGTTTTTCTACAGTGATTTACAGTGAGCCTCCTGGAGTTACTGTTGTAAACAGCCTCATAAGAGTTTCAGTCAGCAGCCTCTGTATTTTCAGAGGAGCCTGAAATTGCTAAGATAGCCATGGGACTCTTACTGTAACACACTCCCCTGCTGTATAATGAGGTGCTTACTGCTGTTTACTTCTGTGTGCAGCCGCAATACAGTTTCTATCTCAAAATAGAAAAGATGATAAACTACACACATAGCTGCATAGTCAAGGAAAGGTAAATGACTGGCCACTCTGAAGACAATAGGAGAAAGAAAGAGTATATGGTCTTACTCAAACTGGGGCATTATGATTCAGCCCGGTCGCATGAAAAGGCGTATGATAATAATGCAATAATGTGCAAGGCAAAAGCATGCAAAAAGAATGCTGTTGTTGCTTTAGGTGTGTCATTTCTGCATTTACATTGCTGTCTGTACTGACAGCAATGTAAATGCATCCACGTAAATAAGCTACGCTCAGAGCTAGTGACTTAGAATAAAAAGGGAGATGGCAGGCGGGAGGGAGGTGGATGGTCCAACAAACACAGGATTTTAAACCAGGTGTTTTGTTTTGTAAGTGACGTTACTGACGATTATGATGTGGTTTCCGTACTTATGTGACATTGTTTCTGTACGTATTTTACTTGAGTTTACGTACTTATTTTAAGGCCAACCATGGCGCTTTCTTAAACTAAACTTAGTGGTTTTGTTGCCTAAACCTAAGTGAGTGGTTTTGTTGCCCCCCTGCTGGTAATACACCTTCTACTACATTACACATGTGCAATATTCACTCCTTCATAAAATGTAAAAAAAACTGTGATATATCACCATTTCTCACAATCACAAATCCTTATGACATCTTCAAATCCCTTGTTTTCTCCAGACAACTGTCCAAAACCAAAGATAATCGGTTTACTGACACATATATCACATTTGAGAAGCTAGGAAACTGAAACCAGAGGATTTTTGGCTTTTTTGTTTGAAAAAATACTTAAAACGTGTAATTAAGTATCAATTAGTAGGTGATTGGTTTTCTGTCAACAACTACAATTACATAACTTATTATTTTAAAGTAAGACATACTTTCATGTATTGTTTCTTGCTGATCTTTAAACGTTTTATTAATGTTATCACGTGTTAAATAATATTGTTTCAGTCTATATACTGTCTTGTCAGTTTATGTATTATTTACTTTACTCTGTTTATACAAATGCATTGGCTACAGGGTTTTGATCAAAACATCATGCCAGCAAAGCCTGCATGAATTGAATTGAAGAGACAGAGAGAGACCAGTGACATTCCTCCCATTAATATCACTGCACTGCCTCCTTTTTTCCAGCTTGTTTTATGGCAATAAACTAAATTCTCAACTGTGACTAAAGCTGAGAATTGGTTTAGAGAAAGAACATCATTTTTACAGTCAAGCTGTATTTCAAATAGCAGCACCATGTGGCGCTGAAATGCTGAAACAATTATGACAGTCACTCCTGATAAGACCTGTCATTGTCGTCCTTCATAAACAGATTTAGAGCTCGAGCAAAGAGCCATAATGGAATAGCAGACAGAATATGATAAGGTGATATTGCCTCAGGGAGCTGTCTGGAGCGGTAGACTCTGTGAAAGTGGAAAGTAGTCTTCAGTGCAGCCTCCTCTGCTGAAAGACAAGCACATTCAATATTAGTCTACTCAGTATGGATAAATCAAGCAGTTATTGCAGTGTAACACAGTCGTGCTCCTTAGTTTGGGTGCTCTCAGACTGAACCTCCTTCCTCACAATGTCCTCGAAGGCGAGGCGAGGAGGAGAGGAGGAGTGAGAGGAATTAAGACTGACGGAGAGTAATAAAGGGAGAGGGAGTTTCATGAATGAACGTTAAGTGTTTCTATAATTGTTTGCCCTCAGACTTCTTGCATCGATCGCCACCTTTCTATTTTCCACTTATTCAAGTTGTAACCAAATATGTCACCTCATCACATGGCATTAAAGGAATAGTTAGACATTTTGGGAAATGCTGTTATCAACCTCAGTCTGTATATTAAGCATGGAGCTGGACCCAGGAGGCGATTAGTTTAGCTTAGCATAGAATAAAGACTGGAAGCAGGGGGAAAATAATAAGCACTGTAAAACATTTTAAACGATAACTTCTATAGTTTTCAACCTGGGCCACGTTTTTCTGTCTAAGTGATTAATGGGGATAACACTTTTTGTGAAAACAAGCACTTTTAGCAGACGTAAACTGATGGTACCAGGTTTCCCCAAATAATTACATTACAGCTTGTTTAGCGGCTGCAGCGTACTTCCTCAATACTGGACCAGTTTCAAAAAGTGTTGTCCCCATTAGTCACAAAAACATGGGAAAAGTCCAGGTTGAAAAATACCCAAGTTATTCAAGTTAAGCTGGTTCAACATAAAAAAAGTTTGGGTCATTTGTTCAAAGTGTTCTAATGAGTTGTGAAAATGTTAAACTAGGAATTAAGTTCAATAACTTACAGTATATATTTACATTAAAGTAATCATAAAAGAAGAGTTGATTCCACAAAATTGTTGTGTGATGTTTTACAGCATACCAACAGTTCTAAAGCTCACTAATGAACACATTGTATTGCATTCTGTTTAATCTATGTGCAGAAATGTAAAAACAACAATTTGTGGTTTTGTGAAGAGTTACGTGCTGTTTCTTGGTGAGCAGCATGGATGTATAAAGAGGGCAGGCTCCCATTCATTCCTATGAGAGTTGCTCAGTGGCGCATGAAGCCAAAATGGCGATCTTCCGCATCCATTGGGTCCATGTGAGCGTGAATGGTTGTCTGTCTCTATATGTCAGCCCTGTGATATTCTGCCGCCTTCGCCCAATCTCAGCTGGGATTGGCTCCAGCCCCCCCCCCCTCTCGAACCTGAATAGGATAAGCAGTTACAGATAATGGTTGATTAGATGAGCTATAACTAGGTTTGGAAAAAAAGACATCCTTTGGTATTATAATTAAAAGTTTAGCACTCGACAACTAGGCTGCAGTGCTGCCAACATAAGCAATCAAACCCGTAAGCATGGTTTGATTCAAAACGGAGCTGTTTAGATGGCAACAACTCCTGAAAATACAATGCTGAAAACAAAGCAGACAAACACACAAAAAAAGTCCAGATGGTTTCTACAAATGAAAGAATATAGATTAAGGTTGCCTTAAGGTTTGAAATAACTACCAACCTTCAAACAAGATAGCTAGCCTCATTTACACAGAAACATGAAATAAAAACAAAATAAATGTTAACTCTGATTGGTGCATGGAAGTAAATGACATTACCTTTTTCCAATTGCGCCTCACTTCAAACATGTGAGATGAGCACAAACGAAATACAGAAGTAAACAAAACTGTTCTCAGTTGAAAAATGTGTGTTCATCTAGGACTACATCACTCATAGGAAGAAGAGTGATGAAGAGTTCTCTGATTGAGAACATAGGTTTTCAAGGACTTTAACACAGACGTATTTTCCAAAATGTCAAACTACTTCTTTAAATGCAATCTATGCATCTATCTATGATAGAGATATCTCTCTATCTCTAGATATAGAGATAGAGAGATATAAATATAAATCTCTATATCCATATCTATATCTCTCTATGTCTATATCTATATCTCTATATCTCTCTATATCCATATCTATACTCTTTACCTCTATATCGCTCTATATCTATATCTGTATCTCCTTTTATCTATAGCTCTTTATATCTGTATCTCCATTAAAGAAAATGTCATTCATAATTAATGGCTTAGTGTATCTCGCTCCTTCTGTTGTAGCTCCTTCAGTCAGCAGAAACTCTTTCCTCTCCCAACACGTTGGGGGATGCAGAGATGGATCCACCAATTTGGACCTGCTGGTGTTGGGTCTGTCATTAATTATGTCCTGCTGTCATTTTGCAGCCTCATCATTTATCGTGCTCGGCCCTCCTCCCTGCTAGCATACAGATATGTTCGCTCGCTAATGAGAGAGGGTGACCTCGGTGACCCCCTCGCTGTTTGAAACAAAGATGAAAATAATCTACTGAAGCTGCAATGTTTCCACGACTTTTTGTTTTGATAAATCAAACATGAACCTTCCTTTAGCATTTCCTGCACTGCCAGACAAAGGAAGCATTTTAAAATGATTCCTTCAAGCATGTTTGTCCTTGTTAAAAATGCATTATGGAGGGGGACACAGAATGCTGACCTCGACGTGTTTTTTGAGGTTGTACACCTCAGGAGAAAAAATCAAAGTTCCTCAGCGGGAAATGCACATAAGAGGATTTCTGTATTAGCTACAGTCATTGCTCAGCCACCATCAAGACAACACAATTGATTGTTTTCCACATCCTCACCTTCCTTGCAGGTGTGAGTTCGTCCTCCGGCGGGCAGCTTCTTGTTTCTGTGGGTAGTCTGCTGGATGACCAGCACTGGCACCATGTAAAGCTGGAGCGGCTCAGCACTCACCTCAATCTCAGTGTGGATAAAAGCACTCATCAGGTTCACATACCAGCTGAGCTCAGCCACTGGGACATTCACCAGGTGAGAGAAACTCTTCAGCACATAGAAGGACACGTTTTAAAGTGGTACTCTATTTAGAAGTTAGTCTTTTATGTATCAAACACCTGTACACTTGAAAGGTGGCTACAAAAAGTTTTGTCCTTTATGGAATATGGCAGCCAGGGTCTAAAATTAACTTTTTTTTTTGTCTGCCACTTTTGAAATCTATGCGCTAAATGAAGGAATAACATTTTAGATCTGATGTCATTCAATTTTCGATATATTTTACATAAAAAACATTATATACATGGTAAATTACAGTGTTTGAATTACACCGTGGCTTCCGGGGAGCCCTGTTTTTCGGGGATTGGGAGGGTACTGTACCGTACTTTACTATTGTCATCTATAGTGGTTGTTTGCATAAAAACACATGATTCAAATGATTACGATTATTTAAATATTTGCTTTAATTAAAAAAAAAATCGTGATAAGTTGTTAGGAAGTTAAACAGGTCATAATTCTCTCTCTACATTTGAACACATCATGATAATGTTGTAATTTACCTTCACCCAATAGTCATTTTACTGAGCAGAGTTTGAACGCCTCATAATTGTAACTCAATGGCACCTCCGTTAACGTTGGTATCTATGTTATTTAACCAAGCAGAACTGTGCTGCCGACCTGCTTCTAACAGGTAACGTTACAAATTATCCTCCTGCCGATTTCAACACGGATTTGTTGTTCACATTGTCGCATTATCAAGGAAAAACAGGGTGTGCCCCTCAGGTTAAGTAGTGCCATGCTTTTGAGCATTTTTTTTTTCTTTCCGCCTGGCTCCAGTCCAAAACAAACTGAAACATGATACAGTGTGCGTATGCGTCATTGTGCATGTGTAACTGTCAGAAAGCATCAGTAAGAAAAATCGATAGACACGCAGGCATGAGATGTAACGAATCGGATAACTACTGTTCTCTATTCCCATCATTGGCGTTTCTGTCAATGTATATTATTTCCACTGTGAAAACGTCAGTAACCTTTGAATCCTACAGAGGGTGATGGTAACTTGTACATTTGTTTTTACGTGTGTTTTTTTCATGCGCAGCTAAGTGTGGGAGCTGTCCAGAGCCACGGACTGCAGAAACCCATTCTGTCCAACAGGAACTTCCATGGCTGCCTGGAAAACCTGCTCTACAACGACCTCAACCTAATCCACCTGGCTAAACAGAACAACCACCAGGCCTCCGTGGTGGTAAGTTCTTTTGTTTCAGCTTCTTTGGAACATCATTATGGAAATCTGCCATTCAGCGTTCATCAGAAAGACAAACCGGGGACTGTGGGGATGTGTTAGTTTAGAGTAGGGGATGTACAGAGTCCAGATGTGGACAGGGTTAAATCAAGTGGCTTCAGAAGTAATAAAAAGATACAATTATACAGTATTTGAAAAGCAAATATTTGAGAAATGTCAGGAAAAGTAAACTTGACCCCAGTTTGGCAACCAATGTCTTAGACAATATCGGGCCTGGCCGTAGGAGCACTCCCAACTCGTGAATTGGTGTGAATCTCTCCTCGTTGAATCAGTAATGCTGTTGAAAAATCTGTTTCATTGATGGTCAGTGAACCTGATTTTCTTTCTGTGTGCACAAAAAGAGAGAAGTAAAATGTAAATCCCAAGAAACATCTGTTCAGCAATCTTAAAATTCGTGGATGGAGGAGTTTTAGTTGCAGATACAGCTCACACATGGGAGAAGTTTGCCTTCAGGGCTTTCTGCCTGGAAGGGTTTATTTGAACCCAAACCATGATCTTCTCCTAAACCTAACCAAGTAGGTGTGTTGCCTTAAGCTAAGGAAATTGCAGGCAGAAAGCCCTGAAGGCAAACTTCTTCCATGTGCTCTGTGCATACAGCTCTGTAAAACTCTATTAATACACTCATCAGCTTGATTCAATTCAAATTTGGATTCTGGGTCAATTTTGAATCAGTTAAGTAACTGTGGAGATGTGTATTTTATTTTTATTTTTACTGATTACTAAACCGAAGCATTTTAAACAGTGTAGGATTGTACATTTGTCTCTGGGGCTTATGGGTATTGTAGTGTTGAGTGCTATTTGACAGAGTTGACTAGAAAATAAGTAATTTCTCAGATAAACGTAAGTTGTTCTATTTACATGATAGTTATATAATCAAGTTATATATTCACATTGATTATTTTTTTATTACATTGGTGTTGTATCATTGCACACTATGATGACTGTCTTTCTTGTATATTGCCTTTGTGTTGTTGTTTATGGTGAGCTAACACACATTCAGTATGTCTGTGTTATGTACAAGAGTGCTGTATGTCTGACATTATAGCCATCTGTTTATACATCTATTTATATGTTCCATCTATAGTGAATCATTTACTGAACATATGTTCTGATGTTTACTTTCTGACTTCATGTCATTCAACTTTGTAACAACACATACATGAAACCTTTGTGTATGTGGGTTTGGTATCCTCTCATGTTTTTTTCCAGTAGTTTCTCAGTTGTTAACATCATTTATCTGCATTATAGTCAGATGCTGCCATGATGAAAGTCCCAAATGTTCACTTGAGACTTTTTGTGCTCTTCCTCCCACAGTTTTTTCCCTCATGCCTTTTCTGCATCAGTGTCATTATTATGCTAATGGTCACTGTCACGATTATTATTGTCATTATCATTATTTTCATCATCTGCATCATCATCCTCTTCATTTTTACACCCGCCATCATCATTGTCATTAGCATCCTCATAATCTCCTTCATTATCATCTCCAATGTCATCACTTGCACATTTTTTTGAGTTATAAAGCCCAAAGCAAAAAAACTAGCAATGAAAAGTAGAGACTTAGTAATAAATTAATGGATCAGGGAGGAAAGGAGGTGGAGAATGAAAATGAGGAGAAGCGAGGGAAGGAGACGCGGAGGAGGGAAAGAGAGAAAGTGGCAACTTGCACTCTGGTGCAAAGTAGTCATCACATAAAAGTTTATTTAATACGAATTTTATGTTAATGGGAATTAATGTACAACTTGTGCCTCACATTGTGCTGTATAGGAGATTTTCCTGAATACATTATATTAACCATATCATATATATTTATTTCCCTCCATAGGTTATATAGTTTTTGCAATGTGTTATGGAAATTTAAATCATGCTAATGCCTCTCAAACCTTTCTGAAAACAGTTAATCCATTGTATAATTGCTATTTCCTGATGCCATGCTGGGATTAGGAGATGTGAGACAAATGGTGAAAGTGGGTGCAAACGCTTTGTGACCCCGATGCTTCTGGTTTCCCGGCTTATTTTAGCTCCTCGGCTAATGTCAATATGGTAATACAGATGTCCTTTTTCAGAGAGTTGCTGATGAGACCTCTGTGACATCGAGTCAAACCGAGTCAGCCTCTGCAACTACTGAATATTCATGTTTTATTATCTCTTTCATAATCATGTCTCTCTCTCCCTTCCCTCCTCTCTTTCTCAGGGCAATGTGACCTTTTCTTGTGCAGAGCAGGTTTCAGTCGCTGTGACGTTCACTGACTCCCAGAGCTTCTTGCAGTTGCCCGGACTGACATCGTGGTCGTCAGGGGTCGTCTCTGTGGCGCTGCAGTTTCGCACATGGAATAAGGCTGGGCTTCTCTTGACCTTTGACCTCCCGCAGCAGGAGGGCACAGTGTGGTTGTACCTGAGTGAGGCTAGACTCCGCCTACAGATCAGTAGAGCTGGCAGGGCCCAGCTGGAGCTCAGCGCAGGTCGGTCCAATCAGGAGTTACACCTACATAGAGGTGTGAATCTGTTGCCTTTTGTTGTTCAGTTGTACAACAGAGAGGACATAACATGTTCTCATAGCTCAGATTTATGCCACAGACATAAAACACAGGCAGATTTGTTCTGTCTAAGCGTAATAAACTAACCAGAAGAGTGTTCAATCAAAATCTTTAGTGTGAAAGTTGCTTCTTTACCATGGATACCCTCAAGGTCCACTTACTAGCATTCTGGGGCTTTGAAGTCAGTGTAGTAACGTTACATACAGTAACTTAGACAGCAACTCCCGTGTCCTCGAGATAAAATTACTTTTTTTGTGAATGGAGTCTGGTCTGGAAGCTTTGAAGGCCGCGATATAACGGCTTCTGTCCCCCGTCGCAAAGGGCTGTCTGATGCAGGTGAAGCCGTGACAATATCATAAATATAGTGTACCCTTAAATTTAAATATTTTTAGGTGGCTAAAATACATTTTTCTGCTGCTCCCGTCCACAGCCACTTTACCTCTCCGTCAGACAGCCCTTTCTGACAGGGAACAGAAGCAGTTATATCGTTCTCTTGAAAGCCACAAGATTACATTCACAAAAACAGTAATTTTACCTCGCAGAACACGGGAGTATACATACAACCCCACTTCAAAAAATCTGAACCAACCCTTTCAATTATTTCCAAACTTAGGACAGCTAACTGATTCAGCTAATGCTATTGTTCACATTATTCATAACCTTATTGATTAGCTTACTTTGGTTACCTACGTCACTGCTTTTTGCAACGGCTGAGTGGGCGTTTCCATTTGAAAAGAACTGAACAGAATGCAGATTGACCCGCCCTTTAACCTATCACATAGTTAAATCACAACTCTATACAGCTCCACAACACTTTCATCAAGTTTAATGAAGTTTAACGATTTAACAAATTAATCATAATTTATTATCTTTTACTAGAGCTTCCAACAACATCTCACGGTCTTCCACTTCCCCGGGTGCTTCACAGCCGCCCACTGCTCCTTAAATGTTTATGATTGGTTAAGTACAGAGGTCAAATTTCATGTATGTACTTGTATGTATATGATAATTGTGATGAAGTTTATTTTATTATTTAAGGAACTAAAAAAAAGGAGGCATGATCCTGATTTTCAGCAAAGAAAATGAAATCACTTGCAGTTCATATTAAAATGAAACTGTTAACTCACCCAAACTGTTCATTCATTTTGCATTTAACTTTGTGTCTGTGTGTGTATAAAGGCTCAGGTCTGAATGATGGTCAGTGGCATTCTGTGGAGCTGAACTCTGGACGAGATCATCTGAGCATCACAGTGGACACTGACGAAGGAGCCACCGCTCACACCAGCATCCCACTTCCTCTAACCGCAGATAGTCAGCTCTTCTTCGGTGGTAAGAAGACATGAAAGAAAACTTACACCATGTGTGCTGTTTCTATCTGTTTTTGTTAGCAGTTAAAACAAATATTATAGCTAAGGACAGCTGCCAAAAGGTATTTAAAATTGTACTTCAAGTAAACCTCGGGATGGGAAAACTGCTGACATGGACATTTAGGACTTGTTCAAATTCACTGAGGTACTCTGGGAATAATTATCATCTCCAAATCTACTTTAGAGGTTTAGTGCCACCCAGAGAGGGATGCTTAGTCTCTCCCTCTCCACTTCCTCCTCCTCTGTCCTCTCTCTTTCTTTACCATTTGCTTACTTCAAAACGATATCTCTCCCCTTTTTTCTTACCTCTTTCCCAGTTTGCATTTCTTTCCTTCCTCGATGCATTTCCCTCTCTCCAATCACTTCCCTTTTAATGTATCTCAAGCCCCCCTCCCGTCTCTGCAGTGCTTGTGTATACTCTCCCCCTAATTATTCTACACATAGTCCTGCATAAAGGCACATGCTGTAGATGCATATATTAACCCGACACACATCTCATCCGTCTGTTAATGAGATTGTGGCCTTGCACAGCCTTTTTTCCAACCACAACATAAGTCACATGGAAGTTCACCTGTAAGATAATAGAACTCCTTATGATTAAAAAAATACAGTGAGTTTAACTCCAGCAGAGATTTAATGTGAATTTTAATCTTCAAAGTGAAACACCAAATATCGCTCCGCCATGAGGAAAACAGCTCCAACAAAATCTTCTTCTGAGCTCCTAAAATTCAAAGTGACAATAAACAGTGACTCATCCTTCCTCCCTCCTCCTCTGCTGGGAGGTGTCGAACTCTGCGCCTGATGGGCTGAATATAATTAGAGCAACGCAGAGCCCGGAGCAGGAATGCTGTATTTGGCCACAGATAGATTGCCTCCATCCAGGCTTAACCTCAAGCATGAATCACTGATGGATAAGACATGGGGCTAATATACATGCTTTGGCGAAGAGTGGTTTTATATATATATTATATACAGCCACCTCAGGTCTGCCTATGTGAGAAGGGCTTAGATGAGTGTAAACATAATCAAAAATCGGTCTCATCTGATACGCAGATAATGAAGTGGAGAACGAAAGCACTTCTGAACTTAAAACTAGGTAAAAAGAAGTAAGTAAGAAGTGTCTTGCACACATTGAAACTGAAAATGCAACGAAACAGGAGCAAGGAAAGCGTAAGATTTTGTTTACAAGAGGAACCGAATAGAAGCTAGATGCAGTGGTGGAAAAAGTACTCATATCTTTTACTTAAGTGTAAACACCACAGTGTAGAAATACTTTGCCACAAGTAAAAGCCATGCATTCACAAATTTACTTAAGCACAAAAGCATTAGCATTAAAACATACTTAAAGTACCAAAAGTAAAAGTCATTATGCAGAATGGCCCATTTCAGAGTAATTTATATTATATTATTGGATTATAATGATCACTTTAATGTTGTAGCTGGTAAAGGTGGAGCTAATACCACTACTTTATACCCCTTATTTTATTTTAAACCTATAATAATATATCACATTTTATTTATTGATTATATTTTGTATTGTTAATCTGAATGTGCAAAGTAGTAACTAAAGTAATCAAATAAATGTAGTGGAGTAAAAAGTACATATGTCTCTGAATTGTAGTGGAGTAGAGGTATAAAGTCACAGTCACACTGGGATTCAACAAAAAATCATAATATTTTAACCCTCATTAATGTGAATAATGTGAGGTTTAACCCCTTATAGAATATCACAGTGAAGATTAAAACTTATGATAAAGCTGAATGAAGTGAAGTTAAACATATACTGACACTGTTTATTTAATTCCATGTTTATTGATGGTCCTACCAACAAAACCGCATACAAACAAATACAGAGCTGTAGACCGACCATTGATTGAGTGTCATGTGCTTCCCTCCCCAGGTTGCCCCATTCAGGAGAGCAGTCAGGAGTGTAAGAACCTCTTCAAAGTGTTTCAGGGCTGTATGCGTCTGCTGACTCTGGATAACCAACCTGTTGACCTGATCAAGGTGCAACAAAGGCTGCTGGGAAACTACAGCCACTTGCAGATTGATATGTGTGGCATCATCGACAGGTTAGTCTCCAGGAGTACCAACTGAATTATTTTTTTCACTGCGGTGTTTAAACCCACGCTGTGTGTGATTGCTCTCATTAACTATTAATATTCCTCTGCTTTGTGTGTTGATTTGGTCCAAAGTTTTTTCCACTGTCAATTTGGGATTTGTGAAAATGGTGATAAGAATAAGTAAGCAGTTTATGATTTATTTGCATTTCACTCCTGGTTTGGCCCACGTTTAAACATAGTCCCCAACAAAAACACAATGAAAGTGAATACTCTTAATGCATCCGTAAAGATTTACAAATTGGCTGAGAACGAGGCAGACAAACTGTTGTTTTTGGTCTTTTTATGGGTTGTGTTGATGATGTGTTGAACTAAAATATAAAATTTCGGCAGCCTTATTCTTTTACTGAGCTATTTGAGAGACACAGAGAGACGGGGAGTAAACTGGAGAGGCGTTCTCAAGACTCAGCAAACAGAACAAAACTAGTACAGGGTATATTCATACTACCAAATCGATGAAATCAAGGATTAGAGATGGCCGATGGCTGGCAGTGTGGACAGAAGGTAGCACCTTGGACAGCTCCCTTGCTGCTGTCTCTAGACTAACTGCAGGTTCAGGACCTTGGAGAGCGCTGCAGCAGTCTCTAGTTTCAGAGTTAAGGGGAAAAGTTCTGGAGGAATCCACACTCCTCCTTCCAAACACACTAATGTAAGTTTCCAAATCTGAGCCATCTCTCTGGGGCGGCTAAATAACTTGTTTATAACACGGAATGAAAAAGATCATGTTGAAAAATCCCTCCCTGAGGCACTAGAGGAATCAGGGATTGAGAGGGGAGCACCAGTATCCATTTATTAATCCAAAGCTAACATTCTTGGCCGCTGGCTACACCTAACTGCCTTCCTGAAGAGAGACCGAAAGACTTACTGTTGGTGTTGCTAAGTGGATTAATTAGCACCGAGAGGCAAATGTATTTCATCTCCTCGTTCACTTAAGGTGATTATCAAAGACAAAATGGGAAGGGGGTTCTTCCTAAGTTATCATTGAGAGAATAGACTTTAAGTATACCTGAGCATGGCTATACAGTTAGAGATTTGTTGTCAGGTCTTGCTGGGGATTCATACGTGCCAATGGAAGTGTTGCATTGTTCCTGCGATGAGTGTTGGGGTGTCCTATGGCATTCAAGACATTCAATGCCTCCTCTGTTGGCAATTCCAAAAACCTCCAGGAACTTTTTCAACCTTTGTGTTTTTTGTTTTGAATTCATGCATTAAATATTACAAACCATGGAGGACACAATAACTGGCAAGGATAAATATTCAGTACGACATTTAAAGGAACAGTTCAACATTTTGGGAAATACACTTGCCAAGAGTTAAATGACAAGATTGATACCACTCTCATATCTGTTCATTAAAGGTGCAGTGTGTAGGATTTGGCGGCATGTAGTGGTGTGGTTGCAGATTGCAAGACTTCAGTAACGTGAGCAGCCGAGTACAAAACTGTGGTAACGTCGTTCGCCTCGCTCAGAGGCCATCTTTACCATAATAACACTACTTTAGGAGCAATGGAAGTCAGACGGCGGTACCACAGCTTTGCACTCTGCGGCTCACGTTACTGCAGTTTCACAAGTGTGTCAGAGAACTACAGTGGCCTTTAGGTAACATAAAAACATGAGAGTTACGACATGGCGGAGCAACATGGTGGACTCTGGGAAGAGAACCCGCTCCCTATGTAGATATGAAGGGCTCATTCTAAGATAAGGAAAACAAAGATTCTTAGTTTCCGGTTATCATACACTAATGAAAACATAGTTATGAATATTATATTCCATTTCTGCTAACAGATCCCCTGAAATGTTACACACTGGTCCTTTAAATGTGAAGCAGGAACCAGGATTAGCCTAGCTTAGCATTTAAGACTGGAAATGGGGAAACGGCTACCAAGACTCTGTCCAAAGGTAACAAAATCCACGAACCAGCACCTCTAAACCTCTATTAACACGCCATATAGTGTTTGTTTAATCAGTACAAAAACCTAATTGTAAAAAAATTGTTTTGAATTTGAACAATTTGTTGTTCTACGGGACCACAGTTTATCTCTAATCTAGTCTATGTGCCAGACTATTTCTTGGGCTGGGCGCAGGGGCTTCCTAGAGTCTTGTTGTCACCGTGATTATGCATTTAACAAAAAAAAAAGTTCCACCACGTCTATTGTCAAATGTGTTAATACCTGTTCCAAGTGGCCTCGCTCAAAGGCAGGGCATCATGCAAAATGAATCATGCAAATGGATAATGGCTCACACTTTTGGACACTCTCTCCCTGTTGCCATTCATGGTGTCGCACTCGGCTTTACATAGAAAAAGTGACGGAAGCAGTTGTGTAAAAAATGAAAAAAAAGAGAGACAGAGAAATTGCTTTTTCAGATTTCAGAGGAAAAGTACAAAAATTGTTGGACACAACTCCAAAACCTGACATGGGAAAAGTGCAGAGGGAGGGGGGTGTCAGACGTTGTTTGAACAAGCACTTTGTTTGAAGCACACTGACACCTTTAGGACACACTTGCTTTCCAAGGCTATGAAGTCTCTGAACTCACTACTCCCTCCTGCCGACCTCTCTCCGCACTGGATGAGGGTGTGTTATGAAGCGAGATGGATGGAGCTGTCAGAAGGCAGTAATTCTGACCTCTTTGCTTCTGTCAGGTTCCTGACACCTTAATAATACACCTTGTCAAAACACACAAACACACACACGCACACACACACACATAGCCACAAATAAAAAGAAACACAGGTCACCAAGAGGTCCCGTCTTCTTGTTTTGTTTGACTGTCTGTCTGTCTGTCAGCCACTGACTTTGTGAGATGTCTGTAGAGACTCACACATACACACATCTTACCCTTCACACTCCTGTGTCATTCCCAAACTCTCCCCTGTGTGTGTGTGTGTATATATGTGTGTGTGTGTGTGTGTGTGACGTGGCAGCCTATCCAGGACCAGGTACAGAGCCGACTGAAAGCATTAAAAATACATACCTTTCCTCTCTCTCTTGCTGTTCAGCAGAAAGCAGCTATTTGAAGTCTTTGTAGGACATCCCAGTCTACCTGTCCAGTAATGGAGTGCAGATCGGACGGGGGCTGTGCTGTGTTGGTTAAGCCAGGGGCAGTAATAGAAACCGGGGGAGATTGGATGCAAACCCTGTGATCCAACGTTATAGGACACTGTCACACCACACTAGAACCTTTTAGATAAGCTACAAAGTCTCTTCGCTCAGTTAATCCAGGAGTCCTGTGATCTGAGCTGCCGTGCTGTACGCTGTCACATTGCATTGGAAATTGGTAGCCAAGCTAGGAGCCCTCCAGAGATTTATAGAGGACAAAGTGTTTGCAAAACTTAAAACTTTTTAGCCCTGAAAAGATTTATAGTAGATTCAGTGATACGGGCTACACTGCAGTTGACCCAGGCATGTGTTTGTGAACCTCTGCAATTATCCCTGTGTGCCTGGTTGAGGCTGCATGCTCCATACGCTGCCGACAGCAAACTGGATGTTGAGACAATGACTGAAAACTCCACAGCGCTGCAGGAAAGAGTTGCCTACTGTGACCGCAGATGGTTCTTGCCAAGGAAAGTTTAATTTTCCCAAATTTTACAGAGTGTAGTGGGAGCAGGGACAAAGTGGTTGTTAGAAGATTCAGCAAAATGGGTGCATGCAGAGACATGTGTCTTGTCTGCTCTTACTTGAAGATAAAGTATTTTCTCTGGGCGATCATTCTGGAGCCTGCATGGGAGAAGAAGTGGCCTGGTGGTAAA
Source organism: Sebastes umbrosus (assembly GCF_015220745.1). NCBI lineage: Eukaryota > Metazoa > Chordata > Actinopteri > Perciformes > Sebastidae > Sebastes > Sebastes umbrosus. Next base: position 10,352,919 of record NC_051273.1, read on the forward strand.
TTGTGGTATTTTTAATGTGCTTGGCCTCTAATTCATTTACAGAAGAAATTAGGTTTAATAGTTTAAAGGAACAGTATGTGGCATTTAGGGGGATTTATTGGCAGAAATGGAATTTAATAATAATAAGTATGTTTTCTTTAGCGTATAATCACCAGAAACTACAAATCGTTGTGTTTTTGTTACCTTTAAATGAGCCGTTTATATCAATATCGAGCCGCCACGTTTCTACAGTAGCCTAGAATGGACAAACCAAACACTGGTTCTAGACAGGGCCATTCACGTTTTCGCGTCGGCCACTGTAGTTTTCCTACACGCTTGGGACACTGGATAAGTTTCAGTTGGTTGCAATCTGCAACCTCACCGCTAGATGCCGCCAAATCCTACACACTGTACCTTAAATCAAAATGTCAGTGAATGTTGAAGAAATTTTAAATAATTAGTTAATTCTTAGTATTTTCCCCCTGTTTTAATCAGAATAGGTCTGTAGGATTGTATGGGTGAATAAGGTCCACTTATCTATAAATAATATAATATATAATATAAAAATAATAAATCCACTTATTTGCTTTGCTGCTAAGAGTTAGATGAGAAGAGACCACTCTCATGTCTGTATGATAAATATGAAGCTACAGCCACAAGACAATTACGGACGAGAGTGGTATCAATGTCCTCATCTAACTCAAGGCAAGGAAGCAAACATGTGTATCTCCCAAGATATTGAACTATTTCTGTTAACATTGGCTATTGTGTTTGGACTGAGCTTTGAAAAGGACCACCATAACGATCAACTTAGGAAATAAACACTGTGGACTGAAACAGTATCATGAGAAAATTGAAAAGAACAAAACAGGATTGGTAACTATAAAACATCCAGGATTGGGTGGGAAGTGGAAGAAATTGATTGGACATACAAAGTTTCACTCGTTTCGCCCTCTAATGATCGCACCTGTTGTTCATTACAATTACAGTGAGAAAGCGGTGTACCCATTGCTGTTTCCTGCCATGATTCCAATCAGCATCATTTTCTAACTCTGCGGTGTGATTACAGCTCCTCTTTCAGTCTCTCTCTCTCTCTCTCTCTCTCTCTCTCTCTCTCGCTACAGTCCCCTGACCTCATTCCCTCAGGTTCACTGTCCAAACACAGTTGATATCCAGTCACTGCCTCCATCTCGCTGCTGCTCACTTCATCTTTCCTTCCCTCCATCACCCTCAGCCCACTGTCTCACCTCTTCCTCCAGACATCCTCTCCTCTTCCATCCTGCACCATCCATGCTTCCTAATTGCTGAATCCTCCCACTGTACCTCCTTTCTTTTATCCTTCTGGTTACCTAACTTTGCTCGAGGAAGATTTTCTCTAAGTGTGTATAGTGTATATACTTCTGTCTTTGTGAGGACCATAGTGACTTTTAGACCTCGATAGTGAGGACGTTTGGTGAAGGTATGATGGTAAATGTTAGGCTTAAGGCAAGGGAATGCATTATATCATTAAGGGTACTAACAAGTGAAGTGGTACAAACGTATGTGTGTGATTGTGTGTGTTTTTACACTTGAGAGTCAACAAATACATAATTCAGTGTATCGATCGTCATACCACTGTTCGTATGATATTATGAAACATTTTTGAGTTTTGAGCTAAATATAATGATTTTTATTATTCATCGCATTTCAGGCAGCGTTTTGCGATGTGTTTATCTTGAATGTTCATATCGCAATGACGATGAAAATACAATTTATTGGTAAGCCCTAACTTGAAGCCAAGCTGTTTCTGAGCAACACAGTTATAATCTATAGAAATTAGACAGACAGATGTTTCTTATTTAGACCGTACACTGTGTTGTATAAACCAGTGTTTCCCACTGGTATAGAATTTACTGTCTCTGGGTGGCTCACCCAATTATATTTTTTAATTCATTTTACAGTCAAACTCTGCTGGAATTGCACATTAATGTGAGATTGTATAGATTGGAAAACACATTGTCCTTATTGGATGTTAGAATCACTGTTAATGCAGTGCTCTTGTGTGTTGGGCATTCTGCCCATACAACTGCAACTGCAAATACAAATGAGCTTATTAGTGCTCAAATAGAGTTGATTAAATTGCACTTGCACAGCTAAATATACAATAAATTAAACTGCTTTGTCGCTGACTTCTTAATGTTATAGGCCCCCAACAGCAAATGACCTCCCCTCACTTCTAAAAGCAACACATCAACCACAAATACAAAAAAGTTTGACCTGAAGCCGTTTAGAAAATGTCCTGTCTACATTTTTGGGGGTAACTCAGCAGATGGAAGACTGAGGAAGGAAATATGGCTCCATGTCTTTATAGAAGCTTTTTGGCCCCGTATCATGTAAATAAATAATAAAAGGTGACTTTAATTTTTGGGTGACGGGTTTGCGTGGGAGTTTAAGACTCTTGTCTCTGGCTGATGCAATGCTAGTTAACAACACTAACAAAGAGATGTTTCAACCTCAGCTTTCTCTCAGAACATGCACCTGTGCTCCACTTGACATGACAATAAAGACTTGTGAAGTTTTCATTTAAAAGATTGAAACTTTTTTTTGTTGTAAGATTGCTTTTATTCAGATCCCTCCTACGCACCTGCTCATAAGAACCGGCAGGTGTGCTGAAGTCCTGTTGTTCCTTTTCATGCCAACATCCTTGAGAAACTTTTTAAGAGAACTTTTTACAGACAGAGAATAAGGATCTCTCTTTCTCTCCCTCTGTCTATCTGTGTCTCTGTCTGTCTCCCAGGTGCTCCCCCAGTCACTGTGAACATGGAGGTAGATGTACTCAGTCATGGAGCACCTTCCACTGTAACTGCTCCAACAGCGGCTACAGAGGAGCCACCTGCCACAGCTGTAAGCAACCAGCAACAGGGCATCTGCAGGTCTTTAAAATGCTTGAAGCCTAAAATATAATGATACAAATAGAAGTCATTCAAGTGTTTAAATGTGGTCAGTACTTTTTAATGTCCCTATTTTCTTTAGGGCCATTAAAACATTTTCATTATGCTGAAAGTACAGGCTTTAGTCAAATTAAAGACATATTATCACCTTAGAAAGTTGTTATGATGAACGTGATGGTAATTCTCTATGGGTTAATCACTACAAGCAACGCCTTTCACAAACACAGTTATTTCACCCATTGTTAATATGAAAATATTCATTACTGCAGTTTTCAGAGTAGTTACGAGGTAAGACAAGCAAAATGAGGCAAATTTAAAGGTGCTCTATTTGATATCCAGAGCATTAATATAGCAGCAAGCAACTATTTGCTATGTATAGATATAGAGGAGTAATGTCTACCTGAGAAGAGAATGAAGTCACTCTCCCTCTGTGTGTTGTAATCCGAGCTTCTTCGTGCTTTATTGACGTAGCCGGCCAACGTGTGTGCTTTTAGTGAATGTCCGTGCATGTTAGCGTGCCCCACTAGCTAACTCACGACCGCCGCTCTGTACTGTTCCAGTTCCCCCCCACGTTAAAACTGTTAGCTCTGTCAGCATGGTTGTCATTGTTTTCACTGTTAGCGCTGTTTGCACCATTAGCTGCATTTAGCCCCTTTAATTAATTGCTTCTCAAAATTGTTTATATAAAAAGCATTTATGTCTGTTTTATTATCTGATTTTGCATTTCGGTGTTTTGCTTCCTATGTGGAGCTCAATCGTTGAAGTATGTTGCAGTAAATGTTAATAGAAAAGTTAATAGATGAGGAACTGGATTTCAAATTCTACACATAATGGCTTTAAATCCACAATACTGAGCTTTATTTAATTATTTATATAACGAGGAAAAAGACTTGAAAAATAATGGAGAATTTGTGTTCCTCTTGTATCTGTAGTAGAATTATAGTTACGCGGGTCTTGTGTTTTGTGTCTGTTGTGACTCAAAAAGCTCATTGTAGTGAAATATTATTCATTTCATGGGTTATTGTTGTGTTTTCTTATAATACAGTACAGTTGAGAACATATTTCACTATTTGAAAGGGGAATTTTTTTGTGTTTAAATAGCTGAAAAAGCAAAATACTATAGTGTACACAGAAATAGTCTTCACCTTTCCTCCCTATTGACTCTTGAGTGCTAAATGTTATGTTCGGCTGAATATCAAATGTTGGAGAAACATTTAACATGAAGCCTTCGATTAATGGAGAATAGTATTAGAGTATTCCAGACATGTTCTCATTGCTTCTACTTTAATAACAGTGAGACTGCATGTCCCCTAACACTTAATGTTTTTTCCTACTCCATTGTTTCAGAACTTTAATTAGCTGCGTTCAATCGGGAATAGACTAAACAGATTGTTGGTACTTTATTATACTGAGTAAATTAGATTTCCATTTCATTTAAAGTCTTAAAAGCTATTTTTTTGGCTTTCTGACACCTGCAGATGGCCCATTATCTCTTATTTATTCATTTTAAATGTGTGTGGATATGTGTGTGATATGTATGTGTGTGCAACTCTAGCCCAGTCTAAAGTGATGTGAACATGATGAGGCAGAGGTTCAACACCCATCACACAGACTGTACCATTTTGTAACAGACAAAGAACCACTTCAAAAATGACAACAATATCTCCTCTTTAAGCAACTACAAATAATTTTGATTTTGTGTTGATTTCGGCGGCACCTGTGGTCAAAAGCAGTAATGTTTCCATGAGCACCACCGCCTCGTATCGTAAAGATCTTGATCTGGCTAGTGCCTGCATTTGTTTTGTAGGCGAGCAAAAGAATGACACAACTTGGTCATCAATAGGTTTACTCAATTCACTGGCCTCTCAACTTTATACAAACTACTGTCGATTGCCAGGTGCATGTTGGTCATTGTAGTATCTTGCCTGCGACAGTGCTGTTGAAGTGATGAGAAAGGATGCTCCGCGGACACTGTTCTTGCTGGTATAATAGAGTTTATTACAAACAAGCAACAAATGTCATAACGAACGTCTAGAGCGTCCGGAGGTCTCAAGTCAAATCTGAAAGTCCTCCACTTCGGGGCTCTCGCACCTCCTTATAACGGGGTCATATCATGCAGCATCTGCTCTGAGGATATGACCCTGTATGGCTCCTTTGTCCTAAATGTTTATCTTTCAGCCCCTGGACATATCCTATGACCCTAGGTCTCCACGTATGCTTCCTACACATCTGTTTACAATTAGGGGCCCCACTGTCCGGTGCAAGACCTGAAAATATACCACATCATCATGCTCATAATCACAGAAAGCTTTGTGGTGCTTGCTTTGCTCAACAAACGCTGCTAATGTTAGCTACATTTGACTAATGTAAGCCAAAGCCTAGGTTCTTTTTAGCCACAAACGTAAATTGATACAGTATATTGATGTAAAACCACATCTTGCAATCAGTGTTTCTGTTATATGTAAATGTAAATCAGTTTTTAATGTCACATTGTATTGTACATATATACACATATTATACACACATATTGTACACCGCACAGAACACAGTGACATTTATTATCTGCATTTAACCCATCCTATCATTAGCCACTTTTTGCAGTGGTGGCTCGCGAAATATAACGGCTACAGTAGCTTGGAAAATAGCAATATGGGGCTCTGAATTTGATGAATTTACTGTTAATCAGACGGAAGTGAACCTGATCGAATTCAGCCAGCGCAAACCCCAGCGCTGGAGCTCAGAGATAGCCTCATGCTTCCTTTTAACTGGTTAACGTACTACTAACTGTGAAACGGTGTGTGTGAGAGAGGACATACTTGTGGAGCCATTTCTATATTATACTTATCATATGCTCATTTCATTTATTTAAGTCATGTTAATGTTGCAGAGTGTTTTAAATTTTTAGTTTACAGTTATTGTAATGGCTAACCTTAACTGACATATTGGAGCATAATTCAATTCATGTATATTCTTTTGTAGAAATGTTTATACTATAGACACAGAGACGGTCAAAGTGCAAGAGAAAAGTGGAAATTAAGTTGTGTCTACCGCAGACTACCTAGGCACAGTGATGCCGCTTTCTTCCGCTTAAACATTGGAAGACTGTTTTTCTGTACAAATCTATTGAACTTTTGTGCAAAATGTTCTTTAATTCTTGGGAAAGAACGTTGGGGTTCCTTATTGAATGTTTGAACGTTTGTAAAAGTGTGGGATGAAACACTTCCCTCACACCTTTTTATATTTAGTCTTGAAAGCAACCAACTACAATGTATGAAATGTTTTTTTCCAGCTCTAAATATTGCTATGTAGGTCAGAACATTTGAACTAAAATGAAAGACTTCTTGTTAGGCTCAGAACAAACCATAAAATCATTTAACTCCTTCCCCGGCGTTATCAGAAAAAAAGAAAAAAGCGATAGGAGAGAAGGGTAGAGATATAGAAAGATGAAAAAAGTAAAAAGTAGAAATGAGGACTGGAAGAAGTCGTACAGAGAGAAAGATAAAGAGAAAGTGAGGATAGGAGCAAGAGGGAGATATACAGCAGAAGAGCATGTCAGGAAAGGAGAGTGAGTCCTGAGGCAGACTTTTCTCTCTACATAAATGGATTTAAACTTAGAGACTGCCTGCAGTATTTTAGGTGAGTCAAATTAGAAATTATAGAGATTCTGGCTTTGATTACACTGCCGAGCATTGATTGAATCTTTCTATGCTCCGGTGGTGTGATCAGCTCCAGGCTGGATCAGAACGAACTCAGGTTCACACATCCACACACTCACACACACACACTGCTCACCTCTGTGTTTGATTGTTATATTCGAGTCAAAAACTCTCTTGAGTTGGATCAAGGAACCGTCTTAAGTCACAGACTGACATGAGAAAAAGAAAAAAACACATTTATACAATGTGGGAAATGTTCTACTACTGCTTATGACTCCTGTGACTTCTTTTCCTGCACTATATTGTAGATGGTGTGTGTGCGTGCAAACATTATGTAACCAGAGGGCTTTATATAATTGGTTTTCACCTGTTTTAGTTCCATAGCTTATTGTTACATAACTGTTTTTAATTGGTTGATCCTTTTTTTTAAATTGTTAACATTTTAATTGTTTAGAATACAGCACAAATGCACTAAAAGGGTTAGGGATGTGCTTTCCTTCTGTGCAATTCACACCTAAAAGGCATTCACAATATATTCTAATACAGTTTGGATACAGAACAAGCAGCTATCACCAGGATTGGGTATGGTTTTGATTTAAATTTTTATCAACAACTAGTTGTGATAATTTACGTACTATTTAAAGGTGCTCTATACGATTCCAGAGCATTAACATAACATCAAACAACTATGGTGAATGAAGTCGCTCCCCCTCTGTGTGTGTTGTAATCTGAGCTTCTCATTTCTTTGTTGACATAGCCGGGCTGGCCGTGCATGCTTTTAGTGCATGTGTGCGTGCCCCACTGGCTAGCTCACGGCCGCCGCTCTGCACTGCTCTCATACGGCGGTTACAGCTGATAACGCCGTCCTGACTGACGACACCGTCACGGAATCGTAACACCCACCCTCCGCTTCCCCCTCAGGTTAAAACTGTTAGCGCGGTTAGCTATGAGCTGCCGGCTCAGCTGTCGCCATGTTGAGAGCTGTGCAGAGGCAATAGAAATGCTCCCAATCCCATATTTAGCACCTTTAAGCAAGAAAAGAATATGTAGAAAGCAAAGTTATTTTTATTTTTGGTAGATTTTGGTGAGAAGACAATTACAATAAATGAAAAGGTATTTTATTATTTTTGGTGATCGGGTAAAATTAGGGCAAATACTTGAGTGGGACGAGACATAATTACCATTATGATTCTGATCATTTTAATATGAGATGGATTGCTCTTATATTGAATTGACTTGACCCACATCTTTGACACATATGAAGCATAGTGTTTGTTCAGGCCGAGCACTGAAGCCGCACTCACGTTCCTTGATTGTTATCAGCTGTCACAATATTATTGGCTTATTGATACGTCATCTGTTCAGACTAGAAACATCCAGACAAATTCATCCAAGTGTTTTATAAACTCTCAGTTTTCACTGTCACTCTGACAGTAACTGATTGCTGTTGCAACTCCCTCCACCACTCCAACTTCTCCATACGTCATTGAAGCTCTGGTATCGTTATCTTGAGTGGTGGTTCTTCAAGCAGACTCCTTAGAGCTCCCTCAAAGTGCAGAGCTGTGCAATGTGGACGGAAGTGTAGTAGTCCAAAACTTTGCTTTTAGGAATTGATAGGGGCAATGTTTCCTCTCAAATCAGATTGTTGTTGATATCCTTTTATTGCATTTTCTTTCACAGCAAAATATGAACAGTCATGTGAGGCGTACAAACACAAAGGCAACACATCAGGACACTATCACATAGACGTGGACGGCAGTGGACCAATCAAACCCCAGCTCATCTACTGTAACATGACAGGTAACGCACAAAGACACACATCTTCACACATGAACACACGCAGTATATCAGCATATATATTTATTTATTTATTTCTCTCTGCCTGTTTGTCTCTCCGCCAGAGGACATGGCATGGATGGTGATCCAGCACAATAACACAGAACTGACCAGAGTGCATTCGTCCCCTGAGAGAAACCAACATTTCGCCCACTTTGACTACGCTTCTGAAGAGGAGCAGTTAGCAGCCGTCATCAGCCAATCAGAGCACTGTGAGCAGGAACTGTCCTACCACTGCAGGAAGTCCCGCCTCCTCAACACACCAGGTAAGCCCGCTGATGTTTTCTGTTGTGTCTAAGTTAATGAGATGGGATGTCTTGGAGGACAGATGTGAGATATGTAACTTTTATTGTTGTTGTTTGTGTTGTTTTACTGTATTGAGCATGTTTGAGATGGAGGAGGAAGGTGTAGTCGAGTGGTGTTGTTAAAAGAGAAATGGTACCAGGCACAAAGTTCTTTGCAAAGCAAGCTTTTCTGTATCTGAGGGATCTATATCTGGAACAAGAGAGAGTGTTGTGAATTGCTGATTTAGTTCATTTAGAAACTAATTAAAACTTCAGTTAAATTTAAAATGTGCATTTTCTCCTCCTCACTCCACTGCAGCGGCTAAAGGTTTATCTGCACTACTTTATTTCTCAAGTAAATCATCAGCTGCTTTTGTTTCTGGGTTCTTTTTGTTATCTTTCTTTTAAAAAAGGTTTTAAACACACAATAAATTGAGTTTACAGTGTACAGGTTCAAAAGAGGTACTTACAAGCTGCATTTGCACTGGTCTTTGTTGGTCTTCTTGCCAGTAGAATCTAAATGTTAACATCGCCTTAACTTTACTAAATAAAAGGGAAAATTGAATAATTGAGTTTCAAACTGCATTGAAGAAAGAAGCCCATCTTGTTTGAACCTGTGAACCACCATTGTGTACACTGGAAAGCTTCAGACTACTAGTGAGGGAAAGATGTGTTCACAAAGTAGCCGCCCGTTCTCTTTCCTTTTGTAGCTGAGAAAAAAGCAGTGATGCACATTCAAGGCTGGAAGAGTTCAGTAAAGAGCAGGGACAGAAGGTGGATTGTGTTGAAATCCTAAAGAAATGGATGTTGTCAGACAGGCAGATGGAAGAAGGCAAATAGAAAAGGGGAAGGAAAAAGACAGGAAAACCTTTCTATGTCTCATTTGATATGCAAGGCAAGTGCCGACTTAAACAGATACATCTACAAAATGTGTTGTGATGAAAACATAGATGAGTGGAAATTCACTCATCTGTCAGCTACTGTAGGATTTATTGTCATGCGAAATTCGTCTTTGTTTTGCAGTATAACTGTTCCCTAAATCAAAACAAGCGAGAAATCATAATAGCTGCGACCACGTACGCGCATGCATCCATGTGTTCATGCATTCACACTTTACCTCCATGGCAAATTTCAGCCTCATAGATAGAAACGTGATGTGGCAAAATAGTGTGAGTGTGTATGTCTTTCTACAAAGTTTGATCATGTTAATGTCAATCCGCCTTTTTGCAATAGGCTACTCCCATTGCCACGCCCCCTTTTAGCCAATTGGCGTGAACACACACAGAAACACGTCCTCCATGCAAAATTTCAGCCTCCTAGGGTGAAAACTGTGGCCGCCGTAGGGTGGGGAAATTTGTGTGGACTGATCAACCAACCAACAGATTGAGCGAGCTGCTGGTCGCGACTAAAAAAGATTTGTGGTTAATAGTGTGTATTTGTGTGTGTTTCAGAGGGTGCTCCGTTCACCTGGTGGGTGGGAGGTCCGGGTCCAGGTCAGATCCAGACGTACTGGGGCGGGGCTCTGCCGAGCAGCCGGCAGTGTGCCTGTGGTCTGCAGGACAACTGTCTGGATTCAAATCACTACTGCAACTGTGATGCTGACTACGACCAGTGGTACTGTACTTTATTACTGTGTATGTTCCTGTGTCCTTCAGGTCACATCCATTACATCATAACTATTGTGAAGAAAGATTTATGATTTTATCCAGAAATATTAATGAATCCAGTAGAACTCTGTTCAGTCACAGTATGTCTTTATCAAAATGTAGGGGTCTTTAGAGTACCTCAACCTGTAGCTCTCCCCTCTCCCCTTCCTGTCCTAAGCCCCTCCCTCGACTGCCGAGTATAAAATTACCCGGATCTTCTGCACTGCTTCCACATCCATTGGGCCCATAGAACAAGCGCACTAGCGTTTCCTTTAACCCCGCCTCCCAACCCTCTGTCTCGGCTTGCTCAAGAACGGCAGTTCATTATCTCTAGGGAACTAACTCCAGATTTGGCTAATAGTGCATTTTACAACTTTTAGGGCTGTATGATTTAAATAAGGGCTATTCAAGTGTTCGTACTGGGAAGTAGAAAAAAATTATCCGCTGATTTACAGACGTCTCTTTCCCCATAAGTCTATGCGAAAACGTTTTTTTGGGCCCAATGGCATCACGAGACGGACCCAGAAGTTGTAATGCCACCGTTTGGCCACTACGAAAATTGGCTTCAAAGCCTGGCGCATCTGTATTTCTAGCACAGCCAATAGGAACGCTCTCTCTCTGAAATGACCTGTGATTGGCCAAAGTCTTCTGTCACGGGCTAGATTTTTTAAAGCCTGAAAACAGAGCCATGATGAGATGCAGAAGTCTAGTTTTCTCTCAGAACACTTGAATTACAATATGCTGAAAGGTTATTATGGAATTTTTGCCCAATGCTGCCAAAAATATTCTGCCTACTGCAGCTTTAACTGGTTACGTAGAGTGAAGTGTTATTTCTGTTGTTACCTGCACTTTAATATACATTGACCAGTGATTTATGGTGGTGTCTTATAGAAGAAATTATAGATAGAATACATTTTCAGCCATGCTAGTGACACGGTTCTAGAGATAGTAGTTTGTCGTCCTGTCAGTCTAGCACTTTGGTCCAAACTGAAATAACTATTTAATGGATCGCCATTCAAATTTGGTGGAGACATTGATGGTCCCCAGAGGACGAATCCTACTGACTTTGGTTTTACCCTGACTTTTCCTCTAGCGCCATCATTGGGTCAAAACTCCAATCTGTCCAATATTTTGGTTTATGACCCAATACCTGCAAAACTACTGATATTCCCATCAGCCTCTGCTGTGCTTTGGGCTACTTATAAAATGTTAGCATGCTAATTTGCTAAATTAAGAGGGTGAACATGATAAACATTATAACTGTTGAGCATGTTAGCATTATGAATGTGAGCCTGTTAGCATGCTGATGTATTTAGCTCAAAGCACCACCGTATCTAAGTGCAACCCCACATAGCTTTTCTGTTGTAGACGTATCAAAGTAAATGATAAAAAATGTTTTAATTATTATAACTCAACTTTAAAAACAATGATTTGGTTGGACCAGCTATGACAAGACCAATTTAAATTATTATTTTAAGGACACATATAAATCACTGTAAGATGTTCTTTTAAAAGACATCTATTGTTTCTGAGACTCTTAAATTAGTCCTACTGCTCTGATTAATTCAGTGTTTACCGTCGCATCCTGCCATACTGGACAGAAAAGAGCCATGAGACATCCAGGACAAATCCTAAGATTTTTAAACATCCCTCTCCATGTTTTATCCAATCCTGTATTCAAATCCTTTTATCCATGCTGTAAGCAATTCTGTATTTAGGTCACCTTCCCCAATCCTGTGACCAATTCTGCCATTTTCCATTTTCTCATAATGTAACCAAGCCTGCCTCTGTCTGCGTAGCCAAAGGTCCTTCTTCTTTCTATTATCGCTGCCTAAATCTGAGCGACTCCTACTTTATTCTGATAGACTTTCTTCTGCCATCAATATCTCATCACATTCCCCAACACTGCGTGTGCATACAGTCCTAGATTTATTTTTTGACACAGCAACAAAGCTGACGGGTGGTATTTGAAACACCACAGATCTGAGAGAGTGAATGGTGGTGGTGAACGTGCAGATGAAACACTCAGCCTACATTATTTCTGAAAACGTTTCCACAACGTCAGTCAGCTGAAATGCTTGTCTTCATTTGAACGTCTACCTGTAAACCTCCGAGAACAAATGAAGACGTGTTACAGTGTGTCCCACTTTTTTCTAACATTGTTTTTTTTAGTTCAGATGGGTTCCCATTTCACACTGCATTATCATTCAACCTTCTAATGTTGACCTCACCTCCTCCTCCTCCTCCTCCTCCTCCTCCTCCTCCTCTTCTTCTCTCCAACTTTTCTCTTCTTATTCATCTTCTTATCCCTCTCCTCTTTTCTTTTCTTGCTTCCTTTTTTCTTTTCTCCGCTCCTTCTCTTTTTTTCTTCTCCTTGTTCTATGCCTTCCTATATCTTCTTCTTCTGTGCTTCTTCCTCCTCTTTCTTCTTCTCTGTCACCTTCTTCTTCTTCTTCTTCTTCTTCCCCTCCTCTTATCTTTCGTTTTATTGTTCCTGTTTCCCTTTCTTTCCCCTTTCCTTCCTTTCCTCCTCTTTTTTGTCTTCTCTCTCTGCTACACCTTCCTTTATCTTATTCTTCTGTGCTTCCTCCTTCTCCTCCTCCTCATCTTCTCCTCTCTTCTTCCTGCCATCCTCCTCCTCCTTCTTCACCCTCTTGTCATCCTCCTTCCTCTTCCATTTGTCTTTCTCCTTTTCCATCACTTCCTTCTTTTTCCTCTTGTCCTTTTCCTCCTCCTCCACCATTCCCCTCTTCATCTTCTAATCCACCTCCTCTTATTTTTCTATTTCATGTTCCCTTTCTTTTTTCTCTTTTTATTCCTGTGCTCCTCTCTCTCCTCATTCTACTCCTTCATCTTCATCTTCTTCTGTGCTGCTTCTCCTCCTCTTCCTTCATTTCTTTGTCCTTCTTCTCCACCTCCTCCTACTACTCCTATTCACACCATTTTCCTTTTCCTCTTCCTCTTCTCCTCCACATTCCCCTCCACCTTCTCTTGTTCTCATTCCTCTTCCCGTTCTGTACTTCCTTCTACTGCTTCTTCTTCTCCTCCTTTTCCTCATCTTCCCCCATCCTCTCTTCCTCCTTCTTCCACTTGTCTTTCCCCTCCTTCTCCTTCGTCTTGTCTTTTTCTTCTCCTCCGTCTTGTCTTTTTCTTCTCCTCCTTCTTCTTCCTCTTGTTTTTCTCTTCTCCTTGACCTCCTCCTTCTTGTCCTCATCGTTCTCCTCCTCATCCTCCTTATTCTACAGGGCTAATGACTCAGGCCTGCTCACCCATAAGGAGACCCTCCCAATTAGATCTTTGGTAGTGGGTGACGTCCAGCGGCTGGGGTCAGAGGCGGCCTACAGGGTGGGACCCCTCCGTTGTCATGGAGACAGTAAGTAAATCTCAGTTGCTGGTTATTGTTTCACATGATGCTGGTGTCAATGTTGACACTTGTATTTTCTCCACATGTAGTGTTGCCTCTTTAGATAGTTTGATTTTACACATAATGAGTGTGTTTTTTAACAGTGTATTGACAGGATATTATTCAGAGAATAAGTTTTATTCAACTCTACAGTGAGCTGAACTAAAGGACTCCCTGTATCCAATCTTCCCCCTCCCTTTCATTTCTTAATGGAAAAAATAATGGAAAAATAAACTGCAACCAATCACACAAACTAATTAGAAAACCAGCAGCTAAAATATGACTCCTTCATGCTCTTAAATATCAACTTCTAATGAAAAGCTACATAATAAACTAATCTAAGTGATATATTTTACCTTGTTTTAATTGCCTCTAATTTTAGCTTTCAGTTTAATGAGTAAATGAATGAATAAATAAATGCCATGTGAGATAAATCAACATAAATGAGATAGCGGATGAGTTATGCCTTTGTTCTCAGATAATTAGCTGAACAGTTGGTGCATTTGTTTACTACACGATTTTCATTATACAGCCATCATAATGAGATTTCTTTTAATAAGCTGTGTTCCAGAGTGATATATCCACTTTTTAAAAAAAAAAAAAAAGATTAGGTCCCTTTATATTAGAAAACAGAAATATAATGAAGCATATGAAGCATTTAAGCACTTTGTCTTTCAGAGAACTTCTGGAACGCTGCGTTTTTCGACAAGGAGACATCGTACCTTCACTTTCCCACCTTCCATGGAGAGCTGAATGCAGACATCTCCTTCCTGTTTAAAACAACGTCCTCCTCCGGGGTCTTCTTGGAAAATCTGGGCATCCAGGACTTTATCCGGATCGAGCTCAGATGTAAGTGAAAACAATGTTCTGCTTCATTAACTCATAAATGTTTTCTGGTTTTGTTCTAAATACTTGGTAGTGGAAGACTACCAAGAAAAATGAGTTTTTCCTATTGTTATTTCACTTTCAGAGTTTGACCTTAGAGGGCTGTTTTTACTCTCATCTGCTGAAGGGGGAAAGTTTCTCTATGTTCACCTTAAATCTGATTTTAAAGACGTGTATGTTAGAGCACGATTTTGTGAAATTACAAATAGTGTGGAAGCCAATATGCAACTTACACAAGTGTGATGTGGAAACTTGAAACCACCAGAGCACATTGAAGATGGACTTTCAGTGAAGCAGGAAACAACTTGTGTCAGTCAAACTTTTGAAATGAAAAAAGCATATTCATAGATTCTGGATTTTTTCGATGAGGGAGAAGGAGTAGGTGCAATTTAAATCATTTTTAATGAGGTAATTCAACTTTTCTTTGTGGATAAACCAAACCAAGACTCAAACTACTTCTATGTGACTAGAGAGTATCTTTAATGTTTAAGTGACAAAGCCCTCTAGCAGCTGAAGGTCGATCACTGTTGTCCGTCTGAAGCAAAGGAGGAAACTGTCGAGGTGAATGAATGGATCAACACGGGAGAACGCTGTTCACTTCCTGTTTTCTACTGACAGTCAAAGTTTGTTTCTTTTTAACCATGATATTGAAGGTCCCCTAACCTAGAAAAATTTGTATTTTAACACAGGGCAAGGCTAGAGATCTTGAGAAACTATCAAGAGTACATTAGATTTTTAAAAATGATCCAGCCGAAAAAACCCTGCCCATTGTTTCCAACTCTTTTCCAATGAAAGTAGCTAGCGGTACTAGCTTCAAATGTTGCTAAATCTACCAAGAAAAACACCCGGTCGGCAACACTGACAGTTCACGCCTGTTAGTACTCACAGTTTGAGAGTACTAACGCAGGAGGCTCCTGCTGACGGACACATTCACCTGCAGCTCAACAGCCAGTTATTCATAGGTGAGAGGCAGGAGTGTGAGTGGTGAGTGTGAGTGGTGAGTGTGAGTGTGAGTGTGAGTGTGAGTGTGTGTGTGTGTGTGTGTGTGTGTGTGTGTGTGTGTGTGTGTTTCCAAATGCCTTCAAAATGTTAGACGTATGAGGAAAATTCAAAGTGAGAGTGCACGCAGGTAGACCGGTAAACAGGCAGTCTTATTACAATCCTGCAGCCACATATAACGGATTTTCTTTTCTTTTTTGTCAGAGCATTTGATTTATTGATTGCTGTAAGGATGTAATGAGAATTTCAACTAATATAACAAAAACTCTTTCTAAAATCTTAACCAACCCTAGCTTTAACTATAGAAAAAGAACAGAAATTGGTTATTGGTTGTTCTTAAATGATTCTGCTGCACAGAAAGGGGTGCCTATGCTAGTTAATTCTCTCTTTAATATATATTTTTTTCTTGCTTTCTCTCTACCACACACACAAACATGCAGTACAAATGGTACCCCTCCTCCTTAGGGAAATCCCGACACTGTTACAGTGAAGCGCGTCTCTTATCTCGCTGCAGCACTATTACTGCTATTATTAAGACAGCTGGTGTTGAAATGACTCTGTATCATTATTACTGCTGTTACAGTAACATGACTGGGCCAGAGAGCAGCCTCTAAATTAAGTTATGTCTCTGGGTTATTCTATCAAATGGTTCCACAATCCCACAGCAGTACAGTTTTACCTCCACTGACAACATCATCCACGAGGGACGATGATGTTGTGTTCATGCACAGATGTCACCTCTCCGCTAACTTCACCCCTAACTGTGGAGAGTAGGCATGCTGGCAGTGTTATGATGGATGAACAGACTCCATGTGGCCTTCAGCTCACCTCACCTCTCTTTATTATAGGTTAACTTTTTAACCTAATAGAGCTGTGAAGATTAATGACCACAGCGTGCTGACCTACATTAGGTTTGGAGTTTCAGTCCCACTGAGATAACACATACTTACAACGCGTATTTTAAGCAGAAAGGGCATTGCATTAGATTTGTGTCCACTAGATGATATTAGGTACATTCTCATGTCTTTAAATTGCTTGCTGCTAAAAAAGTTGAATGTTGTCTTTCAGTGTGATCTGATCGCACATCTGATCTATCAACAAAGTCAGGGTTGGAAAGTAGCTAACACAATTTTTAGGTACTTGTACTTTGGTATTTCCATTTTATGCTACTGTCTACTTCTACCACTACATTTCAGAGGCAAATAACAGTATTCTTTACTCCACTACATTTGTTTGATAACTTTAGTTTCTAGTAACTTTGCAGATTCAAACTAAGACAATAAAGACCTGCTGTCAATGTATTCAGCAATTCAAATGAGTTCCACCTTTACTAGCTGCAACATTAAAGTGATACACACATTAATGCATCAATAATGATTATATGATATAAGTTATTTTGAAATGGACCATTCTGCATAATTAGTCATTTAATTTTGGTACTTTAATGCTAATTTTTTTGTACTTTTACTCAAGTCAAATTTTGAATGCATGACTTTTTACTTGTAACTGAGTACTTTTGGAATTGCTACTTTTACTTAAGTAAAATATCTGAGTACTTCTTCCACTACTGAACAAGTGGAGAACAGTCAAATTTACTATTACTGCAGGTTTACCAAAGTAGAGGTGAAATTACAGGTAAAGGTTTACAGCTGCGTTATCGGCTCTTTGAGGTTGTACTGGTATAATGTTTATCATGTTCACCATCAGTTTAATGTGACTGCAGCTAACATTTGCTAATTAGCACTAAACACAAAGCACTGCTGAGGCTGATGAGAATGTCGTCATTAGTTTAGCAGTTATAGTTATAAATCAAAGTATTAGACAAAATACAATTTTGACCTGATGATGGCGCTAAATAAAAAGTTAAGGGGATGACCAAAGTTATCAAAGTACAATCCATCCTGATACTCAAAACCACAAATGTCAACCTGCTGATGGTGCTGGAGGAAAAGTCAGGGCATCACCAAAGTCATTATTATTAATAATATGTCCAATATTTGTTGAGCTATTTCAGTCTGGACCAAAGCGCTGGACTGACGGACTGATAGTGGCATCACCAGAAAAATGAACCATGCAACTAGATCCAAATGGGATTATTAAACAAATTATACTTCTCATTCACAGTGAGCCTAAAACAATAGCACTAGATGTGGAAATTATCATTAGATGTGATTTCAAATGTTGCAAAGAATAAAGATCTGAAGTAAAGAGCAACTGAACTAAGAGTTGCTTGTTTGCAGACGGTGCCGAGCTGGACTGAAGAAGGTGAAAGCTTCAGACACGGTTGAACCACACAACTGTAGACAACAGAGACTTGGTTTCAGCAGTGCTGGCACACTCACACACAGAAACTAACAGATGTGACTCTGTAGCTGTAGCCTTTCTTTCCGGCCTTGGACGGGTCTCTGGATCATGTCAGATCTGTGTCCAGCTGTCTGTCCATCCTGCCAGCAGATGGACGGGTGGGAGGAAGTCACTTCACACTTCTGCCAACATATGATGACGGAGGAACAAAGCTGACAAATGGGTTCACTGAAAGATGGCACAGCCTGGAGACAAACTGAGGAAAATGCTTTCCTGTTAATAATAATAACTTGTATTGATAAAGCACCTTTAGTTTACAAAGTGCCTTGACAGTCAAAGCAAAGCAAAAGCAGGATTACGAGACAAAAGACAAAACTGAGGTAAAATTTAAACACAAAGACAAAAAACACAGTAGAGAGAAGACAAAGGATGATGAAAGATAAAACATCACAATAGATAAAAACAATAATGTCAATAAAATGAATACAAATCAAAAGAAGAAAAAACATAAAAGCAATGAAAAGACGACCTCACATAAAAGCAAGTCTATAGAAATGTGTTTTAAGAAGTGATTTCAAAGAGATTACTGATTCTGTGAGCCTTATCTCCTCAGGCAGCTTGTTCCAAAGCCGACAGGCCCTGATGGCAAAAGCACGGTCACTTTTAGCCTATGTGGGCGCAAGATAGCAAAGCGCCCGCCCATAACCTCATTTTAAGCCCGGGCGCACATATGGGCGCAAGTACATTTACTGCTTACACAACATGGGTGCTGGGCTTGAAAATGACAACTGCGTCGGTCTGAAACTAGCAATGACAGTTGCGCTGCACTGTGCGCCGCTTTGCCCGGGGCTCTGTAAGATAGGGCCCATAGAGTTAAAAACCCGGTGGCGGACAGGTGAGCTGTGAATAAAAGGTAGTTGGGATAAAACCACACTGAATAAAACTGCTTTGTGATCAGGCACATAGATATCCTTAGTCTCAAAGTTGTCAGGACTGAGACTGCTTTACAGAACCAGATCAAGGGGCTCCTGTATTGTCTAAGTGAGGTTAAAAGTTTCCAGAGTATCCATAAAATCACCGACAAAAGTCTGAGAATGGCATCAGACATGAATGTTAAAAACACCTTAAAAAAATAATTTTGTCATATTTTGATATAAAATGGGATATGGGATGGGATAGTTTGGGGCAGTCTGTAGATTATAAAAAAATCAGTGGATCTTTAGAGTTTACCATAAAACCAAGATATTTGAAAGATGTACATCTAAAACTACTATATAGTCTAATTTATTAACAATGTGACAGAAAAAGACCCACAATTGTGTCTACGTCTGTCGTGTTTTTACAGCAACTAAAAATATGGTCAGAAAACAAAATGAGATTTTTTTTTGTACGTAAAAAAAATATCTTAATGCTCCTTTTGTTATGTTTGATAGGATATTTTTTTAAACAAGGATTCAATGTAATGCCTCACAGTCATCACAAAGTTAACTGTCTAGTAATAATTGACAGGACAATTATTTTTTTTCTTCATACTTCTGCTGTAGACTGTTCATCATTGGTTGGATGGATTTCACACATTTCACTTAGAACATCAGAAAATGAGGCAACTGCAGGATCTGATCAGGTTCTCTTCATTTTCATCAATCATAAATAATGTTAAAGTAAATAGAACTTACTTAGCATGCTACAGCTTTAAGAGTATCAACAGTTCCTTAATGGATTGCTTAAAGTGTGTTTCACTCTGTGCAAAGTGCAAAATTAGGGATTTGCAAGGTCTCACTCATCAGAGGACACAATTATCTCAAAGTGTCAGGGAGGGTTTGTTAATCAGCCCGTTAGAATTCGGCAGGAACAAGTCAAACTCACTCTGCTGGTGTGACAGTCACCCAGGCATCCGAATGCTTCTTACAGTATGTATGTACGAACCATCTCACTCTTTTACGTGTTTTTATCTGCTCTAACTGTTCTGGCCGTTACCCTCCTCTCCAGCTGCCTCTGAGGTCATCTTCTCCTTCGACGTGGGAAACGGTCCACTGGAGGTGCGAATGGAGACGAACATCCCACTGAACGACAACCGGTGGCACAGCGTGCGAGCCGAGCGAAATGTGAAGGAAGCTTCGCTACGTGTTGACGAGTTCCCAGCCACCACGCAGGAGGCTCCTGCTGACGGACACATTCACCTGCAGCTCAACAGCCAGTTATTCATAGGTGAGAGGCAGTAGTGTGAGTGTGTGTGTGTGCGTGTGTGTGTGCGTGTGTTAGACGTATGAGGAAAATTCAAAGTGAGAGAATTTAGTAGTGTTAGGATTTGGGGTTTGGGTTAAAAGGAGTCAGGGTTAGTTTAAGGTTATAGTAAGGATTAAGATTATGAGGTGGAGAGAGTTATGGTGTTTGAATTTTAATCTCATTAGCAGCTGAGTGCTGGTGATAATTGCTACCATATTCTTTCTTATCTGAGACTGTGACAACTCATCCTGAAGTAGGCAGCTATTCCGAGAAATTAAACTTCGGTCGACTTTATTTTACAAAGTAAATTCCGCCCACTTTGCTATTCACTTCATATTAGACAGCATTATGGGATCAAAGTTGTACTCTGCACCGCAGAAGTCCCACATGGGCAGCTGTTGGAGTTCAGGAAACCAGGCAGCTGCGTGTGTCTAGTAACAGTAAACCTCCTCCTCAGAGTCCTTTATAACCCAACTGGCCTGTGGTGCTTAGAAAGTGGTGAGTTGTGTTAACAAATGCTGCCAATATGGCTGCATTGAGAAAAAAAAAATGTTGGGGCTGTACTGGAAAATGGAGATACTGAGTGCTTGCTTTCTAAACACTGAACAATAATTACCTTTGATGAATAAGTGTAGCCTGTAAAAGTGCACCTGCATCTGTATGGGGCCCAATAAACCCGCTGATTGGAAAATTGCATGAAAACAGATGCATTGCATTCATTAAAAAGAGAATGGAAAACTATGCTTGAAGAGTCCTTTTCCATGCAATTTTGGATCCTCCAGACAATGTTTAGCTCTCATTTTGACAAGCAG
Source organism: Sebastes umbrosus (assembly GCF_015220745.1). Lineage (NCBI taxonomy): Eukaryota > Metazoa > Chordata > Actinopteri > Perciformes > Sebastidae > Sebastes > Sebastes umbrosus. The sequence goes on from NC_051273.1 coordinate 10,373,879, forward strand.
CTAAAAAATGTGCAATTTTAGCTGATGACACATTTGGTACCTCTGAATACTTTCCAACTTCTCTACCCTGTTTGTGACACTCAACCCAAATTCCATTTGTCCTAATGATGATGATGTCAATCTTTAAAAAGATGTCACAAATGTAAAAGACTATATTCACTAGAAGACCAATACACATTTAGTGCTCTTGTGACTATTTGTGGCAGCAGGACAGTGTATGTGGGATTGACTCTCAATTAACTACAGTGGCCGTCTTCATTGTAGTAAAGTAAAGGACAATGGAGCACAAAAGACTAAGCCATATCAGGTATTAGCTATACAGGCAATGCTTGTTCGTTGGATCAAGTTCAAGATCAAAGTTAGCTATGTTTTTTTTCATGGGATTTGTTAAACATAAGAAAAACATTGAATGTCACTAAATATAAACATTTTTTAAACTTGAACTGTGACAACTTTTAGCCGGAGTACACCGTAAAGTAACCATGAATTCAATCTGAATATTTGATACTAGGGCCCTGTTCAGACTTGGTATTAACATGCGTCCTGAGTGATCCGGACACAAGTGGACAGCTTTAAGTACATCTGTTCACACCTGGCATTAGAATGTGTCTCCACATGCGTCTTGAGTGGTTACTTGTGATCCAATCTCGCTTCCCCGCTCTATATGCAAATACACACGTAGTAAACACATGGCTAATACAGCAGATGTTGTGATGTAATATTACATGAATGTCAGTAGTAATATCCTACATATTTGTGATTTGGGTACATTTTATTAACATCGAAATATAAGGTTGTACCAGTGGTCCCCGGGGATGTCCTGTGCCAGGCAACAGCGGGGTACAAAGCTTTAGAGAACTGGGGAGGAGAGAGAGAGAGCTAGCGGGCGAGCGGGTGTCAGCTCCGTGCAAAGCAGCGGAACAAAAACACAGACACATCTCCGACAGTATGATAATAATGCACTTTGCTTGCCTAGTCTGATCGTCCGTAGCTATGTAGCCTATATTTAAGATATATTTTAATAAAATACAGTTGTACTGACAGAATACAGTAAAGCACAGAGGCCGTTTCCATGCTGCAAGCCTCTTAACTTCATTAGTTTAAACTCTCTTATCTTCACTTCATCTTTTCCACAGACACTCATAATTCTATTTAACCTTGCTCTAATCTGTTGAACTGTGTTTGAGGGGATGAAAATCGACCTTGTATGATGAGGCTTTATCTTTCTGCAAATATTATGGACATTCATTCATTCGTAAACACGCATTCTGAAGAGAAAATCAGCCAACAAATAATGACGTGGAGAGATGCAGAGAGATGGCGGTGGGCATTGATTGGCTGGCTGTGTTAAGCTAATAATCCTTCCTGAACAGCCAGAAAGAAGTGACCACGTCGTTTTCCTTATACGGGTAGCACTGTCTTGGTTGATGTTTACCAGCGATGCAGAGGTAATCATATGTTTGATTGGAAATGTGATGGGATTATGAAATAGACCGCTGTGGGAGAGGGTGTTTATGTTTGACAAATACTTGATTCACAGCAAAGCAATATGCATTTGGGCGTCTCTCCTCTCTTGTTCTGGAAAGTTAAGGGCCATGTGCTCTAGAAATTGTTATTGTTAATCCATAATGTTAGCAGCCTCCCCTCAGTGAAATCATAATTCACATCAATGCAAAGACATCTATATTACTATGAATAGTGTGTCTCATTTGTAATATTTAAAATTTCCTTGTGTAACTTAACAAGACAGGGTATTCCATAGTTTGAATTAATGAGCCGTAATATTGCCGTGGGTGAATTTATATGACACAAAGTTATTCTGGTTCAACTTCATTTATTGCTGTAGGAAAGAATTAATTTTGTGTACACACTGCAACACACATCCTTGTATGAGCAAAATAATGCTTGTATCAATAATTGATTGTATTGTTATAGTTTCTGTGTTGGCTGATGTGAACAGATATCTGTGTTTATGTCCTCCTGCTTAGTTCTTTGTGTCACATGAGAAATTATATGGCCGGATACAATATGGAGGGACGGAAGTAACAAATTACATTTACACTCATTACTGTAAAAAAGTATTTTTTCTGTACTTGTATTGTGTATTTTAGTCATTTTCAGTCAAAATAATCAGTATTTTCTATTTTAAGCATTTTATTTTGCTACATTTCAAATCGCAAACAAAAGTCACACGCCAAGGGTAGAGTACGAGCAGGGAGGCATCTGATTGGTACTTTTTCAACCAATATAACAAATAGTGTATACTGGATAACATCGTCCACCCTGTCTTTAACTAGCGGAGTGTCAGAATTGGCGAGGGGTGCAGTCGAACCTGGAAGGATGACTCGGCATAGGTAAAGAGGGTTGTATCTACCTTAATTAGTCACTAGTTTAATGCTCCAACCGGTGAGCATGCCAAAAATCAAAAACACCCACAATGTTGCACAACCAACAGGTGCATGCTGGGTCTGGCTAAAATGCTCATAGTTTATCTTTGCCACTGTCATCTTGAATATACATGTTTTGGTGAGGCCTTATTCTGCCTTTACTTCTACAATAAGTGTCAGGCTGTTTCATTTCTGTAGCTTTATAATGTTTGTTGCACTGCCACAGTGTCCATAGCATCTTTTATATTTATTGCTGGTCATTGTTGTCTAGTTGGGGTGGAACAGTGGTGCAGCGGTTAGCACTGTCGCCTCACAGTGAGAGGGTCACAGGTTCAAACCTGGATTGGGGCCCTTCTGTGTGGAGTTTGCATGTTCTCCTTGTTTTAGCGTGGGTGTTCTCCGGCTTGGATGGACAGCTTTTTGTTTAATTGTCTTGAGTTTTATCCACTTTTCTGGTTAATTCTAGTAAGGCTACACTAAGGAAGGTGGTTATATATGTATTATTGATAATCAGTTGTGCGCTCAGGCTGCAAATGTCCATGTATAGAAAAGAAATGGATTGTTGGTTTGGACATAAGGGCTCTGTGGTGCGGTTCATAAATCATTCATCGGGAACGGCGTGATGTTGTTCCGCTAGTGTATACGTTGACATTTTATTGCACTTTTGTAGCCTAAGAGCACGGTCACACATGCGCGAAATTAACATTCCCCTCCCGTTCACTTCCATTCTATGCGAGCGAAGGAGCGAAAAAACATTTGCTTCCGGTGGCGAAACAAATTTGCATCTTCGCATTCGAGTTCAACTTTGGTGAACTTTCAGCACAAATATGGCCTGAATTCGCGCATGTGTGACTGTGCCTTAAAGGTGTTCTTTAATGTAATAGTTTTACCATACGTATAACATTACCGTCATTATGCAACCCCCTCTTTTAAAGATGTAACGCTGTAACCTACGTTTTACATAATCACATGTTTACATGTCATTTTAATTTTACTTGACTGAAATATTCTAGTACTCTTTCCATCGCTGACAGTATGTCAATGAAACACTATAGCCCTCTTGCTTTTTATGCAACATCAGACTCTCTTGGTGTTTTAACACCATGAGGTGAGCCTGTAAAGCTGCTGAGTGGTTGACATCCTCACTGTCATATACAGGGTCTTTTGACTCCTGCAGGGCTACTATTAAGTAGTTTCTGTCCTTTGTTTCTCTCCCTCTGTCAGAGTTTCTCCCTAACGAGTCTACCATCGGCCTTTTAGCCAAAGTGCACTAAAAATGTTATCATCTTTTGCAGTCACAAGCAGTATTTTCTATACACTCCATATTTTAGCTTCTGCTGGTTAAATCATCATTTAATAGAAGTTTGCTGTGCATGTTTTTCATTCAGTGTAATCAGATTTTTCCTTGAGCCGAGGAGAATGCTAACTGTAATGAGATTTCCCACTCTGTGTGCTCTTCATGTGCTGTCTGTGTTTCATAACTGTTGCTGCAGAAGGAGACTAGAGCCTCACAGAGACTCGAGCTGCGAGAGTAATACTCTGCCAATTCCAGTCGGCAAGAACAATAACAACTGTCATGCGTGGATATAAAATAAGACGTCGCCAGCTTTGAACCCAGGGAAGAATGTAATTTTGCCAAGTCTAAACTCAGTGAACAGTGTGAGGCTGCTATATTAGAATGCGTATCGTCAGGTGAAAGGAGGAAGAGTTTCCTCGTCTCGCCTGTTAGTGGAAAAGATGATATCAGACACCAGATGGCTCATCATCAGCCACGCAGTTAGCCAATCTACAGCCAGCACAGTGAAACAGGCAGTGTCAGGGTCTCAGAGCCCTGCAGAGCAGACATGGCCTTGTTGTGCTGCAGTGGCAGCATGTTCCTGTCAATCATAATTTTCTGCAGAGAAAAAAAAAAATTATAGATTTAAAATCATACAGGAGGAATGTGACCATGGTTGCCAGATTTGGCGGTTTTCTGACAAATCTAGCTACTTTTTATTTCATTGGGCAGGTAGAAATTTTTAACCTGACACGCCAAATAGTTTGTTACACAGAAGTCATCTGAGAAGTCGTCATTGGAAACTGTTTGGAAAAGAGCAGGCACTTTCATAAAGAAGAGCAAAAACATCTTTTCCATCGAGAAAAATCGTTCTTTGCTCTTCTTTCAATGAAGAAATACTCTCCACTTCTGATATACAGTAACTGATGCTATTGCAGCATCTACGCTAACCTCTTCAGGAGCTGCAATTGTTGTTTAGAACGAACTGTCGCCTCTCTGTGTCTCACAGACCTAAGCCACGCCTGTAGCTGCCAGTAGCTCCTCACAGGACACTGATTAGTCGGTTGTCTAGCTTGCCGGACACAAACGCATTACTTGAAGCCTGACAAGATGATTTTCGTGTGATAAGAGATCCTGCGATTCTCGCGTGATCTCGTGACATCGCGAGAATCCAGCTGCCATGCAAGGTAAGGAAATTTGGGCCGGCTTGTGAGAATTTGGGCTATATTTCCCCCCAATGAAAAGTTACGCAACATTCAAATGAATTGGCCCTTCACTTCTCCAATTAGTATAGCTAAACTGATCAATGAGATCAGTTAAATAGGCCTGAAATACTGACTAATAAAACCAAATCATATTTTTTCCTTTTCAAATTATTATTAAGTCTGCCATGTGATGAAAGTCTCATAAAAGCGTACATCTGTCCATATAAGTGAATACCATTTGTGTTGAATGTTGTATAAAGAACTTGGTGGAGAATATTTTTTATTATTGTGATCGTCGATTTGGGTTGATAACAAGAGGCTCATAATGGGGATGCTCTTGAAAAAATGAGGACTGTGCAGGTTTTAAACTCTGGTGTTGGTCAAATACGGGGCAACTCACACTGAGTGTGCTGGTACTAGTGTATCATGTTTACAGTCTTTTTTTTTGTTGGCAGGAGGCACTGCGTCCAGACAGAAAGGCTTTCTGGGCTGCATCCGCTCCCTGCAGCTGAACGGCGTCACTCTGGACCTAGAGGAGAGGGCGAAGATCACCCCAGGGGTCCGACCCGGATGCCCGGGCCACTGCAGCACCTACGGCTCGCTCTGCCAGAACCAGGGTCACTGTGTGGAGAGAGCCAATGGTTTCTCCTGCGACTGTGACCAGTCGGCCTACACTGGAGCCTTCTGTCATAAAGGTACATACATTCAAATACACTCTGATGACTTCCTGCCAGTAAAAACACAGATCCAAAGCCCTGATATCATTGACATTCTGTGCCTTAAAGTATCAATCAATGACATTTTAATGTCAATAAAGGACAGTGTTGCTCCTGTTTCTATTTTTCCAATTTATTTCTCTTTCAAGCAACTAATAAGTAATATGAACTTTCATCATATGCACAGATAACATGATTTCAGACCTGTGAAGTTTTAATTTCTCTAGACATTTTAAGATTTAACACTCTCCAGACAGATACAATTATATTTGACAGACAGGTTGGCACACTGGATGAAAAAAAACCTTAGTTAAACATGGTCTGATATCATCTTAAAAATACTAAAACAGTCTCTCCTCAAACTTACAAATTCTCATATTTAGTTTTTTGTCCCAACAATTGCCTTGACAAGTTAATTTCCTTGTGCATAAGAGATGATAGACTAATTTAGCATGAAGTTCATTATAGGTTTGTGTCTAAGGACGGCAGACTGAGTTTTATGCTCCAGACAAATTTCATGGGATAAAGAATGACATAGAGTATTAACAATATGGTTTTATCTGGCTTACCATCCCTTGTTGTTTCTGTAACTAATGAGAATCTCGCTAAGCCCCACCCCCCTTAGTTACTGTTGCTATACCTGTCAAGCTTTTTATTCTCGCACAGCGGCACATTTGCCAGTCAATTTTGATAACAGTGGGTCCTTGATTTCAGACAGAGGAAGACAAAAGCAGCCTCTCATTTACAGCCAGCAACTGTTGGTTTTACCTGCTGAAATGACAACCCTCGCTTGCAAATTTGATCAGCAGTATTTATCTAGCTTAATAAGCAAAACTTAAGCCCCAGTTTGTTGAAAACGCTGTCTCTGGCTGACTTTTTAGTGTTTACAGCTGAATTTTAAAACAAGAATCCTCTAAAAGTGTCTTAAATATACACTTGATGTTGTGCTAAAAGACTAAAAGCTGTGTGTCACACGCAAAACGTCAGCAGCATCCTAACCAGTTGGTGGTGATCCATGTAGAAAACTGTGGTTGGATTGGCTATGACTGGACATTCACTGTTCGGGGGAGGGGTTTAGCAAACAGTCAATTAACCTTTAACCTTTAATCTCAACTCTTTCAGACAAATAAAAAACTACAACAAGTTGACTGCAGCTAGTTTTGATTAATTTGTGAGCCAACAGACGGGTTTATGTTAAAGCTTTACAGAACACAATTATTATGACCTGTCCCTGGTGCTTTAATGAGGAGGAGAGAGCAAAGATCAGGCGGCTTTCTGAAGGGGATCCTTCAGTCTACAGACATTAGACTGACCCCGACAGCTCGGCCTCTCTACACTCATTTAGAGTGGGTCATAATGAGCACGCTCTTTCCTGAAGGTCAAGCATCAGGATTATTTTAAAGGACTCTTCTAGCCCACCATGTCATTGTGTCCGCCATGTGATGCGTCAAGGGCTTGTTGGACAGTGTCGAAAGTCAACATAATATAAAATGGATTTCACTCTCATGTTTGTCCGTTCTGCAGCCAGCAGCTGGTTAGCTTAGCTTAGCACAAAGACTGGAAACGGAGGGGAACCTGTGCTCTTCTGGCTCTGTCCTATACTAACAAAATCTGCAGCACCTTTAAAGCTCAATTATTAATAAGGACGGAAATCACCAGAGGGCCCAATGATACAATATCACGATACTTAAGTCACGATACCATCTTATTGCGATTTTAAACATTTTGCAACAGGCAACAACAGCTGTCAGTGTGTCAGTGTGCTGACTTGACTATGACTTGCCCCAAACTGCATGTGATTATCATAAAGTGGACATGTCTGTAAAGGGAGAGTCGTGGGTACCCATAGAACCCATTTTCATTCACACATCTTGAGGTCAGAGGTCAAGGGACCCCTTTGAAAATGGCCATAACAGTTTTTCCTCTCCAAAATTTAGCAAAGTTAGGAGCGTTATTTAGCTCCTTCGCGACAGGTATGACATTGTTGATACCAATCAATACCAATTCCCTAAGATTGTTTAGTTTCATACGACACCAGTATCTCCACTCTAACTTTAAGACTGAGCCCGATACAACCTCTGAAAGACAGAATAGCGGCCGTCGGATTGATGATTTTTAAGAGGTTAATAGTTTATATCATCAAAGATCGATACTTGACGTCCATGTATTGATACAATATTGCCACACAAAATATCGCGATACTATGCTGTATCGATTTTTTTCCCTCACCCCTAATTTTTTTTTTTTTTTTTTTTTTAAATCTGTATGAAAACCAAAGCATAAAAACAATGCCAGACTGAAGATGGAAACTGAGTTGACAATTATGTCTGATATCTGTTATATCAGGCAAGGAAGTTGCAGCAGCCAGCCAAGAAATAGTCCCACACATTAACACTTGGCTGGTAGGTATTTAGTTACCTTTGGACAGAGCAAAGCTTGCTCTTTCTCCCTGTTTCCAGTCTTTATGCTAAGTGAAGCTAACCAGTTGCCAGTATATGCTTCATATTAAAGTGAAAGCTTTAAATCACAAACAACTTAAATTCTAAGAGTTAATTTAACAGTTAAAGCCAAAAACTGACAGAAGAGATTTTATTTTTTACATGAAATCTAAACGTAACATGGCTACACTTGGCTTTTATCTGCTATTATTTCAACTGTAAATACATTTTATTAAACAAGTTAACATGTAACAAACAAGAAACATATTTTTACTCAGGCCTAAGGACATGTCAGAGTGAAAGCCATACATTGGAAGTTCACTTGTCAACTTTCTAATTTTCAGAGGTTTCAGCCAGCTTTAAGTCATCAACATCCATCACCTACAACCTCAAGGAGCCCTATGAACTGAGCAGGAACAGCAGCACCTTGCCTTCCTCCATTTATGCTGATGTGACGCTAAGAGGAGAAAACATCTCGCTGAGCTTCAGGACCAGTCAGAGTCCGGCTCTGCTGCTCTACGTCAACTCTTTCTATAGGGAGTACCTGGCCCTGCTCATCAACAGTCATGGTGAGGACACCCCCTCTCCTCTCCTCTCCTTTCCTCTCCTCTCCTTTCCTCTCCTCTCCTCTCCGTTTCTTTCTCCCTCTGCATCCAGTCTGTCATCCTCTGCTGCCTCCTTCTCCACACAGCCAGTCTAATTGCTATGCACAGTGTCAGGTTCAAAGAAAAACATTTGGTGCAGTTACTATTAAATGATAATTCTGCTGGCAGCAGGGGGTCCTCCTTCCCTTGTTCTTGCCATTGTGATTATTTATTGTGTTCAAATTTTCATCACTCGCTTCACTGTAGGGCTTTACAGAGCTCCAGTTGGCAGGGAGCAATGCCAGCATTCCTGCATAGCATAATAGGATTTGCCATCATCCAGTGACTGCAACTTGTAAATATAGCTGTTATTTTTCACTAGCGTGAAGTTGAGGTGTTAGAGATTTATTTTGTAATTTTGAACACAATCCATTGACAAAACGGCAAAAAGTAGCAAACTGAAACCTTTGATGAACATACTGTATTTTGTGGCATCCTTTAAAGGACCAGTGTGTAACAATTAGGGGGATCTATTAGCAGAAATGGAATATAATATTAATAACTATGTTTTCATTCATGTTTAATCACCTGAAAATAAGAATCATTGTGTTTTCGTTACCTTAGAATGGGTCCTTCACATCTACATATGGAGCGGGTCCTCTTCACAGAGTCCGCCATGTTGCACCGCGATGTTTCTAGAGAAGCCCAGAACGGACAAACCACAGACAAACTCTGTAAACTTTTCCTGTTTGGGCCGGAGTCGATAACGTTACTCGCTCCCGTCGCACAACAGCTGGCTCTAGAGAGGACCATTCGCATTTTTGCGCCTGCCACCGTAGCTTTCCAAAACGCTTGGCACACGGGAGAGGCTTCATTTGGTTGCAATCTCCTCACCTCACTGATAGATACTGCCAGATCATACACACTGGACCTTTAAGCCTTTAGGGGAAATTTACTTTTCATTAGGGCTGTCAATCGATTAAAATATTTAATCACAATTAGTCGCATGATTGTTTAATTGATTGCACATTTTTTATCTGTTCAAAATGATACCTTAAAGGGAGTTTTTAATATTCTTATCAACATGGGAGTGGGCAAATATGCTGCTTTATGCAAATGTATGTATGTATTTATTATTATTAACAGGCAACAACAGCTGTCAGTGTGTCAGTGTGCTGACTTGACTATGACTTGCCCCAAACTGCATGTGATTATCATAAAGTGGGCATGTCTGTAAAGGGGAGACTCGTGGGTACCCAGAGAACCCATTTTCATTCACATATCTTGAGGTCAGAGGTCAAGGGACCCCTTTGAAAATGGCCATGCCAGTTTTTAAAAATTTAGCATAACTTTGTAGCATCATTTAGCCTCCTTCGCGACAAGCTAACATGACATGGTTGGTACCAATGGATTTCTTAGGTTTTCATATGATACCAGTATTTTCACTATAGCTTTAAAACTGAGCCCGCTACAACCTCCGAAGGATCGATTGTGTTAATTGCGTTATTATCGCGTTAACTTTGACAGCCCTACTTTTCATATCATTATTATGAGTTATTTTTTTTTTATAAATTCTGCTGTTAGTAGAAGTAACTTTCGGCTTTTTTATGACTGAGAGAAATAGCGGAGAGATAGTCGTCATCAAGTATCTGCTGAAGTATCTAATTAAATCCCAGAGAGAGGTTTCTTTTGGATGCACCACAAAGGCTTTTCTCATGTTTCTCTCTGTTGCTGCTGCAGTAACAGGAGCCTCAGCTGCTGCACACAGAGACACTTCACTACCTAAGTCACTCGCTGAGTGTCTGAAACACTCTTTGCCCTCTGCAAGATTGTTTTTATTATCAAGATGGGCTTTTATGACAGGGGAATTGCTCCCTATTAGTTTGTGAAAAAACATAGAGTCATAATTAGAATTTTGTTTTTGGAAAGGGCAGTAAGTTATATAGTGTTCGGATCTTTAAAAAAAAAAGAACAATTATTTCCTATCATTTCTGCTCATCTGTAAAGTCTTCAGACATCTCGCAGAATTCAAATTATCTCAGCGACGTGGAATTTATTAAGTGTAACTGTAAAAAAAAAAGACAATAAAGACACAAAAAATGGGGAAATGAATTTCATATCATGGAGTGTTATTCATAGAGATAAAGTATTAATCCTAAATGATTTGTAGCTTCTTAATTCAGCAGCTGGTATCTTTGAAAATTCAGATATCTGGATGAAATGTTCTTTCTCTGACAGAATGAATACACGTCTTCTAAGATGTTCAGAGCCAAGAAATGGGGATATTTTTTAGGCTTAAGTTCATAATTAATTATCAAAGACTGAACATTAAAATGTGTCTTTGGTCTTTAACTTTCGACTTGTTTCTACCAAACAGCAACACTGTAAAGATTAGGTCGTCATCTTTGTCGTTCTTGGCATGGGCTTCCCTTTATTGTTGGTGGTCAACCACAATAACCGTATATATTATTATAACTTTATTTTACTTTGGTTTACTTCAGTTTTCAGCAACGGCTTGTATTATATCTGTTTTATATCTCATGAGTAATATTCATTATTCAGTGACTTTTGTCTTTAGAAGTCAAATTGGGACAAATAAAGCTCTACTCTACTTTACCTTAATATAATACGTATAATATGAAACTAATTTGTAACAGAGGTAAAGTAATAAAGGATGGTTCTTCGAGGATATACTAAAAACAAGGCTCCTTTACTAACAAATACAACTTTCTGGATTGCAACTCTCTTTGATTCTGTACATGCTTGCATTAAAGAGTACGATTGTATTGTTCTGTGTTTGCAAAGACGAGCTGGAACTGAGGTACAAGCTGCACAGCAGCAGAGATGTGGAGGTGATGGGGAGCAGAGTCACGAACTTGGCTGATGGACATCTGCACACAGTGATCATCAGGAGACTGGTAGACACCGTCTCTGTTCAGGTACACACACACAACAAATGATTCACACTGTGTCACACAGATCACCAAAAACACTGTGAACCAAAGAGTAGGAATAAAACTCAATCCTCTTTTATTAAAGGTGTGTCAGACTGACATCCAAATTGTGAATTATATTGTTAAATAAACCCACTACTGCTCACACTGCACCACACACCTGATAATGAGGTGCAGACTGCACAGGGACACTACTGGGGCTCATGCCTGTTGTGAAATTATTCATTGACACTGCTGGCTGACGCTTATTTTGTGACCCTGTGGTTTATTCTCCCACTGCAAATGAATCATGTATACATGGATATGAGTAGCCAGCTTACTTAATGTTCCACACAGTTATAGATCCAAACTGGGATAATATCATGGACTGTATATTAGATGGACAATGCGTCTCCACTTCCTTCCACTGTACAGAAGTGAAGCCAAAATATCCCAGATACAGGAGCTGCCATCCTGAGATTTTGACGTCATTTGGAGCCAGATTCTGCGCAATAGTGATTGGGGAGCTGGAGCCGAGGTATCGAGGTCCCGCCCACAAACCTGGCTGAGCCAATCACGAGCGAGCGCGGCCATAGCTTGCTAGCGTGAGCCACCTAGCTGCTACTTTAGCTGTGACTACCTCACTCAGAGCGGCTGTCAATCATGACGTCTCACCCCCCTTTATATAGCATCAAATAACTAATTAAAACCAAACTTATCAGAAAAATTAACACTTGAACAAACATCAGCGTGATAAGAACTACCTAAAATGACAGAAACCATCTTTGGGAAAAATGTATTTGATGTGTACTTTGACTTTTTAGTTTGGCTTATGTCACATCAACTAGCATGGAGGGCTTTACTGCAGCCAGCAACCAGGGGGCGATCCAGATGCTTTGGCTTCACTTTTGGGGAGCTGTTATGTCGTCCATCTTTATATACAGTGTATGGTTAATACTCATAAACAGGAAACTTTGTGCAAAGGTGCATCCTAAACTTGTGCCACCTATAAGATAAAAATGATTAACAATAATCTACACAAAAAAATGAGCATCGGGACCAATCCAGGCATTTTGATTAATAGGTATTGGCTATAAATCCAGGTGTTTGCTCCGTGAATGACAGCTGTCAAAGGCATCCCACTGTGCTCTGTTAAAACATTGACCGCAGCGTGTGAGTGAGTGACCTGCCACAAAATATAGAAACAACCGCCAGCAGTTCTATTAATGATATGACAGTGAGCTTCAGTGGGCAATAAACTTCAAATGGTTATATTATCAGAGAATAGAAAATTATAATTGATAGATCAGTCCCCTCGGGCGTGGCAGTGGATATCTCACTTATAGTGCACCAAAATGTCCAGATATTCCTCTGACCACAGGCTTTGGGAAACCTAATAGAATATAAATTCATAAATGCTACATTTCCTCTCTGTTCTCAAGCTACTTTCTATTTCTCTGTTTTCTGTGGCTGCACTTTACTCTCGGGTTGATCAGCATTAGCAGATGTCTTGTTGATAAATGATTCACTAAAGCCCAAATCTCTGTGTTTGCAAGCAATACATCACACCCTCTCTGTTATTATAAAAGAGTGTCTCTCTCTGAGGCATTTGCCACATCACAACCTGCCCCACTTCTCTGCTCAGCTACTGTGAACCACTGCATCTCATGGGGGTCTATTGGTTTCCAGCTTTGGGGTTTAAAATCATTTAAATAATGCAGGTCAGACGAGAGGTTCAGCCTCCGGCTAGCTTTTCGTGTTTAATTGCTTTCTTCTTTGTAGCAATTTGTCGTTTCTTCACGGAGCAGCCTTTGTTTAAACACTTGGGAAGCTGTCCTCGACTGTTTGCCGCTGGTATCAGTCTTTGCTTTCTACCTGCTAAGCTTTTACCTTTTACAAATGTGACATACATTATTTTTCAGATCGACCAGAATGCTAGAGAGGACTTCAACTTGACATCTGATGTGGAATTCAACAGCATCAAATCGCTCATTCTGGGCAGAGTGCAGGGTAAGTGAGGCTCTCTCAGCGCAGACTCCAGCACTTAGACATACTCATTTGAATAACAGCACTGAGATGTTTGGGCCCTATATGCGACAGAAACACTGTTCAAGCTTTCTGCTGTTTTCTATTCATCATGTTGGGTGGACCAGGGGAAAAAGCTGCAGTCTGAGCAACAGCTGCGGCGCTTTTAGAAACAAGTTGACATCCATATTCAGATGGTCACAAAGAGAGCACTTTACTGTGCAGATGCAAAATAAGAACCTTAGAAATGACTATAGGTGGAGCCACACACTTAAGTCGTTGTTATGTGGCATTAGATGCATTTTAGAGCCATATGGGGAGATAAATTATTTATGCAAATAGTATTGTTTTTTCACTAATGCAGAATTTCAGAAAATACAGTAGCCTATACACTGGTGAACTTTCATCGAAGCGGTGAGTAATACAGTCTTTATGTTTGTCTCGCTAAGCAGGGCTTCAGACAGCTGTAATGGTAATAACTTTGGAAAAGGTCCCTCACTTTGTATGGTAATGAGGAGAGATTGAAAAGAACAAATTACTTAGAAGATTGGAGTCAGCACCCTGCGATATAGCATAACAACCAATAAGTCACAGCCGCTGTGGGTGGGGTCAAATTAAACCAGGAAGTCAGACAGTACAGTTCAGCCTCTCTCTGGCTGACAGAACATTTTACTTTCACATCACTCCTGTCGTCCTCTACATGACAGATCTGTCTGCCCCAAACTTCTCTTAACGAGGAAAGACGTCGTACCAGAGCTGTGGGGCCTTTGTGTTTTCCTCTGTGTCCTCTAATATTTACTTTTGGATAGTGCCATCTGAGACAGACAGATGCTGTTACAAACATGTGGGGCTTAGGTAGGGTTGGGTATCAAAAGAGGTTCTCAATTAGAAACTATTTGAAATGCACATAATTAAATGTAATTAATTGAATGTATAAGAACCAGAGATTTGTTAAAAAAAAACCCACTTATTTCTAAAAACGTACCTCAGTGATTATGCTTGTTGGTTAGGGTTACTGCATAATTCATTACCTCTAACCCTAAAGCTGGATTTATACCAGTGGCAACCTCTGGTTCTGAAAAGTGAAGCCAATGCTGAAGTGCCTTAAACTTGCATCCTTTCTAATAGCCAATTTCCTTTGGTTGCAAAAATGATGTCTGATTGTATAGAAGTCTATGAGAAAATGACCCTACTTCTCATTTGAAACAAAAATGGCACAGCAGGTGTTGCTTACCTTGGTGATGTAATGGAGTTTTGATGTTGCCACCAGCTCCATCTAACCAGCTCATTATGGCTGTCTCTTGAACTAACACCAAGGATTTAGCAATCACTAACGTTGGTGACCAAAGCTACAGGAAGCTGCAATTGCTTCACAATAAAAGTCATTCAATCGTTAGCTGGTGGAAGGCCTACTGGCAGCGTTCGATTTTTTTAACAGAAGTTAAACTGAAACAGACATCATCAAAACAGTTTGCTATGTATAGGATTTGTTGTTGTTGATGGAGACATTGAAGAATCACATAATAGCTAGTCATCCATCCACCCATCCGTTCATCCGTCCAGGCACTCATCCATTTTCTAACCCACTTATCATGTTGAGGGTCTCTTGGAACTGAAACGTAGCACACATTGGGTGAGAGGCAGGATTCATGCTAGACAGGTTGCCAATCACAGCGCCAACTGGCTGTTAAGGGATGCCTGTTTCTAATTAAAGTAAGGATGGTTATTGCTTTCAACGTACAATATGTTGTTTTCTGTCTCAAATATTATGACACCAATTAAAATCAGAAAGAAACTAAATCGATAGGCAGAATCAGAAACAGAACTAATCTATTAAATATTCCAACCCTAGGCTGAGAGGATAAACCACAGTAATTAATGTGTTTTTATTATGTTTTATTTATTCGACTACTGTGACATTTACTTTTAACAGTTCTGACTGTGAAAAAACAAAAAGTGCTCTACTCCTTTCAACACATGGTACACTGTAAGAAACAAGTACAAATTGATGCTGGTGCTGTTTTTTTACATTCACCTTCTTCTTTTTTTGTTGTTGTTGACCCGAACCATGTTAGTGTGTGACCCAGCCTTCCCTCTGCTGAGCCAGAGGACTCAGGCAGTCATATCAGTATCAGAGAGGCAGCAAGATAGTTGATGTACTGTCACTCCCTGCCAGCGCTGTCATCCGTCAGCCTAACTAATGGACCAGGAAAAAATGGAGAGACTGAGCTGTTCACAGAGAGAAGGAGAGAGGAGGGAATGATGAAGAGAGAGGGACGGTGAGATAGTGATACAGAGAGAGGTGGAGGTAAAGTGCAGCAGCTGGGTGGAGGTGGACAGTAATAGTCAGTTCGTGGATACAAGGCCGGTGCTGCCAGTGTGGGGTCTGACTGCTCGCACAAAAAAATCCTTCTGAGTGAAGGCACAGACTCTATTCAGCAGCTTGAACACCTAATACCACCAGTATTCAGAAATTTTACCAGATCATCCTATATAGTATTAGTTTTCTTTTACATACTGTGTTTTGTTCATTAATCTTTATTTAAAGAGAAACTCCACATTCTAGGATCTCATATGCTTACTTTTAGTTGTTTAGTTCCAAATATTTGGCTTTTGTTTTGACCATATTCTTAGATATTCTTTTATCACAAATATGACGTTAGACTTCTTAATGTAACTAGTTAACTAGGATGAAGCAAATTTATTTTTACTTAAAATACCTTGGAGACAAACTTGACTGCCTGCATCTGCTTTCATATGTTAGGGGAATGTTGGAGGAAAAAATAAAAAAAAAACAATCTAATGCTACAGCTGTTACTTAAAGGTGCAGTGTGTAGGATTCAGTGACATCTAGTGGTGCGGTTGCAGATTGCAACCAACTGAGTACCCCTCTGCTAACTCCTCCCTTTCCAAGACTGCAACAACGTGAGCCGCCGAGTGCAAGACCGTTGTAACTCCGTTCGCCTCACTCAGAGGCCATCCTTACCATAAAAACACGACTTTAGGAGCAGCGAAAGTCAGACGGCGGCTGGCGGCACCACGGTTCTGCATTCTGCGGCTCACGTTACCACAGTTTCACAACCGTGTCGGAGAACTACGGTGGCCTTCCGGTAGCATAAATATGTGAAAGTCTCTCTCTAGAGCCAGTGTTTGGTTTGTCCGTTCTATGGCGGAGTAACATGGCGGACTCTGTGAAGAGGACCTGCTCCCTATGTAGATATGAAGAGCTCATTCTGAGCTAACGGAAACACGATTCTTAATTCCAGGTGATTATACAGTAATGAAAACATAGTTTTGATTATTATATTCAATTTCTGCTTATAGAAACTTCTAAATGTTACACACTGTTCCTTTAAATCTGTTGTGTTATTAACTTTTCCTCCCATCTCAATCATTAGCTCTCCATCTTGCCGGCTGCTCAAGAGATATACACGTGTCATGAGATATATAATTCAAAGTCAAATTATTTCCCGCTGCTCAGCGGATCGCATTTAATTTAAAACTTAATCAAAGTCTGATCAAATATACAGCTGATAAACAGCCCTCTCCAGCCAAGGCCACTCTGCAGTGTCTCATTTATGTGGTGAAAAGTTGCTTCTCTCCGGTAATAACATAGATGAGTGGCAATGATGTGCTGTGTAATCAAATTGCACTGCAGGAATAATTGTTATTCACACTGACGTTTATAGCTACTGAAGATTTTATTTAGCACCTGCTGTCAGAAATAGTAACGTAAGCACATTAGCCACAAAGTGAGACTCAGTAGCAGTTTCTTAAGGAGGTGTGTACTTCCATGTTTCTTTGTTTGTTTGTTTTTTTACAAAGTTTTGTTATGACAGCTGAGAGGCAATCCAATGAGTGACACAATCTCACACGTTTTACCTATAAGTAGTCGCATGTCCATCATCTGGTAAAATGGTCCACTTGACCAACACTTTGGCCCAAGAAGGTATTTGAAAACTAATATCCAAACAAGTATTTTACTTTGCTGAGGATACTCATGGTCCCTGGAGGACGAATCCTAATATTTAGGTGACCCCTTGGATCTTTTCCTCTCAACACTTTTAGACTAAAACATGCACTTAAGAAATATAATAATGTAAAAGGCAGATTACCATGAATAATTATGCTCCAAAGGGGATACATCGTTTAGATTTTAATGACCCAATATCCTCCCATTAGCACCACCATTACTGTTAAGAAGAAAAAGTATCTGTTATGCAGTTGAATTCACCCAGCACTTTCATATTGTACAGTGTAATCACCATTTCTGTCTCCACTAGTGTGGCTTTAGACTTGCTGCTTTACCAGATGTTTATTAAAGCTTCCATTTCAACAAAACAAGCCAACACCTTGCCTCCTCCTTCGTTGACATTATGGTGTCCGTGTTCTAGACTGTATACTGAAAGTGACACGAGCGAGCAAGGTTCCATTGAGTTACAGTATGGTGCGTTCAGGCTCTATTCAGTAAAGTGAAAAAATTGTATTAAAAAAATTACTTTTGAGCAAAGATAAATTATAACGTTATGTGTTCAATCGTAATCTTGTAGAACATTTAGGTTTTGGTCGAGAAACTTGAATAGATACAGTTGTTTGTAGATGTTTTCACAGAAATATAAAATGGATATTAGAGAAGGAATTATGACCTGTTTAACTTCCTAACACCAGCTCTAAGGCTTTAAGCAGCTTATAAATTATAATTAAAAACACTGACACTGGCAAAATAATTTTTTTTTATCAAAGCAAATATTTACATAAAAATGCAATTATGTCTTTCCTAATCTTTTGAATTGTGTGTTTTTATGCGAAAAAGATAGACTGTATCTTTTGTAGTGTAAGCACTAGACTGAGACAAAACTATGAGAGAACAAAGAACTTGAGTTTTCAATCTAATAAATAATTAAACATTTTCATTCTGTTAATGTCACAATTAAGCAGCAGTAGGTAGAATTGTAGCAAATATGATTTAAAAAAGTTATTAGTAACGGTCACTATATCCTGACAGTAGTGCATGAGACAGGTAATCTGAGAAAAATCATGTGCCTCTGTGTCCTCCGGTGCTCCTAATAGGAGAATAGAGCCAGCAGTCTCTGAACATCTTTCAATCACTCGCAAACTTCAATCAAACGGTCAAACTACGCAGCGCTGATCAAATATGAATCAATATTCTGTTACTGTGATGTCTATTTCTCGCCTCAAAAAGCCATGTTGAGATCTGTTGAGGAAATATCAAGCACCGCCCATCAGTTGGAGCAAACTAAAAAAACAAAAGATCACTGTTCATTTCCGACAGTGTCTTTTTTTAAACAGCAACTATGATATTTTTTGTGTTTCAGTAGCCTAACCTTCCAATACCATAACCAAACTACAGTAAGCATGCATGACTATTGTAGGGATAATTGTTTCAAAACATGTCCTTTAACATTGAAAAACTTTGCCTTTGATGTGTGGTTTTTCAGTTTCATCCACTATCAGTGTTTTATTTGGTGAAAAAATGTCAAAATGGATATTATAATGATGAAGACATGAATAGATACCACTTATCATCGCAACCGTGGCCCCATCAACATAAATGTTTATCACTGCTGTATTTCAAATGTGTAATTGGAACTTGCTGGTAACAAATGTCTCCTTACTCAGCCTCTCCTGCCTCTGTGTTTCTCTCTCTGTGTGTTCAGAGGCTGATGAGTTGGATGCGGAGCTGGCCGGCTTGGCCTCCCTTGGGTTCACCGGCTGTCTGTCAGGTGTTTTCTTTAACTCCATCAGTCCTTTGAAAGCCGCTCTGCTGCACCCGGACAGCCCTGTTATTGTCAGCGGCCCGCTGGACCCGTCCAGCTGCGGTTCCTCCTCTCTAGCCGATCCCTACGCGGCAGAAACCACACACTCCTTATCAGGTACAAGGAGCACACTCGGTCCTTATGTCCCATATATACTGTATATCATTAGCTAACCAACCCAGCCCTCTCCCTCTCTGTTATGCCTTTAATAGTATTCTTAGGGCTGTTCATTAGACTTTTTATGGGCTCATTAACCATCCTCCTCGAAAAGCAGACAGAGTGATGGCACTACGACAGATGAGATTAGTCAGACAACTGTAGTGAAGTCCTTTGAGGCTTTTCTGAGGCTTTCAATGAGCCCTGTCTGCGCTGACTGATGGTTCTCACAGTGACTCTATCTGTCCCCATACACTATTTTAGCTCATCTTTCTTCTTTTTTTATTCTATTTTTTCTAACTTTTTTGTTCTCCACCTTTTATTCTTTCTTTTTTCTCTGTATTTTTTACCTCTCTTTTCTGGGCTCCTTGTCTGCTTTTTGTTATTTTTTCTTCTCTGTCTTTCTCTCGACAGACCAGCCTGGTTCAGTGGATCCAGGTCAACCTTTGGTCAACGCCATCAGGAGTGACTCCGCTCTAATTGGAGGTAATGCAATCCATCTCAGCAAGAGTAAAAACAATTCATTAAAATATCATATCAAACTTTATATTTGGGGAGTCTGACATTGTGAAGAGGGCAATTCTCAGTTTCTGAGCAGGATGCAAGGGAGGAGGGAATAGTTCTTTATCTTGGAGGCTGAGGAGAAAAAAAAGAGGCAATGAGGAGAAATAATGGGTTGGCTGTTTAATGAGGAGGTTTTGGGTCTTAATTCACACATGAAAACTTTGCTGACAAAAGGATTTTGGACTTGCGTTTCCATTTTAAAACCACTTTAATGCAACGTTCAACTCAGTCGAGCAGTATTTTGTGTCTCAAAGTTAGTTCGGTTTACAAATGAAACCAGAAGCTTGAGTAATATAAATTAGAATTAGTTTATACCTAAAACAAAACTTTAGAAAACTTATACAGATTAGATACCAGACCAATGGCCCCTTCCCCCTTCCCCCTTCCTACCCCTGTGCTTTTGGCGCCTTGCTCGGACCACACCCATCTTCGAACTCAACCTTTATTTTGATCTCAGCTGCACATTGCTGTGTTTCTCAGCGAATTATTCCCACCTGTAGATCAGTGGAATAGCGTCAATCCCTACACTGTGTATCATGTCACCCTTGTGCTCGTGCCTTTAGCGCCCTGATTGGCTGTTCAGCTTAAGCGATTCAGTGCACAAGAAGAGAAACGGAAGTGAGGAAAGCAAGCCAACGAGTAAAGTCAAGAGGAAAAAAATAGAAGGCTCTTCTCATTTTTCATCTTCATCTCCTCTGATCATTCCAATACATGGATATTTTCACAACGACATGGTCATCTGGAATGAAGCCATGTGGTGTTAAAATGGTCGTCAAACGGCGCTTTATTTCATGTACGTATCATAACAACGGATTGTATATCCGCCGTCCTCGGTCTTCTTAGGTCTTCAGGTCTTTTTGAATGATGAATACAGACTATCGCGACCTGCTGGTGTGGAGTGTTATTTCATCTCACGCAGGCGCAGAACGTACGTGGTAGTTGGCCGTTGGCTGTAGTCTTTGCGGTGTATTCAAGTTCAACTTGTCGGCCAAGACACAGACGGCGTGAGGCGACGCAACAGTTCTTTAATGTCGGTTTGGTGTGTCTGGACCTTTAGACAACGAAAACAGGATACCTTTAACGCACAGACATGAGAGTGTTATCGATCTTCTAATCTATGTAGCTCTTGGCAACAAAAACAAAATATGGATTGTCCAAAATGAACTATTCTCTGAAGAAATCAGTTTACCCCTGAAAGCTGGGTTACTTACGTTCATTAAGGTGATTTTGAATTAAAAGTCTTCTCATGTTTTTAGGGGTGATCGCCGTGGTCATCTTCGTCACCGTGACTGCATTGGCGATAATGGCCAGATTCATCTGCAGCAGGAAAGAGACATATCGAAACCAGGAAGTCAAAGCAGCGCAGCCTGAAGACGGCCATGAGTTCCCCTTCAGCAGCCAGGCGGACTGTCAGAGTGCTCCCAGTGAAAACCAGAAGGAGTTTTTCATTTAGCAGGATCCCTGACCTCCCACTGACCTGACAGGACAGAGCGGGATGATTCACCAAGAGCTCAGTGCTTTATTAGACACACAGAGCCCCTGAGCCACTGGTACCACAGGATCAATAAGATGTGAAGTCAAAAACAGAACAATTTATGATTTTCTTTAGTTCCTTTCTGCTGTCACTTTGAGGATGTAAATATTTAAAAATGTAAATGGTAATTTGTGTGCTTATAACAATATTTCTCAGCCATAATGGAAATAATTTATCAAAAGGAAACATGCAGAATTAATGTGTTGATCAAAACACAACTTCGTTCCAGTTAAACTAAACTTTTGAACTTGGTGTTCTACTTTTTCTACGAGGATGATGAAACTTCTGTGAAATTTGAGATGTCAGAGCCATACAGTATGTGTCAAAATATGGGAAGAATGACCGGAGGACTCACATCTACACATGAGCGCTCAGCCAAAGTCTCAGTATCAACTACAACCCAAGTGAACATAATTTCAACACCTGCTGTATATATGAATACAAAATTAAAGTCACTTTAAAAACTTATTTTCCACACTTTATGTCTTTGAGTTAGTCGAAAAGCTTTTATGTTACTCGCTGTGCTTTTTCTTTATATCTTGAGAAAAATAAAAGCTTTACAATGAGACCGGGATTTTTTTTTTTTTTTTTGTACTTTTACTTCCAGCCTGCACCACCTGCAGTGAGCAGCCGACACCAAAAAACTCAAAGTAGCTTTCAACAGCAAAAGCTTTAAGCAGCACGGACTATAAAACACCGACTGTCTGTCACTTTCTTCGCTCTGCAGACAATTAATGTGTTTTTGCTGGAGCACTAATCTGTGCTTGCCAGACAGGTACACTAAGAGATAATCAGAATGGGAAACAACTGAAGAGAAGCTGACAATGAGATATAAGTGATGCAATGAAACCAGCCATCCAAATATTAATATTGGATATTTATACTTCCCTGTCTGCAATACTTTGAATCATGGGTGCGATTTCTTTTTTTAGGGAAAAAAAATGTTTTTTCCCCACTCAGTATGGTTGGATTCACTGATTTTACCTCATTATTGCTGAGTTGAGGTATTTGCTCTTTGTCTTACCCACACAGCTCTGTCTTCAAGATGGTTTTATGGTTTTTCATACACAAATGTCTCTTTTATACTCCAGCACAGAATAATCCCACACAATAATGGTTCATGACAGTATTTAACCTATATTTGCTCCTCTAAACACCTGCTGTTTGGTAGCTCTTTCTTTGAAAATGCCTGTGGTGCAAAGAAAGCGATGCATTTTATATTTCCTCAGTAGTTAGCGGGAGTTGTGATTGCCACTGTGCAAGATCAATGAAAGAAGCACCACAAAGCTTAACTAAGGGCGCATTCACACCAGCGTGGTTCAGTCCGGTTGAACACAACCCTGGAGCGTTTACACCCCGGTGCGGTTAATTTGGGTAGGTGTGAATACCGGACTCATACTAAAGTGCGGATCAAACAACCGCTCTCAGGCCATTTTACTAAAGGGGTGGTCTCACATATTACTGTCAAGTGAACTCTGGAGCGGTTCATTTCTGGTGTGAACACCATTCAAACCAATCACAGGAAGCGTACCATTTATGTGTCATTTCGTTGGTTAAAAAAACGGTTTGCTTTCCCTGTTTTGGTGAACTAGTAGCCTATTTGCTACCACTGATTTTGATGAATTTACTATTTATCAGACCACAAATGAGACAATAATTAGCTAGCTAGTGCAACTCATTTGAGTTTTGCCTTTGTGAACATAAACTCTGCAAAGTCGGTAACCAACCGAGGTGTTGACATGAGTCAAGTCTCAACCACAGAATCCAAGTACTGTCTGTCAAACCCTTGTCAACAGACAAAGATATAAAACAACAGTTATATATTTAAACTGGCTTTTGAGCTGCTGTTTTCTGAACGTTCAGGAGTCCTGTTCCACTTTTGGCTGGCAGTGGATTACTTTGTGCTGAGCCTGCAGAATTAACCTGAACAGCTGTAACTACAATAATGTGACAATGCTGTATTTGTGAATAATTGTAATTTGAGTGACTTTGAGTGATATTCTTTAAAACAATCTAGCCTCTTCTCTGTTACGATGGTTTTGTTAACTAAAAACTCCTGCCCCATAATAATAAAACAGCTTTTTTCTAATACTGAGATGTTTGATTTTACTTGCAATTTTCTGGAGTGTCTGTATCTTTCAACACAACAAAATAACTGTCCAGTTCATCGTAAAGGAGCATGTGTCCCTTATGTAAGCAACTCAAATACTGTAAGTATTTTGCCATACTAACTAATAACTTTACCGCCAGCAACATACCTTGACTTATTAGACCCGTGCTCTACTTTATAACCGCGGTTATGTCAAAGCAAGCGACTATGCCTAGATTACATTAATACCAACGTTAAGTGTATTTCACCGAGGTTTCTGACCGCCACATGGTTTGTTTTTCACTTCGGTAAAGTGTGAAAGATATTGACAGATTCAAACTTCCTGGATCAATAACTCATAACAGAAATGTTGATAAAACACAAACGACGGCTCGTTCTAACCGTAGTAAGGTTAGGCAACGAGCTACAACCTCATTTTAATCAACACATAACACATAACGTTGGTCTCTAAGTGCAGCCGGTGGAGAGACAGTAGTCAGAGACCGTCTACAAAATGAAACGAGGAAAAGAGAAAAATATTCAATAACTTCAGTATTATACAGTGTAGTACCATCAAAATAACTTCAAACATGGTTGTACTACAACAATTAGTTTGGAAAAATATGCTTTTACATAATTTTGGTGAATTTTTAATGGGAAAAATATTCAATAACTTCAGTATTATTCAGTGTAGTACCACCAAAATTATTTCACACATCATTGATCTCCTCATTGTTGTACTACAACAATTAGTTTGGTAAAATATGCTTTTACATAATTTTGGTGAATTTTTAATGGGAAAAATATTCAATAACTTCAGTATTATACAGCGTAGTACCACCAACATGTCTTAATTTGTTTAATAACTATAATCAGGAAGAGACCATTGATGTGTGAAGTGATTTTGATGGTACTACACTGCATAATACTGAAGTTATTGAATATTTTTCCCATTAAAAATTCAAAAGAATTATGCAAAATTATATTTTTCCCAAACTAAATGTTGTAGTACAACTATGAGGACATCATTGATGTGTGAAGTAATTTTAATGGTAATACACTGTACATTACTGAAGTTATTGAATATTGGAATATACATAAAAATGTTTTATTTTCAGCATGTACTAGTCAGAGATGTGCTGAAGTCAAATATATCTCTATATCTGTATCTATCATTGTCAGGAATCATTTATGACATTATTTCCAGTAACCCAAAAATAAAAGAATAGACATTTCCCTTTCCTTTTAAAATTTATAAGGGACATGTAATGTTTTATACTTCTGGTGAATATAACATAAATCATTTTCTACGGCGGAGAGGCTGCCTTATTGTCGAGTGATCAATTTACTCGTTTTTGTCAAAACAGTAATTAAAAGAAATAGTTGATAAATAAGGTTATAATATAGTCTATGCTTGCATTTCTTTAATTTCAAGTGTTTTTTATGTACCATCTTGAATCCTTAATGCAACACCTCTCTGGGCTTCCCCTTGTCACCCCGCGTTTCACATCACAAAGCTATGAATTGTGGGTAATTCCCTCAGGCAAAGTTCATAAAGGGCTCAAAATGTCTGCGAGAGAGCCCTGAAGGACTTGACGATTTGACAGTGGGACAACCCTAAACCCTCATGAACTTTGCGGGAACGCGTCTTTAAGTCCGTGAGTCTGTCAGTGTGGACATTGGGATTGGGCCAAACTCTCCTGACCTTCAATACCCCCTGTTCCCGTCATTCTCCATCACCTGACTGCCCCACCCACCTGCTCACCTGTTCCCACTTCTCTTACCAGCCTTGAAGTATACTTCAAATCTGTGTCTAAAGGCTAAAGGGTTGTAAATTACCTCCTGGGTCCAACTGAGGAAATGAGATGATATGAGCTGTGCAAACCCTACTTTTAACTTGCATAACAGCTACAGTACTTATCCTGCTCCCTCTCTATCTCTCAGTCCCAGTCTTTGATCAGATTGAAGTGACGTGCAGCCTTTTATCTGCGCTAGTCTGCTGCTGAAGCCCATTACGACTGACGCGGCTGCCCTCAATATTAATGAAGACTGTCATTACCAGTCAGATGAGCTTCTGAAGTCACCTTTGTGTTTGTGTCTTTAATCAAAATGTTCCCAATATATATATATACAACTACTGAAAATAAGTTACTATATATTCGGCCTTTTGTTGGATTTACCCGTAATCTTCGCTGATGGCCTTAAAGTAAACTTTTATGAATTGCATGTAAATTCAAATCCTGTTGTAGAGGAAAGAAAAAAAAAAGGATCATTACAGTAGCATAAAATGTGGTGGAAAAACAGTGTTTAGAGGCAGCTGAGGTCTTTTGTTTCCCTGTTAAATGAGCCTGAAACACAGCAACACTTTTCTGTCTCTGGAGCAAATTAAATTAACATAAATTTACATCACAGATTGTTGTTCCTCCTAAACTTTTCAGGGAAGGGTTCTCTTTATGCACTACATGACATTATTGATGGGTATTAATATGCTTCTGTCTGTGGAGTGGAGATAAAGACGGCTGACTAGTTGACTAAAACATCCAGGATAGCTAAAGGCTAAAGCAGCATGCTTACTCTGTCATGGACAGGAAACGTTATCATATTGCGGTAACATGCGGTCAAGCCAGCTGTTACTCTTACCTCCGTGGTCAAATCAGCCGTCGCTACAACTGTAGAGCACCCACATACTGACATTTATGTTGAATAAATTAAAAAGAAAATGCCTTGAGGGAAATGTCTTTTTCTTTGATTTTTGGGTTGCTGGGGAAAATTTAATAAATAATGCCTGACAATAACTGATATATTTGACTTCAGGACATACATGCTGAAAATCAAACATTCATACTGTATTCATTTAGATATTTTCCAAAGTAAAAGTCCATAGAAGTGTATGATTCAACTTTTTCCCCATGGTCTAGAGTCAAAAAAGTTAACAAAAATCGCAATAAATCGCAATATCAAATCGGCACCCAAGTATCATGACGGTATCGAATAGGGAGATAGGTGAATCGTCCCAGCCCTACTATAAAGATAGCGGAAGTAAAACCGTCCACTCGCTGGAGCAGTGGACATTGGGGGTTAGGTTGGTAGGTTAAAATTTCCCACAGTAACCTAATGTGTTGCCGCATAGCAACACATACTGTATACCTTTTATGTAATAGAGACACTGTGAAGTCTCAGAGGGGTAATCTGTTGAAATGGAGCTCAGACTCGAACCGCTGTCCTTCTGCCTGTCACCTCACATCTCTTTGTTCATTCTCTCATCTCTGCTGTGGTTAGTGTGCACATGAGGTAGTCTCCCTCTGGACCTCATCAGATGATGCAGGATGATGTGCGGGTATTTTATTTACCCGGTGGGAGTAATTCAAGCCTCTCATCAGCAGCTTCCTGGGCAGAGAATGGAAAAGGACAAAAATCCAGAGGAGCATTTTTGCACCCTGGCATTGAATAAACAGAAATGTGACGATAAATTCATAAAAGTTTCAACATATTTCTTCCGTTTTTTATTATTCCAAGTCATTGAAGACAAATAAACTTTGACCGTGAACTGTTTAATTTAGATGTTGCTCTCTTTTTTCATTGTTTTCCACAATGCAGAAGCTTGAGTGGCACTGAAATAAAGAAGTGGGTTGAATGTTAATAACGAAGGGAATCTGAGCCTGCTGATGTTAGACTCTCTGGGACTGTTCATCTGATAATCCATCTACAAATTAAACCCTGTCTACTTGACATGGAGAGAGGTTTTTGGATTAGTTCTTTGAAGTTTGAAAAGTGGACCTCTGTGTATTCAGTGCATATCATCGCTCGCTTTTGTTCCTCCGTTGCAGTCATTTTAATGTTCAAAGTTCTTCTTCCATTTGATCATTTTAACAGGACGTTCCTGAGGGTTCATCTTCACTGAAAGCCGAATTTTAGTCTACATGCCTGTCACAGATTATATTACAATCCCTCAGAGCTTCCGGCCGTCATTTTGAAATAATCATTTTGTATCAGCTTCACTACATGCTTACATGATTCAGAATTACCTAAATACCGTTAGGATTTCTGCTAGTCTCTAATGTAACGTGTGGGCAAATCATTCCACGGCTCACTGGAATGATAATTGAATTTAACGCACTGCTCACTCAAGGTTGGTGTCAAGCGTTATGTATAAATGGGCTCTCACTTGAACGAAGAGAGCTGATTAATGCTTCTCCGCGCAGATGAAACAGCAGCAATCAGAGTGGTAAGAGAAGAGGCGGGCGGCGAGTGCGGTGACTCTCCGCTGCTGCTTCCTGCTGCATTCTGGAGGTGGGCTGGATAATTACCAGCGGCCTTCTCCCTGATTAGCGATCTGATGAGACTGCGGCGCCGCGAGCAGAAGCGGCGCCGCTACCCACCTGATTATAAACGACATCGCAGACCTCTGTTGTCAGTTTGTATTCATCATAATCGTTCTGTAAAATGTATCTGGCATAGCAATGTGGCTTTAACGGCGGCAGAACATTGTGTCTGGTTAAAAAAATATGATTGAGCAAGCAGGTCTAACAAAACAGACTTGAAAGTGCCCTTTCTATCGGCATTATTCACTGCGCCGTGTACAATATGTAGTGTATGTATTACGTTTCTCCAAATCCACGGTTTGATTTGACTTTCGATTTTAAGGTCACGATTCGATTTTCGATTTAAACATGCCATTGACTATGGACATGCCATTGACTATGGACATGCCATTGACTATGGACATGCCATTGACTATCGACATGCCATTGACTATCGACATTGGTTTTATGCCCTCTTTATGCCACTGTCATTTGTACTTTCAAATTCCTCTTTAAACAATATAAAAAGCTGCATCTTTTCAATACCAGTATCTGTGTGACCTACCTTAGTACATTACATCATTACAAAAACAAAACATAAATCCTCCTGCAGTGCATTTCAAGTGTGCTGTACTCTACAAAAAATACAGTTTTGTTGTCATTTACTGTAGCGTTCATTTCTCTCCTCTCTTTTTTTCCTCTCTCTCTCTCATCTGATCACTGTCTGTCATCGAGGGCTGAGGCGGAGCTTGTGTGTGCAGAGCTGAGAGACGGCACTCAGCATCCCACTAACTTGTTGCCACTATCAGCTGCTCTGATTCAACAATGTTGAGATGAAAAAACGTGCATGTGGGCTGAAATTCAACCGTGGTGTTCTGTCGGGAGATGCAGTGACTTAATGTTAAACCAAGTTAGAGTAGAAGAGCTAAAGGAAACTAACTGTGCAGTGTCATGCAGTGTAAAATGCCATACAGTAGGCATGCAGGAAGAGCACTGACGGCTCACATTTCCCATCATGCCTGCCTAGTCCTGAGTGCTGGACTGAGTAGTTTAAGTTTGCTGTTTTATGTTTCAAAATGTAATGATATTTTTGTTAGTGTTTTTAATGTAAGGTGTCTATTCAGAACATGTTTTTTTATGTTGGTAATTGTGATTTCTGTGATGGTTTATTTTTCAAACCATGAGTGAGGGTAGTACAGCTGAATTGGAAGCTAATTTTGATCGATTTCCAATTTAGATTTGAACTCGTGACACCCCTAGTAAGTATGTATGTTTCCATAAGTGCCAGAGTTAAGCAGTGTCGTCATGAGTAACCAATATAGGGTCATATTTTGATTGCTCGACCAGAATAATGCAAGAGTTTGTTTTTGCCTGAACATCTGGAGGGTACTCTGGAGATGAGAGGGGGGGTTCAGGATTACCCACCTCCTCAGCACCTCCAGTCTCCTCTCTCTATGCTTCCACAAGGAGATTTAATATTCCTCCCGATACATATCAATTATCACCACCAAGCCACCTTGGGGCTTCAAAGTTTGATAATAAATTAAATTATCTTAAACATTTTTCAACTTCACCTTTGTCTCTTATCAGATATGGGTGTGGAAGAAGGCGTATAGTGCCGAGGTTAGAAGCAGTGGTTGGTTTTTGACACCGCAACATCTACACAATGTAGACTATTAATTAGGAACATTGCTACATCTCGTCCCTGCCCCGCAACCCTTCAGTGATCAGATAAGAGTACCGACATAGATCACTGGGCTTTGCTGCTGAGCTGATTACATCTTCAGCAGCATTATGCAGAAGTACCTCCATAAATAAAAGCGATGTGGCGGACACAAAGTCTCTAAACACCTCATGTTTTATTGATATTATGCACGCAAACAGTCGGAGTTCATCCCTCAGATCGTTCACCGCTACTGTTCATCACACAAGATGTCAGCAGGACCTCAGTCTCACCTCTTTAACCTCCAGGTGTCGCAACAGATGATGTGTTGCAGTAACATACAGTACATACTGTATGTGAAAGCTGTTTACTTGTGATAGATGCAAGAGGTCGTAATGGCTCAAGTTGGCGTCTATTTAAAAACTGTTATAATGTCTGAAGGATGTTAACGTTGTGTCTTACAGATGTCCATCTCAAAACCACCTGGTGACTCTCTGCAACACCTTTTGCTTGTCAGGAGGAGGAGACTGGAAGGTGTGATGACAGACAGGTGAGTGTGAATGACTTTATTATTTTATGATTCATGCAAACTGGCTGATGTTCTTACAGAAAACAAAACAATGAGCTGAATGAGGATATCCCATTGTCCATGTGCTACGTTATGTTTTGCTATATGTGCTATGTGTGTGTGACGGTGAGTGACTTTAGTTTCAGAATATAAACACAGTGGTTACTAGCCTTTTAAAAGCAACTCTGCTTGTACTAGTGTGTCATTTTAACCACCACTGCAACTATTTATTAAAACGTTTGTGTCAGTGGATCTAAGTTTTGCTTTTACAATGCATGGACAATTTTGTGACAATTTTTCTGGAACAAAAACACAATACAAGCGAGTTACTCACATTTGCCTTTGGTCAGTGTAAACTTAATTAAAATAGCATTTTAAATTAAGGATGCACCGATTGTGAAATTCTGGGCCG
The DNA here is from genome assembly GCF_015220745.1 of Sebastes umbrosus. Taxonomy (NCBI): domain Eukaryota; kingdom Metazoa; phylum Chordata; class Actinopteri; order Perciformes; family Sebastidae; genus Sebastes; species Sebastes umbrosus. The sequence continues at coordinate 10,404,507 of NC_051273.1, forward strand.
ACACGATGTTTAAAATAACAATATGGCCGACACTGATGTTTTTAATGTTGCTGCTTATTTTGTTTTTTTTGTTATTTATTCCCCCTTTTTTGCCAGGGAAACAAAGACATCTTCATTTTAAGGAAAATAACTGAGCTTTATTAAAGTTTTTCAGCATTTCATTACACTGTCTTTGAATGAGCACAAATTCAATCATACACATTTATGAAACAACCTTTACTATAACCTTCTTTCACATGAAAAATTATTTTTTAAAATTTGTATTAGTTAACACAACATTTAACTGACGCAAAATTGATGCGACACAACTGATAAAAACATCAGCCAATGCCACTGGCAAATGCCATCTTATTTGCCGATAGTCTGATGGCAGTCAACAAGGAGAATATCGTCCGATACAGATGTTCGACCGATAAATCGGTGCATCCCTATTTTAAATACAGAAAGACTGAACACGAGCTAATATCAAGATAGACAACAAACTACAAATAATAGAAACATCTTCTGTAAAACAAAGTTTAATTGTTTTTAACAACCTCTAATATTTCTTGTCCAAGCAGCAGGTTTCTTCTTGGTCTAACCTTCTGGTTGCCTACAAATCATATTCATCAGCAAATATTTTACAAAGCACTTATGTTTTGGCAGCAAGGTCACAGTAATGTGCGTTTAATTTGCCTTCAACAGAGATGTCCCTGACCTTAACCAAGTGGTTTTAGTTGCCAAACTTGAATGAATGATGCTGGAGGAAGTCAGACTCCTCGATGCCATGCAAATGAATACAGATGCCTGGAATCAACTCAGAGACGATGAAGTAGCCATTAGCAGCGTTGATATGACCTCGAACTCAACTTTTCATTACAAAACAGCGAAGGTAAGACATATTTTATGGTTATGGCTTTATAAAATGAAGTTTGTTTTTTCTCTTCTTCTGCTGCTGGTTCAGCGAGTTTTGGTCGTAGAATGATATAATAATAAATAGAGTGATATAATACTATAATAATAAGGGTTATACCATTGGAATCTGTGTTTTTGCTGTGTGCTGATTTAGTTGCTTGGTGTTGGAAATGTTCTGTTTAGATAAAAATCGTTATCATGAGCTTTTAGTTGAGCTTTCTTCCCGTTATGTGGGTACGCTGGGCCTCTTCATCTAAAACCTCTCATTTAGTCCGTGGCATGAGTCCCTCCACCTAAACCTGCATTCTGGCACATACTGTTACCTCCTGTTTGTTGCTGCCATACTGATGGCATATTCTCTGTAGGTTGGCATTATTTCTTTTCCTCCCATCCCTTTCAGTTTTCCATTACATTTGCCCGCTATCCCCATGATTTAATTACTTCAATGCAATGCTAACTAAGAGGATTTAAAGTGACAATCACTCCATTGGCTAATTCAGTCATTCGAACTGATGTAGATGACAGGTAGCTTGTCTGTTGTAATTACTTTAACTAAAAGAACTGTGTGGGTGGTTTGCTGTTAACTGTAATGACATTGAACATACAGTATATCCTGTCGAGTGTATCCTGCAGTTTGAAAACAGGATATAAATCACACGAACATACCTGAGAATTAAGTTCCCTGTTCTACGCAGATTCTTCTGCTTGGTATGAAACCAGAGGACATATCTAGAGAAATATAGCGAAAAGTTACAAGGTATTGCTATTCTAAATGTATGGTAGTCTAACAAAATAAATGTTATTATTAGAACAACAGATATAGCTGAATTCATATACAGAATAAATGCACTTGTTACCTCTGCCTCCACCCTCTCTCACTGTAGCTCGTGGGCTTGCTGTGGTTTGATTTGTTGTTTTCAGCTCCATCCTGAGGGTTTTAACCTGAGTTGGCACAGTTCAGTGCTCATCAAGTCTTCCATAGCTCTAAGGACATCTTAATGTGAACAAACATTGCACCTCAGAGGGAAGGTTGGAGGGTTTCTAGAAAGTTCTTGTGGTTTAAAGTCTTAAAGGTAGACTCAGAAATTTGAGGCTGGATGGTGAATTTGATCTTAAACCTCCGATAACTGATTTTTTTTTTTGGCCTCTAGGGTGCAGCGGAAATAAGTTGGGAACACAATAATGACAAATCATCATGTTTTAAGTTGCATTTGCAAACCTGTTAGCAAACAGTTGCTTATTTAGACATCCAGCAGTTACAGAGCAACATTATCATTCATTTGGAGTTGTGTTTTCTGTCATTTTCCAAAGATTCTTTATTGCTGAGATCCAGGTTGCTCGACAGTCAGCTACAGTTCACTGTTCAACTGAAAACAACAGCATGACTGTTATTATTAACTCTGAATGAATCAAATTACATTTACATTATGGTTCAGGCTCCTCCTCCCAAAACATATGTAGGCCTATAACAATTTAGATCCAATAAACACATCTGTTTTTTAAAAAAATATGTTTTTCTTTCTTTAGATATGTCCCCTTACATTGCCAATAGAAAGAAAAGAGGTAGAATCATGTTTTGAGTGGAGTAGCCCCAGATGGGGCTGAAGACTACAGTTCCACTTCCCCATCAGGTAAATAGAACCGTAGCTACAGCAGATGCTGCTCCTGCTTTTTTCCCTCTGTATGCGGGGAAGAAGGTCACATCAATATGCAGAAAATGCTGCAATTGAATGTTTCCTTGCCCAGCAGCACATGCACCTGTTGTGCTGCCGACGAAAATGGTGAGGAATGAACTACGGCTGTGTGAAAAAAACTTTAATTTTGGCGTCACAGAGGCATGAAAGCGGACAACTACGGTTCTCTATTCCCATCACTAGCGTTTTCCTTGCATGCCAAAGTGACGGGTGTCCTGATGATTTCACCCACCAATGCCTACAATTTACCCGCATTTGGCGGGTGCAATTTCAGACCCTGACTGTAAATAATACACCTACTATGGATAAGTAACTCATACAACCCCACTTCAAAACACCCAAACTATTCCTTTAATGGTGTAGTAGCCGCTGTTATGACATGCTCAGGCTAACCAACACAGTGTTTTTCTTTGTAATGTGATATCTATGATGGATCCTAAACAGTCTTTGCTCCAGCCTCACCATAATCGCCACCCACACTTTGATTTTACCCCACACAGAATCATATTTGTAGGCGTAGCTCGATCATATGACATACAGTATTTATACCCATCCTTGCCGGCAACATCCAGCCCCTCATGCTTTGCTTCAAATTCCCTCAACTCCTCCGGGTAATTATTCAGTCTCTGCTCCTGTAATACATCAGTAATGCTGTTTATGGCCCAAGGTCAGAGCAGAGGGGCCGGGGAGCCAAGCCTGTGATAGATTAATAGTCTCCAAGGCTTTGAACTTTCTGAGACAGTGACACATTTCAGCAAATCAAGAAAGGTCCCCTTTTTTAGACTCCTTTTCTCTGACACTTGAGAGGAGCGGGGTGAAAATATAGCCTCAGTGTTTCAACCAGTAAACTTGAGGCCAAATCACGTTATTCATGTTGAAAAAGGCTGGGTCGGTGTTTCTGTGAGAGGCAACTTATCCACTTCAGATTAGTTACATTTTCAGCTATCAAAGTCCATATGATTAGCTTAAAATGAGTGTTTGCACAGGTTTTACTTACTGATAAGAGAATTTGTAGAACTAGTTAACACTTTTCATTCACATATCATTGTTGTGTTTATTGAGGGCTTAGAGCATTGATGCAATTTATCCATGAGTGATTCTGCCTTGCACTTCTTTTCATTTGCAACTAAACATCTAATCATTCAGCCTTGTTCCACCTCGAAATCCAGATTAATTCTTTAATTCTTGTTTGCGCCGCTCTTCACTCGCAGCAAAATAATCATCCGTTGAGCCGCCACATTTCCCCCTGAAAAGATGTTCAGAATGCCACAGGAGATCTTTTGGCATCCACCTTGAACTTGAAAGGAAAGTTGTTTTTGCTTTGGGCTTCTTGTTCAGCCGCAGTTCAGTTGAATGCACATACAAAATAAAGGAGCTTGTTACCTCCGCCTCCAACATCTCCCACTGTGGTTCGAGGCCTTGATGTAGTTTAGTTGCTGCAGCCACAGTCTCCATGGTTTTAACCGGAGTTGGCACAGTTCAGTGCTCCTCAGGGCTTTGATAGATCTATGGACAGCTCGATGGGAACAGATGAACAGGCTTTTGGAGTTTCAAGAAAGTAGATTGTTCCGTGGCCATGAGTTTTAGTCTTGATATAGATATTTCAATCATAGATTTACATTTGGTCCATTGCTATGTTGAACGAGCCACATACAACAACCCCAAGTAACCAAGTTACTGTTGCTATTAGGGCTGTGTATTGGCAAGAATCTGGCGATATGATATTTATCATTATACCGGGGTTACGATTCAATATATTGTGCTATATTGTGATACTGTAAGCAAGGTGATGTATTAGGAAAACCCATAGTGTAAAGAACACACCTCCATATGCATAAAATCTGATTAAAAAAAGTTAACTTCAATGATCAATGATCTGACTCTCAGTCTCTCTTGACTGAGACTGCTGTGATATAAAACTGAACATGGACAGACCATATAGTCGGCATATCTTTCAGCCATCTGCGGCTCATATTTTTCTTTTTTTCCTCTTATTTTCTGCTCATAGTTGAATTGCATTCCCTTCTCTCTGTTTTTCATCATTGTTGAGGATGCAGTTGTCTTGTTTGCTTTTGGAATAGCAAAAAAAAGACACCTCTCCAACCTCTTAAAATGCTGAGTATAGAGCCCCATGCACACTGCTTCAATGTGAAGAAAGCTTGACAAGCCTGTCATGCCCAGTTAGGGCTGTTAAGCTATGACTTGAAAATTACTGTTTGGCGAAGGGTTTAGCAAATGGCCAATAACTTTAGCTGAACTCCAACCAGCAAGCTAATTATGAGGTTTAAATAAATATTTGCTACAAATATCCAGCCTGATGCCATGACAGATCCACATTCATATAAATATAATTATATTCCTGGCCAAAAAAAAGTGCACAACTTTTACATATAAAATTTTGCAGGCAGTATACCAGAGTTATGGTGTCTGGTGTCGCGGTGTGGCAACTTTCCCATGCTGGCGCAGGAATGCCTGTCAGTGAGCTCGCCGCATCTCCCCCGCCTCCAGGAGCGCTCTCTTCAAGTCTTCCTGTGCACCTTTTTTTACTTTAATACTTCTTCTGAACGCTAAGATGCATTTTTTATCTGGAGCATCCACTCTAGAAACTTTTCTCAGACACTTTGTAGGATTTTCTGCCACACTCTTAGCTGCTGCTCCGTCGCTATGGTCACTCTCATATGGTAATTACTCTCAGAGGGAGACAAAACCTCCGCACTGCAAGGTAAAGTCAATTATTTGTTTATTTGTAAGTCACAATTACAGCCTCAAAGGGCTTTTACATCACTTACATATCAAACAACACATTAAACAAGATATGAAAATGACAGCCCGCATATTATATCCTTACTGGGGAAGAACAAAGTGTTCCATTAAACCCACCTGTGGAAAAAAAAAAACAAGAGGAGACCTCAGTAAAAGGTTCAAAGACAAGAAATTAAACCTGCTTATTTACATATTTTGATAATGTCATCAAATAAGATGCATATTTTAGCTTGTGTGAGAAAGTGTCCCTGCGATATGCAGCACTGACAATGCCACCTTGGGTATTTCAACCAACAAATTAGATTCATAAGTCTAATGCAGTGTAGGCTCTTGAAGGGAAAATTGCATGTTTTTTACAAACTGGGTTTTGTTCTCGGAATTTTATTTCCTTTTGTTATGATAACGTGTTTCTCACCAGCTTAGGTGAGAAGACATAAGCCTCCATGAGACACAGCTTAAACCACCAAATAACTTTACACCTCAGTGTACCTTTGTGAAGCTCATAATATCAAGTTTTTTCCTTGAGATTTCACATTAAATTGCAATTGAATACACAGATGGTGTAGTTATTGTATGAAGAAGAAGAATATATTGGGTTTTTTATTCTGTTTTAGCTGTTTCACAGTGGACAGAGGTCTCTACTAAACTGACTTGGAAACACTGGTGTGGATGCAAGTCAATTACACAAATTTAAGACTTTGTGTAATTAATGTAGATGTAATCTCAATACACTGTAAAGCTGCTCTCACGTGGTCCCAGAGGCTCATGGATACTCCATTCACTAATGTAGCAAGTGTTATGCCATTGTCAGACTGAACTTGTCAACCTTGTTGTTAAAAAGACCTCGTCGTGTTTCTCTTTCGCAGACACAAACTCCTCTTCCACCGTGAGTGTCTCTTAAATGTCCCCTGTACACTGAATATGCAGGGAAAGCTAGTGCGATAATTATTTCTCTCTTCGACCAGCACACTTATCAGAGGCTAACAGCAAGGACCAAAGCATGCCAAAAGCTTCCCAAGGGGATATAACTGGCCAGAAGATAAGTGCTCAGTGAGTTATGAGTTAGAGGTTAGAGGTGTGAAAGTCAAGTGAACAAATGAATGCTGCCCCCGCGACCCGGCCTCGGATAAGCGGATGAAAATGGATGGATGGATGGATGGATGGATGGATGGATGGATGGATGGATGGTGGGCAGGGGCAAACCCACACTAATCCGATGTGGGCCCCCTTTGGTTTGGCCCGTGCAGGGCCCGCAGCAGTTTTACCCTTTGAGGACCCAATGAGGGTTTTCTGTGGGCTTGCCCACTGTGGGTTAGCCAACACAGACATAAATAAAAGTCATTAATAATTAAGGTTTATTTTTTTTAACAGAATGAATGTGGTTGTATGGTTGAAGACAACTTTTATGAGCCTATAGAGGCTGAATAAAGGGGCAGGAAAATCTCTGGCTGATTAGCGTTTTTTTCACTCAACTGCAGAGGGTACCTCAGAGCCACTAGTCTGGATGTAGACTCTTAGGCTGCAGTCGAAAAGTCTTTTTTTGCTTAGGAAGTGAGTGAAATGACCGGAAGTATTTAAGTGGGAGCCATGAAAGGAGCTGGTTGAATTCTCTAAATGCTAAGGAAAGGTGCTTTAATGCTTCCTTTCTTATCTCCTTTAGCGATAGGATAGACTGGACCATCATTTACTAAGGAAAAGAGATAATGCCGTCCCACAATTCCTTGCAGCTGCAACATTTAAAGTGACGCACCATTTGGTGTTCATGAAAACAAATGTTATGTCTATCTTGCATAGATTTAACAATAGTAGTACAGGTTTCTCTGTCTATAGCGATGTAATTGTTACCTCTCATATGTTGGAAAATGAGCACCTACTGTAATCTCTGTCTGTAATAACATTTGGCCAAGTCCAGGGCAGGATGTTGAATTAACGTTGATAAATTTGGCGCTCCAGCTGCTGTCCGTGATGCTGATCTAAGACTGGTTTGCAGTATGGGATTTGCATAGGGAGCCTCTTCATGGTGGCATAGCAATTGTCTGCATTGCAATTGTCTGGAGTGGTTGTGTGTGTCCGTGCTTGTGTGTGCACGAGCGTACGCTTGTGTTTGGGGTGAGGAGAATGCCCCGCTCCCTCTGAAGTGAGAGTCTAACTCCGCTCTGGATCAGTCTTTTCTTTACTCACAAAACCCCTATACTCTCACAGGTTTCTCCCCAAATCCCAATTTCATCTTGTGCCCCAATCTTCACCTCCGGCCCTGTACTCAAACCACTCTGCAGGGACGCATCCCTACCGTCCTCACTGCTAACCCTCTGTTTTTATTTTCCTCTCTCTTTAGCCACAAAACAATCTTTTCCATTGACCCATCACGGGTTGAGCAGAGAGGCGATGGTACAAGAAGTGCATTTTATTTGTCCCTGCAGTATGGAAAGCTGAAGTGGGATTTTTTTTCTGTCTGTATAGTTTTACTAAAGTTGTAGTTATCCCCCATTTTAGTTTCTCTGTACCAAATTACCTGTTATTCTTCAGAATATAAATATCCCATAGATTGTTTTTCCATTTCTATAGCAGTCACAACTGTAGGGAAAAATTAGCCCATTTTTATAAAAATATAACATACATTTACCCAGTAGGGATGTTAACGAGTAATTGATGATCGATTACACATTGAGGGTGGAGGAAAGTTGAGATGATGCAGGAGGGATGGCCCGGGTAAAGTTTGGATTCATATAACCGTCACCCACTCCCACTGACTGCTGTACGCAATTTGACTTTTACTTATCCCGTGCATTGTTTATCAGCATTGTTGTTTCGGAACCATGGACAGCGCTGTTTGTTGTGTGTGGAGGGTGCTTGTGTGGGTCCGGCGCTGTCCGAAGTACTGAAACGGCAGAGGATTGATAGACAGAAAACGGTTTCTTAATTTGGTTTCATAGCCTGCTTGCTTTTCATGGTTGTAAAGAGAGAGAGAAAGAGAGATGAAAGCCACAAAAAGCTGTTTACATGTGCTGCAAACAGCTGTTCTCGTGCAGCAAACAGCTGTTTATATGTGCCGCAAACAGCTGTTTCTAGTGGGCCGCAAACAGTTATTTCTACATGCCGCAAAAGGCTGTTTATACGCGCCACAAATAGCTGTTCTACTGCAGCAAACAGCTGTTCTAGTGCAGCAAACAGCTGTTTCTAGTGGGCCACAAACAGTTATTTCTACACGTTGCAAACAGCTGTTTATAAGCGCCACAAACAGCTGTTCTCGTGCAGCAAACAGCTGTTCTAGGGCAGCAAACAGCTGATGGTGTCCATCTTCTGCATTGGCAGTATTAACCGTTACATTGGAAATCTATGGAGCACAGCACACGACACAGCAGGCCTCTGAGTCGCTTGTCAACAAACTGGAGAATATGGCTGCATCCTGCAAATTTCTCAAAGAGACAGGTGAAAATACAAGAGCCAGTTGGAACAGATTTATTACAGATTGTGCTGTCAAACACTGAGCCACATATATAAATGAAATACCTGGAGAGGTGGCAAACTGGGATGATTGATGGCAAACATACTAACACAAAAGCAGGCACATAGACAGACAGGTAAAAAATGCACACAAAGAGTCATACATACATATATATATAAATATATATATACACACACACACACACACACACACACACACACACACGCACGCACACATTTTCAAAAGATACGCACCCCTGTCACTGGTGTTGATATGGCTTTTCTACCTATAAGAGTAATGACTGGGCTGAGACAGTTTTCCTGGAATCCATAGATACCTATACACCCTGCTCATCCTGCTCTTGCCTTCACACACCGTACATCCGTCTTCCCCGCTGAAGATTTCAGGATGATTTCTCAGAGAGTGTAATAATGGCTGCCTGGAGAAGATGAGTTGGTTCTATTTTTTCAGCAGTAGGTTCATTTAGGAAAACTTTAGTTTCAAAGAAATGCAGATTAACCCTTGTGGACTTATGATATTAAATTTTAAAATCTGTGGAACAGGTTTTTTTTTGCTTGTCATATTCAGCCGGAATTGCCAATTTGGGAAGGGGTGATTATTTTGCTCAGACTGATTGCAACACAGAAGCTGCACGCTTGGTGTATATGAACATTTAACTCTGCATTTATCATGAGGATCAAAGTAACCGTTGGCAACATGTTGATCTTCACTTAACTATTATTTCATTGTCAGTGTGCACTCTAAACTACAAGCCTCTAAGCTTCTTTTATTTATCTTCTTTTATTTAGGGATTGTTGTGAATGCTCTGATTAATAAATGTAAATAAATAATGCTTTGTTTATGATGACAGTTTTGTTGAGTTTAGTTGAAACAGCTAGTACCTGGGCATTGTCCAATGTGCTCCAGGCAACGTGGATTTTTGATGCGCTCTGTGACTTTTTCTCTTCCCCTGACCTGCCAGAAATGCATGTGCACCGAAGAGAGCCATTAATGAAAGACATTCCTGAAATATCAATATAAAGAAACCGTTTTGCAAAGGGAAATAGTCTAAAATCCCTCCTGGCCAATGTGGAGATGTGACCAACACATGCAGGAAACTACTGCTGTAAAAACAAGGCTTAACCAAGGCTTTGCTTTCTTTTTCTAACCCGACTTTGAATTTTAAAGCACATAATTTAATAAATACAACAAAACATGCAACTGTTTTTAGGTTGCGGCTGCAGAGCTCTCCTCAATACTGGACCAATTTCAATTTCATGAGGACTGCTGTCCTGCGATGCCTCCCAGTTATCCTCCGGGACGATGGGAAGGGATTTCTTCAAAGTCTATTTTGTAAGTATTGCATAATTTGGTATGTTGTAGGATTCGGATGCCATCGCAGATTTCACACAGGTTCCTGTTGGGATATTGACTGTTATACCTGAAGACAGTCAGCAGCCAGGTCCAAATGCCCTGCACCTTGAACCAGCCAGCGTTGGTATCATACTGGAAGGTAATGTTGTCATGGATGACATTAAAAGCCACACTCAAGCTATTTGCCTTTTAGTTTTGGAATTTTAAGATTATAGGGCTTAAAAATGGATTTCGCAATTGTTTCCACAAATACTGGCCGTGGTTTAAGATGCTCAGGCATTTTGTTTAAATAGAAAATAATCCTGTAAACTAATCATTCTTTGTTGTGCTTTATTTATCTAGACAATAGGTTTCCTAAATTCTAAATCTTAAACACAACTGTTCAGTTAAGTCAGACTAATTTGTTTTACTTAAGTTACTAACACAAGTTAATTTCACTTTGCCATTTTTAAGTTGGAACTGCTTCATAAAAATAAGTAAATACAACAAAATTTAAGTAAATTTAACAAGTAGATATAAAGTAAATATAACATGACTAATAGTTATTCAAGGCACTCAGTTTCCTAGATTTTTTAAAGTAAGACCAACTTCTATTTTACGGTTTAGTAATTGCAGTAAACAGTACAGAGTAGTCACTGTGGATTTAGCACTGAGAATTACTCTTGTATCCAATAAAGTAGTAAATTTGCTGCACGGATATTACGCAACAGATTGTAACATCAAGTGAATTTTAGAAGCATTGATTCATAATTAAAATGCCTGTCATTTGGACCAATAAAATATTGATCACTGGCCCAAAAATGATTATAATTTACAAAGTCAGATTTACAAGAGATGGTATAACAAATGATCAACGGTGAAGAGTAAGAAAGTCAACAAATGCCTCCGTAGGAAACTGTGAAAGTCAACAGCCAATCACTACTGGAGAAACCCTGCATGCAGCTAATAGTACATGCTGTTCAGCACAGAGCAAGAGCAGCAGTACTGCGACTGTATTTCACAAGAAACAATAAACTTTCATAGCTATTGCTGAACCAGATCTGCAGCCTATTTCTCTGCCCTCCTCTCAATCTGTAGTGTGTGCAATAAAATCTTCTCTCTAAGATTTACGCACATTATTTATCATCTTTACTCAACTACAATCCCAGCATAGCTTCTTCAGACCTGCAAATTGTGGTAGTGCTACAGTATAAAATATTACAATCCACACACGTATAAAAGCAAACATTCGTAAATGATAGAAAATATTACACATTGGAGGAATTTTCTGTTCCTGCATGCTTTTGGTTAAAGAGATCTGGATCTTTGGTCCAGATCACATCTGCAGTGTGACATACAGTACAAGTGTGACTGTTGCAAGATTGATGCATGAGAGCAAGGAGAGACAGCGATGATCTCAGAGTGAAAACTAAACCTAGCACTGTAGCTTTAGGGCGTATGACACATGACGCACACCAGAATCTCAGCAAGAAACTCCATCTGGGCCACGAAATAAAACACTGGGATGGGGCTCAGCAGGTATCTGCCATTGAATCCACCAGCAGCACTCCCTGCATGGTGAGCTATAACTCAACTCTTTAATCACCTCTGCCAAGGAGGTTATGTTATGGGCCAAGGAAAAACCTGTTTATTTTAGGAGCAGATACAAATCACACGGCGGATACATTATTTTTTTTTTCACTTTCGTTAACAATGCGAGATAGGACATGGCCTTGGCGGAGGTCTGCGCTCTCCAAGTGCCCCTCTAGTTGTGACGTGTTTAAATCTACAAAGTGAAGCAAGATCAAAACAGTATTCCTGGTGTGCAGCGCAGCAAAGTATTCCTGTGTGCTTTCTTTGAAATTCTGTTGCAATGGGGGGGAGGAAATGGGAATTTACCAAGAATATAAATCATTGTTGGAATACAAAAAGTTTTGTATAAAAACTATGAAAAACAATAAACAGCACAGCTTTTATGTGATTACTCTCATCCATGAATTAATTTTGATTTGAATACATTTATTACGGAGGCTGATTGAGCAGCAGAGGATGCAGTTTAGAGAAAGGAAATGAGAAAATTCAATCAATTTAATTTTGTAAGATAAAAAAAAGGAACATTTTGTAGGAATCCTGCCTATATTATGCCTTTCTTCTCACTGCCCTTTTCCAGGCCAACTACATGTTGACATGAGAAAGTCAACATGTTACTAAGATGCATGGTGTGTCATCTGCGCAGCACATCCATAATGTTAGCAGATCACACAAACAGGTATGTTTTGCAGGCAAAATATAAGAAATCAGTCACCTGAACAAAATGTTATTCACAGAAGCACATTGAGTCCAATGTGTTTTTTTGCCTACAAAAAAATTTTTTTTTGGTGGTGCACAGTTTTGGACCTGTGGCTCCAATTCTGGTAATAGCACAACATTTATAGTCCATGTCACTGCACCAGTGACTTATACTGGTTGGCTGTAGTACCTGCAGAGTTAAGGCTGGATCTAGGGCTATAGTACAGAATTGCCTAATATTAATGTTGTATGATTGGAAGGCTCCTATTTTCACTGTAATGATAGAAACTGTTTGGTTTAGTAGGCTACTGTATGTGTTCTGAAATCCTGTTTCATTTGCACATCCAGTTATTGTTTAAGCTTGTTAGCTGTCCCACTTACGTACATATTTTCTTTTCTTTGAGTGTGGGGAATAACAGAACCCACATGGTAGTGGAAATTCATAGAGTAGTATGGAATACAGCTAAGATATGTGACAGGCAGAAACAAGAGAAGGGAAACAACCTGTCCCATTATTTTTGAGCTCTTTACAACATAATAATTTGACTACAAGCCTCTCACCCAGGGCCTGTTACATTAACAGCTATTTCACCTGGCGATGAACACAGTTTGGTGCAGATTTTGTACAGTTAAGTGATGCAAGGCTGTTCTCAAAAAGGGATAATAATTTATGGCATGTGTGATAAGCCGTGACGTTAACAAGGCTAACTGGCAGGACTGTGTGGGCTTGTACTGGGTGAATCCTTGGAGGGCTGGGTGTCAGTTAGGTGGCAGCTCTTGGCAAGAAGCCTCTGAGACAACAGGTGGTCTTGGTCTTTACGGACGGGTCCTGTCTCCCAGAGGAAGGTTTTTCGAACAGGTGGTTGCCTGGGTGGAAAAGGTTGATGACAGTCCTTGCTGCCCTTTTCTTCCCGCCAGCGGCATTAGACTCATCAATGTGGCTGCTGACAGCTTCTGACCTGCTCAGCAGTGCAGACAACACTCTGCAGCTCGGCGTCAGGGCCAGAGGTGGCCTGCTGATTGATAGGTCTGGAGGGCATCTGAGCATCTCAACTAATTATGATTAATGCCTCGGTGTCTGCTGGATCACAAACTGCAGATGCGTGAAATTAACTTTAATTACTCAGTTTGTACAGTTCAGTTGTTTTTGTTTTGTTTTGCTCTGATAGACCACTGACTGAGCTACTGTGTGGATGGGCTAAATACATCAACCGTTTCAAAATGGCTCAGGGCGTGCATTTAAATGTCCTATGTAAATGATATATCCATGGTTTATTATCTGTTTATTATTAATAATAATAACTACTGAAGCCATGCATATTTTATTCATCAACATCAAAGTCACCCTCGACTTAAAAATGTGTTTTGCTTATTGTTACTTATCTGGAATGTTTGAACTTCACTGTGTAGAATAATGTACGTTCACTAAAAGGCAGAGGAACCTGATTTTTTTTCACAGATCATCCGTCTCATATTCTACTGTCAGGATATAGTGACAGTTTGAGCAAATATGACAAAAAAATATTTTTTTATTAAAGTTACTGACTGTAGCTTTAATTATTCGTTTTATCCATTTACACTTGAATTTAATACAAATGGTTAAACCATAGATACATCCAGTTCAAATGTCCAAGATGCACGTTGATGGCAGGGATAAAATGAAGTTTCATTCCCATCCGATGCGTCAGACTATAAAGCTGACTATGGGCACTATTTATCACCATCCTATTTATTATTTCCCACACGGGTTTTGCATAGCTGTGCGTACTCCTGGCTTTTCACACCATGATACATTTCAGGCTCCAGAATTTATATTCTCCACTGCTTGAGTTTATATAAACATATTTCAGGATGTTATGGTGCACTGCTTTATGAGAGGAGAGGTGCATTGTGGGGAGGTGTGAGCATTGTTTACCATTGTGCTTGATGTGCTCAAAGCAGAGTCCCATGGAAAAAGAGCGCCAGTAACAAAAGTAATTTACGATGATGAAAAACACTCTCTCGGTTAATGTTTTGGAATAAATACTGTCAAGGCAACGGTGTGGACCATTTGTGAAGTTAATCTGGGGATTTATGGATAGTTACTTAAGTTGAAGGCCATCCCTTAAAGGGTTATTGTTGTGCTACATCAGATGAAGTTAGTGTCAGTCATCTGGGCTGTGGAGCTTATTCAAATAGACTCATGTGCTTAACTACAGGTAAGAGACTGTGATTCCCATACTTTGCTTGGCATTTGGCTATTTGGATTCTGCTTTGTCATACTATACTATGACTTTTTTCACAAACTTTTTCGACATATTATACAATGACTTTCTATCATGAAATTGTTCGACATACTATACTATGACTTTTTCACTAAATTTCTCAACATACTATACTATGACTTTTTTCACACAATTTTTCGACGTACTATAATGACGTTTTTTAATTAAATTTCCCGACGTACGAAAAGTATGACTTTTCCACATACATTTTTTCGACATATTAGACAATGACTTTCTATCATGAAATTGTTCGACATACTATACTATGACTTTTTCACAAACTTTTTCAACATACTATACTACCACCTTTTTCCATGAAATTTTTGACATACTATACTGACTTTTTTTCACTAAATTTTTCGACATATTACAGTATGACTTTTTGTCATAAAATTTGTCGACATACTACACTTTGGCTTTTTCATGAAATTGTTCGACAAACTATACTATGACTTTTTTCACAACATTTTTCGACATACTATACTATGCATTTTTTTCATGAAATTGTTCGACATAGTATCTCGAAAAAAAAGTCACAGCATAGTATGTCGAAAAAAGTCATAATATAGTATATCAAATAAAGTCATAAAAAAGCATAGCATAGTATGCAAAAAAAAAAGTCATAGTATAGTATGTCACAAACGTAATAGTATAGTATGTCAAAAAAAGTAATAAAAAGTCATAGTATATGTCAAAAAAGGTCATAGTATAGTCTGTCAAATAAAGTCATAAAAGTCATAGTATAGTATGTAAAAAAAAGTCATAGTATAGTACTGTATGTTGAAAAAATGGTATAGTATGTAAAAAAAAAACATAGAATAGTATGTTGAAAAAGTCATAAAATGTCATAGTATAGTATGTCGAAAAAAGTTATAAAAAAGACAATAGAGTACGTCAAACAAAGTCATAGTATAGTATGTGGAAAAAAGTCATAGCACATCCATGATTCAAGTGCATTCGTGTATTGAAAAGAAATAGTGTGACGTCATGTGCAAGTGTACTGCTGAATGGTTCTTCTTCTTTCCGGCAGTCTATATGCCTTGCGGCACATTGCTGCCTCTTTCAAGTCAGAATTAGGTTGCAGTTGGGCGTATGACATATTTCCCAAAGGTGTAATCCTTCTGCAATGATGTTGCTATCTTTGCAGCATTTTTGATTTCCAAGGGTTTAGTAGATACACACTTGCTTGAAATTTAACATGCATAACACCAGATCATCCACAATATTGGGTTGATTTTCATATGCAGCACATTTTTAATATGGATTTTTTTTTTTTTTCCAAAAACTGATTGATAGACTGGAAAGAGATCCACGCATACATGTTGGGAGGGTATGATCCAAACATGTTAGTGTTAAAGAGACAGCTTAACATTTTATCAACCTGCTGTTTGTGATTTAACTGGACAAGACTTATTGTAGTGTCCACTTGTCCTCTGTGTGCCCTTGTGATTCAGAGCACCACCATCATACAAGATAAGAAATGACCCCCGAAGAAAACAGATAAACTCTCACTGTAGGCAGCCTGATTAATCCCTGCTCTCCCCAGGAGGTTCTGATAAGCATGGAAACAGAAGAGTTTACGAACAGTTGTCTGAACACGCAGACAGTGAACAATTAGGAGCTCACATATTAGAATAATTGGACAACAATTTCTGACTTCTCAGCATGGATTTGTCTGACACTTTATTTATGACTTTAATAGCTTTTGATAGTTGATTAAAAGGTGCAATGTGTAAGATCTGGCCAGAATTTTAGTTTAAAACATTCAAAAACTAACATTATCAACCGCATGTGCAAAGGTAACTGTGTTGACATTATGTCAAAGACAACTATGTATTGTGTTGCAAACATATCTACTGAAATGAGCATGATAACCAGCTAGTCTTGTAATACCATGTGTACCTCTAGAGGCATTAGTGAGTCACTGTAGCATCCAGTCTACCCTCAGTCTAACATGAAAGGACAAAGAAGTAGAAATTTGCATCTCCATTACAACAGGGCAACCGGCTTGGAGGTGTTTGCAACCATGGCTGTGACTCGTGGTCAAATGAGCGGCTGTAAAACGGTGGATAAACATTTAATTTCCTATATTCTTCACAATAAAAGTCTTGTTATTTTTGCTGCTTGTACTCTTCCTCCATACAGTATTAGTAGACTTGTTTTTATTGAAGAATAGCCGCTAACAAAATACTAGTTTATTATGAAGCAGCGATATCAGGAAATGTTTTCATCAGCAGAAATTTAACATGACAGCAGAAAGCAAAACAATAAAATAAAGCGGGTATCAGAAATTACAAAGAGGCGGTTCGTTTAGACACTTGAAAAATGTCTCTCTCTGGTCTCCTGCACAGACATTTGTTGAGTCTCGCAATACACTCTTGTTTGAGGGGGAGAAGGGAGGTCGTCAAGAGTTGGCTGGTTGGCTGCGGTCGACGAGACATCACCGTTGGGCGCACTTTGGCCCGACTCTGGAGATGGTCCATCTTGGGTGCGGCACAGCACAACTCAGCAGGCTAAAACTGGTAATGGAGACGCGAATCAGCGCAGCATGGTTTGACTCGGCACAGAATTTAGCAAGTGCAAACCCCAACGCCGGGGGTCTGATCCCGGAGGACTACCCTGACTCCTCATCGGATCAACAAACCTTCTATTGCTGCCGTTACACGGGTTACACTCAGCGCTGGGTTAAGGTCAGCGGCCACTAGTAGAGGTGAAATGCTGCCCCCTATTTGTTTGGAGAATATGGCACATTGCATCCTTTATTTAATTCAACTTAGTCCCACTAAGATTTATAAAAGCTCAATAGAAAACCTGGCCAAAACAGCAGCAGCAGCAGCAGCAGCAGCAACAAGATTAAGTGTGTGTGATTACAATCTTGAGCTTTAATGCTTATTCATCCCAACATTATGCTTCATATCCTGAGTAGTTGTTTTTTACCTATAGCAGTCCAAGTCAGGGTAAGATACACAGCATCCCATGACTGGAAGGAAATCAGTGTTGGGCTCAAGGGCACTTTGGTAGGGCAGATGTTTGTCAAGACAAATTACTGTACTGTATATCTTTAAACTGGTACAGTACAGAAAATGAGGAAACTCTTTCAGTGTTTCTTTCTTTAGTGGCCATGTTTGGCTGCAGGAATTAAAATTACCAGCATATTGGCAGTGATGAATGCTGGGCTCCATGGGATATATTGCTATTATTTTCACGGTGGAAGAAGTACTCAGATCTTTTATTTAAGTAAAAATGGCAATACCACAGTGTAAAAATACTTGGTTATAAGTAAAAGTTATGCATTTAAATAATAATACAATTTTGAAAATAATCAAATTTAAAAAAGCATTGGCATCAAAATATACTTAAAGTACCAAATGTAAAAGTAAAAGTATAAAGTAGCATGCGTACTTATTATATTACATCATTGTTTTCTACTTTGTGCAAGAGAGAACAGTCTCCACCTCCTTTACTGTGTGACATCCAGCCTGTTTCGGAAAGTCAGAAAACATTTATAGTGTTTAGGGAGAAAGACAAAATCTGATTCACCACACACACACACACCAGAGTTTGGTTTCATCCCTCCTAGGGAGCAATTAGAGGTTGGTCTGGTCCATCTGGGAGCCCCCTCATCAAACCCCATTGCACATACCTACTCAGCAGCAGCAGCACTCGATTGTTGCTGAATGAGTCACCAAAATATTTTCAGGGGAACTCAGCGGCATGAGATCCAAACAGACAATCTCAGGATAAAGGTCAGCTCATCCTTAGACAACTCATTTTTTCCCAGTACTCACAAAAAAGGTCAAGCTCTCTCCTGGTCTCCTCAGCAGCACAGAACCCATGGAGGGAAACAAGCTTAGACTGGTTAAAGGTAAGTTCTGATGCACATTATTATGCTGTTCAGGAGGAGGTCCAAATATCTGATAAAGAAAAAAACTAATTCCTGGTAGCCTGTGTGTAGGCCTACTCATACCTGACCAATCAAGCTGATTCTGATCAACAAGGCAAACAACAGCATGGCATAGTCTGGCACGGCGGCCACATATTCACACACACAGCTGGCAGCAACATCAGCATAAAATATTCACATGAGGAGCGCAGAGACCCGCGGATCCCAGCAGGACGTCAGTATGCTGTCCTTCAGTGTGGCCCAGGACACATTCACGTACACACTACTAAAAGAATGTGGCCATATGTGGCCCAGACCACCTTTGAATGTGGTCTGAAAGATCCGATCTCAATGCGTCTTGAGTGCGTCACACCTGTACTTAGAGCTGTCCATTTGTGATCCGATCACTGATGGACAGCTTGTTAATACCAGGTCTGAACAGGGCCTAGGATTCAGGTACTGTGGCCTACATAAACTTGCTTGACTCCATACGCATCCTGCCTCCTGGAAGGCACATTTGTCATGTTGAAGGATGGCATCTTGAGTTGGACAGCTCCTGACTAAAGCCCCATCATCGTTGGCTTAGCTCTCCCGCGCTGGCACATCAATCAAGGTGTGGATATGTAACTGACATGGGGGCTAATTAGATATCATTTTGGACATGTAAATGTATTTACAGAAGCTGACACTGAACTCCATACTGACTTTCACAGCAGTGAGGTCACCAGTGTGACCCCGTAGTGCATGACATTCACTGATATATTTACCATTACAGGTTGATTTTCGAGTGGCTAACGTTTTATATCACCTAACCCCTTGATGAGCCCCTGTGCGAAATTCAGTGTTTGCATCACAAAGTGAACGATTCAGCCAAAATTTGCACTTAGCTGCCCCACTATCAAGGTTTACGCTGTGAGAAATTCAATGCAACATATAAATATTGAGATATCATCATCCATATGAATCTCATATTCATGGTGACGTCACATAATTTTCATTTGTAGAAAAACAGCTGACCCGTAACAGTCTTTTAAGAGATTCAGCAGTCTACAATGGGTAACAAAGCTTCGCTGTCATCCAATAATTACTTCCCATCCTTCAGATAACTTCTCTGACCCCGCTTACTGGTGTGGAAGAAGAGACAGAAATTAAATGTCTGCTCCTTATTGACCTGCTTCTGTAGGGTCCTGTTTGTTTCTTTTGTCCTAATGTTGCATGGAGCAGCTGGGGCCGAGGAGAGAAGAAATACAAGCTTTTCTGTTCCTCTCTGTCAGCTTTTCCTCACAGCTCCTGTCAGAGCTCCCAGATCTCGCCTGCAGCCATTGCTTTTGAACACAATGCCAGTGTCTCTCCCCTGACAGGAGCCTTTACCACATTATATAGAAACTGGTTGAGAGTGTGAGAGGGTAAAAATAGGGTTTGTTAGAAGAACATGGAGACAATAAGCACAGCTACAAGCAGAAGAACCGTCTTCCAGAAATACAAATACAGGGAAACAGCTGAAAAATAGCCTTTAGTCTAAACCTGACGCATGTACACTGCCAAGGTATAAGATATACAGCAATTGGTATTTCAGGGTACATACACATATTGTATACACAGTTGGAGCTACTGTGTTAAATAAAAGTTCCATTATTTGATAACTTAACTTGAACAATTGATGGCTAACGTTACAGTTTTAAAAGAAAGTAAATGGACTTCTGCACCTGACAACTCACATCTACATGTTATTAAAGCTGGTGACAAAAATCAAGCAAACAAAAGATTCGGGGCATGTTACTTCCTTGCTAATTTTAAAATAAAAGCATTGGGGCTGTCAATCGATTGAAATATTTAATCGCAATTAATTGCATGTTTGTCCATAGTTAATCGCGATTAATCGCAAATTAATCGCACATTTCATATCTGTTCAAAATGTACCTTAAAAAGGGAGATTTGTCAAGTATTTAATACTCTGATCAACATGGAAGTGGGCAATTATGTACTTATATGTATATATTTATTATTGGAAATCAATTTACAATACAAAACTATGACAAATATTGTCCAGAAACCCTCACAGGTACTGCATTTAGCATAAAAAAATATGCTCAAATCATAATATGGCAAACTCAAGACCACTGTCCCTGCTAGTACTAAACAACTAAAACTCCAGTAAATACTGGATCAAACCTGGTTCACATGCTTGAATTGAACATGTGATTTTTAAGTGGTCCAGTAAATTACACTTGACCTGCTCATAATAATAGAGCATGACCATTGGTAGACATCTACTGACTGAAACCTCATGTAACAGGGCCATGAGATACAGAGGGAAATGAAAAGTAAAATATTTATAAATAGTGGTAAAGGTCCTGGGAATCTATCCTGATAGAAAATTGCAAAGCCTTGTCTGGCAGTCAAACCTGCGGCCTCTCACATTCTCTGCACCTCGTCTACTCCACATAATTCATATTGCATTTTCTAGCACCAGCCTTTTGACTTCCTTGTAATTGCATTCGCCGTCTATTTCATCATATTTTTAGCCAAAAGCCAGGAAAGCACGGAGATGCAGGCACCCTGAGCGATTAAGATGCCCTGGGGTGCTTTACGGCATGGAAGTTTAATTTCATCAGGGTAGAGAGGAGTGTTGCTGGCTGGACGAAGAAGATCACCAGTCAACACATGCACCACAGTTTTAGAGTAAGTGGAGATGTACCAGACGCTATTTTGACACATCAATATTCCTAACTTTATGTCTGGTTCCTCCAAACAGCGCACCAAATACTCTCCAGCATATCACGGAGACAAAATAACAGTGTTTGAGTCATTCTGTAACACCCAATGTCGAATTTGAATTCATAAGCTTGTTGCTGTGAGACCATCGAGCAAAAGTTTGCCACCTCGAATGTTTCCAATGAATGTCAATGAGAAAGCGTTATGAAGTGGTAGCTCAAGGCTGCAGAGGACGGAGGCGGGATGGCAGACTGTGTGTGTGTTTTCCCAATTTACAGAATATCATCAAACACTAAAGGATCTCCGATACAGCATGATAATTCTGTGAACTCTCACCGGTTTCTCCCTGAGCTTCAGCCCTGGACTGTGGTCAACGATACAGTAAATGCCTCTCAACATGAACATGACTAAAATATGGATTTAGCATGTATCCTGTGTTTGTCTAATGAGGAGGAGAGACGGGTGGCGAATCAGAAAGACAAGACAGATTGACAGGTTTTCATTAGATTGTTTTCATACAGGGTTTATAATTAATTCTTCTGAGACTCCTGCTGACTATCCTCTCCACCAACAGAGAAATGAAGAAGTATACGGACTGAATGCAGATACAACAAACATAATACTGTTGCAAAGCGTGTCCTTCCACAGAGAGTTAATGCACACACTCCGAGAATGAGGTTGCACTTGTTATTAAATATTTGCTACTTTAAAAATAGGATTTTCAACTTCAAAGTTTCTCTAGCTTGCACAGCGTGACATGGCCTCACAAAAGCATGGTGATCACATTTCAATGTGACACACAGTAAGAGACAGACACAGAGACAGGAAGTAGCCAGTTCTTAGCTGTACAATAGCAATCGTGCCACCTTGGCACCTGCTTTGCTGTATGATCAAGACTGTCCTCACCAGAAAGACAACAGCAATATTCATTCATTCAAGCATTTAACACAACCCTCAATGTGTTTCAGTCTCCCTGACGAGGACTGTAAAAGCATAGTTTGAGATCCGAGACTCTTGTCCATATCCCAGCTCCTACCAATGTCAGCACTGGTTTCCTTTAACTAGAACCGTGATAATTCCCTAATCAAAGCTTAACCATAGAGGCGGCAGATCAGAAAATGCTCATAAGGGTTGTTTTGCAAGGCAATGAGAAACACCAACAATAAAAAGGAACAGCATGTGCCTCTGACGGTTCGTTGAAAAGATGTTGCTAAGCGCCGTGGATCAGTTTGATGACGGCCGGGTACAGCAGGAAAGCCTCGAAGCCCAGACCGCGAGCCTGGTTCATGAGTGGGTAGCAGGGACGTCTCCGCCTGGCAGTGCAGTCATGTAGTCCGGCGAATTGAACAGTGTTACCGGCGACTTCCACAGGTGTTCTCCTCGACTGGTTCAAGATGCGGTCTCTGTCTGTGAAGCGCAGACATTTCACTATCATGACTCTTGGAGCAGCCGACGAGGAACGCGGTGGTCCGATGCGATGAGCCCGGATAAGCTCTGGTGGATTATCGGCGAGCCGTGGGAACAACTTGGGGATATTGGACATCAGGTAAGCCAGTGCGTTTCCCCCCTCCTCTCCCTCTTTCAGGTAGATGAGGCGCAGGTTGTCTCGTCTGCTTCTGTCCTCCAGAGTGTGTTGCGATGTGATGTCTTCAGCATTCTTGATCCGTGCCTGCAGCGTTGCAGTGATTGTGCGCTGGGCCTTGATATCCTCAGCATGCTTGGATAGGGTCTCTTGTATGGCTTCCAGTTGAGTTTCTAGACATTCGAATCTTCCTTTGGAGTTTTTCTCAGCCTGACTGAAGAACTTTTCCAAAGTAGCTTCCAGATAGGCCACTGTCATCTGGCCTGCTGCAGCAGTCTCATCGTCATCCATTGTTTGTAGTTTGTCAACCGTCTCTCTGGGTTTGAAATTGCGGGATCACGACGACGTTACAATAGGCGAGGCAGGCAGAAATTAATCTTCTTGTTTGCAAGTTTGATTGACTAGAACGAGGTCTGATCAAAGGTTTTGTAGCAGAAGAGTTTGGGCAGAGGTAGATCTACTCCACCATCTTGATCACGTCACCCTCAGCCTTTTAACTTTCAAAGGAAGTTTCTGACTGTTGTTTGGGCTTATGCAACTTATGGCTGAGGCCCCTGTCCGCAAGGTCTTCAACTTCCACCTCTGGAAGAATTTTTCGGGCATCCCGACGAAGGCTGGGAACATGGAACCTGAGCGGACCATGTTCAAAACCTCCATTGTGGAAGTGGCTGCTAGGAGTTGTGTTCGGATGGATGGATGGGTGGCCATTAGGTCAGTAAACCCCGAAGTATCATAAACTGCCTCCTGTTGAGAAGTAGGTTCAGGACAAAGTTATTAAATTTCTCAGTGGAAAGATTTTAGAAGTTGCCTAATTGTCTAAATCTCCTCTGTTTTTTTCAGCTTCCATGTCTTGACTACCCTTGTGGCTCAATAATATCTGTTTTTCAAAGTCTATGTCTCTCATTTTCAAGCAGACAAATTCCTGTGGCTGTTCAACTTCCAATTGGACTGCTGAATGACAGTAGTTCTGAGGAGGTTATCTGCAGCAAGCCAAAACAATTGACCCATTCAGGTAAAGGACAGGTGTGACACTTCCTATTAGAGCGCTCAGGATGCGGGACATGAATGAAATAAGACACTCAGATCAAATGAATCCATGCAAAAAAAATAGCCCCTCAGCAGGAACCTGTGATGGTAGCCAATATGACATCCTGCTGAGGATCTGTAGACATCCTGGCTAGTTTAGTTTGACATTCTGTGAGAGTTGTCTATTCTCAGACACAGATTAGCAGGACAAAGCACAGGCATTATACTCAAGTCCCACCAAACGTATCCTGCGTCCTCAATGCGGAGGTTCGTCTCTCTCAGGTCCCTTTCTCTTTAATCAACCAACAGCAGACACGATTCCTGTTTAAGGGCTGAAGCAGTGCCTGTTTAGCTTTTGTCTCCCTCCCTGCGTTTCTTCTTTCTGACACAAGACCAAACAGGATGCAGGGTAAAAATGCTGTTCTGACAGAATAAGTGCTGATACTGTAGATGTGAAAGGTCAGCAGTATGGAGGAGCAGAGGAGGGTCGTTAGGAGGATTTCAGAGCCGTCTGCCTGTCAAAGTGAATTCCTTTGACATGGGATCTTATTCTTTTGGGAGACCAAGACAGACTCATGGGCAGACATGCAGATCATCAAACAGAGCGCAAGACAGGCAACCACAAAGACGGTAAGGAAGGATGACGGAAAGACAGGCCAATAATAAAAATAAGAGACATACATGTGAACACATAGACAGACAGCAGCCAAAGAGAAACTGATACGCAAGCAGATCATCAAATTGACTCATTCATCAAAAAGACAGTGAAACTCAGGACAGCTTTTTGGATGACGTTGACACTATTTCCTTCCATCTGTGCTTTTGTGCAGAAGGTAACAGATTATGATGAATGGACCATCAGTTTGAGGAAAGAGAAGTCTAAAAAGAGAACACATTGTTTTGATGCAGTGTCTAATCAATTTTAAAAAGTTTAATGATTGTCCTCTCCAAGAAAACAGCATCCAAATTGGATGTTTGTTCACATGAAGGGTTGAGCATGTTGTTGTATTGCAATGCAAGTCTTATCTTGGGTGTCTTCAGCAGCCACATTTCCAATATTCTTGCAAGTATTTTGTCAAATTCTTTTGTGTTTAAGAAGTAAAACAAGTTTTGAAAACAATGTTTGGCAGTACTTTATTTGTTTTAATCACGATACACACCATGCTGTATCCTTCAATCTTTCCTAAATATTAGCAGAAGGAAAACCGTAGCATACCTTTTCCTCATACAAGAATGGATGGTAAATGGTAAATGGATTGGCAATATAGCGCTTTTCTAGTTGTCAGACCACTCAAAGCGCTTTACGCTACATGTCAGCATTCACCCGTTCACACACACATTCATACACTGATGGCAGAGGCTGCCATGCAAGGTGCCAACTTTTCCCATCAGGATCTAATCTAAATACTCATTCACACACCGATGGGAGCAATTTGGGGTTCAGTATCTTGCTCAAGAACACTTCGAAATGTCAGGATCGAACCCCCGACTGTCCGATTGGTGGACAACCTGCTCTACATCTGAGCCACAGCCGCCCCAAAGTTCACAGATTTCATAGACGTGGTATAAACAAATTAAAGTCAAACGCTACTCAACATGTCATTAAATAGTAAATTCATATACAATAGTCATTAAAGTAAATGTGAACAAAAAAGGGCTGTCAATCGATTAAAACATTTAATCATGATTAATCGCAAATGAATCGCACATTATCTGTTCAAAATGTACCTTAAAGGGAGATTTCTCAAGTATTTAATACTCTTATCAACATGATAAAGGGGAGACTCGTGGGTACTCATAGAACCCATTGTCATTCACATATTTTGAGGTCAGAGGTCAAGGGACCCCTTTGAAAATGGCCATGACAGTTTGTCCTCGCCAAAATTTAGCAGAAGTTTGGAGCGTTATTTAGCCTCCTTCGCGACAAGCTAGTATGACATGGTTGGTGCCAATGAATTGGGTTTTCTTGTTTCATAGCTTCAACAGCTTTAAAAGTGAGCCCCCTACAACCTCCGAAAGATCGATTGCGTTAATGCGTTAAAGAAATTAGTGGCATTAAAACGAATTTGTATTAACACATTATTATCGCGTTAACTTTGACAGCCCTAAAATAAACAAAAACAAACAGGACTTTCACCCAGGAGATCGCTGTTCATGTACCATAGTTTTGTTACGTAACTTCCACACTTTGATAACGCCTGTTACAGTACGTGTTATTTTATGTAAGAAACTTACTTACTAAGTCATAATTTTTTCCTAAGCCTAACCAAGTACTTTTGTTGTTAACCTAAAAACGAAGTAAACCTATGTTGGAAGTTTATTTTGAAAAGAGACTGTATGCATGGCACGAGAGGAAACTGTACATTTCCTGTGAACACGGAAGTTTATTTTGAAAAGACACTATGCATGTAACGAACGGGAATGGACTAAAATGACATTCTGTCCCTGACATGACCAAAACTGATTATAGAGGGGTACGTAGAGCGTCACAGTTTGAAGCGTAGGGACACTGACCAAGCTGCGGAATTTGACGATTGGGGAGTTAGAAGGTGATGTCATGTTAGCCATGAGTGAGACCAGTATAGCACACCAGCATCTGCGAGGGAGCCGGACACACAAAGACAGTGATGTCGACACTGGAGACAACAGTTCACGCTCTGTCTCCTTCCAACAGTCATAGCTGGTTTCCTTTTAACCTTGATTTGAAGTCGATCTTTCCCTTAGCTCAACCACAATCTTTTCCTACCATGATGGAGTAGCGGCTAAATCAGAAAATGCTCAAATGAGTTGTTTTTAGAACTGTCGTATGGGTAGTTTTGGAGGCAGGATGCCGCCAAATGACCTTTAAAGCTTTTTTAATTTACTACACAGTCAAGGCAAAAGTCTGTCTGTATGTCAGCCGTCTTTGCAGAAGCCCACATCCACTGTCAGGATGGGAAGGATCACATTTTGCTGCCCTAAGGTCTGCTCCCTCCTCACCCCAGAGCTCCAGCTCTTTGTGCCTCCCACTGATAACAGTAGACTAATATCTGCTAAACCCAACTGCCTGCATGGGAGATAATAAACACAATTTATTCTTACCTCTACTATCGGTGCAATGAAAACTGGAATCTAGCCACAAGTCCATTGTTATTCTGAAAATGAAACCTATTGAAGGTAAGGCTCTGTAAAAGCAGAGTAATACTGTAGCTGTGTGATCTACGAGGTACCCGGTATGGAGGGGGAGTGGAAGAATGAAAGAGCAAAGCAATACGCAGAACCTTGGGAAGAAAATCACTTCTGTCTGATGCATTGGTTGGCCATTCCTCATACTGTAATTACACAGATCTTTGGATTCCCAGCCTATCTGGAATCTGACCACAGCTCGCAGGAACATGAATAATGGAAGTCCTAAAGGAGTCTCAATTAGGTTTTTATATTGTGGGGAAATGAATGATTCACATCTTAATATATTCAGTGCTAAAGAGGCTTTTGGAGATCTCTGACAGATATTGTGTTATATTAGTAGTAAGTTATTACCACCCATTCAGCTGCAGCAGCTCAGCCCTCAAACCATCAGGATTCACTGTCAGAGAGTCAGAGAGGCATGTTATTGTAATTCCTCCACATCCATTTATGTTTCATTAAACAGCGTTATAATATACAGCGTAAGCCCACGATGGATGGGGGGATATGATGAGCAGCAATAATAAAGGAACTGACATTGATGGTCAGACGAATGTGTGCGTGTGTGTCATTTTAGACTTTTCACGTCGCCTCACTTCTGTCTCTTCTTGTCTTCCTCCTCCTCTTCATCGTCGATGCCTCGGGTGATGAAACTGACTCTGTTATATCAGACCAACACTCCCCAGCCTGCCTTTTCTCTCCACCCTTCTACACACTCACACTCACATTTCTTTGCCCACACTCTACAACCACATTAGTGTGTTTAACCTTATTGATTAGGTCTTGTCTATTGATGCAAATCAGGGTGATCCATCACTGATATCTGTGTTTTACGGGGCGGAGATGAGTTGATATTGATGGATGGACGGATTAATCAGTAAGCATGGTGAAGTGAAGAGCATGGACTGTTTAGTGACAATGGCCCTATTTCAGCTGCGGGATAAAAAAAATATTTAAAAAGGAACAGACCCTATTTTTTCAGAATCTTTTTTTTTCTTTCAAATTTAAGAGCATCATTTTTTTTTCTGTAAGAAAATAATATGTGAATAATGAGGATTACCTGTATTTTTCATCAGATTAACACATAAAAAAAAGTCACATTGTAACAGGAATCAAAAAAATAAGTAGATCTGTACATAAATGTGACAGCAAAAACGGTTGTGGCGTATTCAGGCTTATTAATACCATTATAAAGTGAAAACAAGTCTTCACATCTCTGCTGCTGATGTTTATCAATCACTCGAGCATTGATACATATGAATACATTTATCATATAAAAAATGTAGTTTACATTTCTTATTGTTGGGACTATATTATCAACAACAAACTTTCATTTAATTTGCATGTTGACATTAATGTAATGTTAAAGCACTGTATGATAGACCTCACTGTATGGGTGTATTTGATCCATTTTCCTCAAAATTAGGGATGCACTGATACCAGTATCGGATATCGCGTCCGATACTGTGCTCATGTACTCGTACTCGCAAAACGGCTCCGATACAACGGCACCGATACCACTTTACGGCAGCATGACGTTAACCTCTCGTCACCATCTTTTGGGTCCTATCATGTGCGTTAGACTCCTTGGTTCGTGTTTCAAGACGGGTCGGGTGGGTTGCAGACATCGCCGCAGACCCCTGGCGCCTTTTACATGGGCCGAGCCCGGCTCTGGGGGCACGACGCGGCTGGGGCGCACTAAGGACAGTCCGCCCCGGTGACACTTTGGCCATGTTTTTGTTTAATTCACAACATTAAGCATGTGTTTACTGTGAGCGAAAAGTGACGCAGAGGTGCCGTTAAGCACGCTCCGAGGGGTTTGACAAAGTGTCAGTATGTAACGAGGTATGTGACATCACATGACGAACACGTTAGATGATTACATTCTCTACAGTGATTTATGTGGCGCTCACCATCACACCTCGCTGCTCTTAACCTAGTGGGAAATGCCAATAGCCAGACAGTTGAATGAGTTGACATGCAGTTAAGTCCACCAGGGTGTTCATTACATTGAGGAGACGAGCACAGAACAGACAGGCTTTTAGTTCATGTCAACCACGGTTACCTTCATACATCACAGAGCTTCTGCCTTAGGTCATCAGGGCTGCTTTTCGATGTACAGTACAGCATCAATGTGGGATAAGGCTTGTTGTTGTTGTTATGAAAAACAAGATATTTTGCCTCTAGCTCATGGCGCCCTTTACCTTCGTTATGTTCACGTTCTGCTGCAAAACACCAACTGCATACTGTAGAGCTAGCTAACGAGCAGAGACAGAGTAAGCCAGGTAATGAAAAAGGTACACTTTGAAGCCACTAAGTATGTTTACATGCTCAAAGGAAAGGGGTTATGCAGGAAATTGGACAAAAAGACGCATTTGTGCACTGTAGTGTTTGTTTTGTACTTAAAGTGTGTCTGAATTTTGTAAAAATAGTCAAACTTTAATTGGTGGAAACTGACTAATTTAGACAGAGGTTTTTTGTTGAGGTTTTTCAACTTCAGTTTTATGGACGGACAGCTCTGTAACATCAATAACGCTTCAATTTAAGTGTAAGTATAAGATTCCACTATGCTGTAGGCGTAATATATTTTTAAATTAGTCTATGAACCACAGTTTATGATTATCAAAAATCATCATTTGGCACAGGTTACCGCTGTTACGCGTCTCCAACCGAGAAGGAGGCTCTCAGGAAGTGACGACGTCAATTACTGCTCAGTGCGTCTGAAATTATACATATTTCTGTTTATTCACACAAAAGTATGTTGAGTGCATACTGTAGTTCGCGATTTTGGACAGAATTGTGTGCATGGTTCCATTTTTTGTGTGTATACAATTGAGAAAAACTGTAATACAACATTGTTTTTCCATAAATATCACCACAGACACCCATTTCATAATACTGCAAATTATATAAATATTGCAAAATTTTAAATCAGTGGAACGAGGCTTAATCACAATTTTGTTGCTTTCTTCAGCAATTGTAACTTAACAGACATTTATTCAAATGAAAATTCAAGAATTGCATCAGAACAATTGTGTATTATGTTTGTTTTAATGACGTATTTTTAGATTAAAACTAATCAAAAGTCATCTCATCGGGTCACATTTTGCAAAAAAAGAGGAAAAGCAAATCGATCAAATTAACTTCTCCATTATTCCCTACAATCCTCAAGTATAGATTTTTCTTGAGTCAAGGACAACTTTAGTAAAAAGGATGAAAGCTTTTTAATGAAAGGAGAGCCTTAAGGGATGAACCAAGGACAACAGGAGAAGGCAGTGATTTCCAGAGTGAGAGCGTTTTCTCTCAGAATGGCTTCTTAACCACAAATCCTCGAGAAAAGGTAAGTTAGAAAGAGTTTCAGGCAGTTTGAGTACTGAACAAGCTGGTTGTCTTCTGTAATGTTGACAGTTTAAAGGGTTTAACTCTGAAGTTGAAAGAAAGTGATGGTTTCATCAGCATAAAGTAAAATGGTTTGTGTCTTCATTGGAGTTGGGTTAGGTATATTTAATCCTAAATGAACGCAGGAATTTTCCACACTCCCGTTGTACACTGAAGATATAGTCGCGTTTGCTCCTGATAAACCTTTGGATGAGGCACTCAACCAGAAAGCTTCAGCCGAGTGAAGCAACCCTACTACTGTAAGTATTTCTCTGTACTGTATCTCACCATCATCTCCGCTGCTGAACAATTTAAATGTTCTGAGTCAGAGAAATTACTACAAATCTATACTTCACACAATTACTGAACACTTTCCAAAGGGTGCTTTATTTTCGATGTATTTTCCTTCCTGCCATTGATTCGCCAATCATCGCTGTGAATATAACGTCTGCATTTAATTTTTCACATTCATCACTGTTGTACAGCAATCTATTGCACTCGTCAAATCAATCTGCATGAATACCTGCCTGCATTATAAGTTAATTTCCACACCAAACAATGGCTACCTGGAATAAAGGAAACACATCACAAAATGAACACACACCAAAATCATTGAGTAAATGGCATGTGCTTTGGAGAAAATGGGCTGAAATATGCAAAATCACAGGTGCTGTATGTATCTCTAATGGAGGAACTGTTAAAGCCTGAGGAACTGATGTTGCCTGAACTTACAATATGGACTCTAACAACTCTAAAGGAAACATCTAAGCATTTTCGCATCTGACGCCATTTTTTGTTAGTGTTACAAATCGGTACTGTTTTCTGATCTTACAACCTTTAAGTTAAGCTTTGGTTTACAAAAATGATTTGGTTAGGTTTAGGGAAAGATCTTGGTCATGGTTAATAGAAACCAACTTTGACTGTCGGTAGGAAACAGTGGTTTTGCCAACCCATTCAAACACCCTGACTTCCTCCCTCTGTGGACTTTGTTGCATAAAAGAGTCACTTTATATCCGTCTTTGCTCCCAACAGACAAGAGTCATAGTTACAACTACTAGAGGGCTCGACTTGTTCCTTGTAGATAGGATTCAAACCATTTCCTATAAATGAGGAGTCCTTTAATTTGAATTATTAGACGACTTTGTTGAATACTCGATTCTGATTGGTCTATTACGGTGTTCTATGGTGTGTTATTTCTTTATAGCAGACCGTTGCTGTGTATAACAGACCGTTGCTGTGGAAACAGTTCTGATGTCGGACTCTGGAGGACCATTTTTGTGTCAAATTATTGATTTCTCAAGCAAGTAGCCGTGTAATAAGTGGGATAATGTACAGCGAGTGGGTCATCTAGAAATAAAAGTGTGGGAAGCGGAAGTGACGGAAAAATTTGAATCATAAGAAATAGCAGACATGGAGGAATACAAGCAGAACGTGAGAGAACTTTCACTAAAGCTAATGTGGTCACATCAAATTTTCAAAGAAATGTGAAAGTGTGTTTTAGTTTGAGGACTAATGCTGCAGGGACTCTGTAGTTGAGGCTGATATAATGTCTTCGGCTACTTAAAACGAGGTGGTTGAGGGTCAGTGTGTTACTCAGAGACACACGGGTGTTGATGGACATGCAATCCATGGGTGAAATCAGTTATGAGACAGTCCCTCGATCCGACAGGCCGCTCTGCCACCCACACAGTCTGCACCTCCAGTCTGACCAAATCAGCTGTGTAGTCATTTCCTCAGCTCATTGTTCATTCAATCCTTTTTAAATCACTGGACTTAAAGAGGGAAATCCTCTGCTCTAAATAGTTCCCATTCAGTTTGGTCAGGCTTAGTGCAGAGGACAGAAATGATTTATGACTTTAAGCTGCTCACAACAATGAATTCATAATTACTTTTGAGGTGGTGCTGAAAGGTTATCAGTGACCCGAAACAGAGTGACCATTCCTGGAGAAACTGGCTGAAGCTGATGGGGAGTTGAGTGGCTATACAGTGGTGCTAATGCCAAGCAGAGCCTACAATAATAGCAGCCTATTAAACATGTAGTTAGTGAAAATTGATAGCCGCTAATGAAGCCTGTGCGTTTCAAATTGGCTGAACAATATACAGCATGTGTAGCCTTTTAGAGGAAAGACGAAAGACAGACGGGACATCTGACAGCAGCGGATATTCATGTCCTCCGGGGAGTCTTAATCTGCTGTTGTTGAATGTTGCTGAAAAACTTTGAGTCTTAAGAATCAAAGTCCCCAGATTCACCAGCACATTGTCTCAGAGTTTGACAGCAACAAACAAACCCAAGGTCATCCAATCACAACAACACAGAAGAGGTGTTTCTCTCAGTTTTTCTGTCACCAGGAGAGTCGACTACTGACAAAAGAAACGTCAGAGCGCATAGATGTCCTTGGCTAAACTCCACTTGAACCGTCTTATTTTAGACAAGATGACCAGCTGGCACTAAAAAAGAAAAAAGAACAAGCTTTGTAATTCCAGCTGGACTTTAAATTCCCCAGACTGTCACTTTGCCTTTCCTTTTTGTTCTGCACTAAAACTCTGGATAAGAAGAATTAAATCTTAACAGGAATACCACTTTAAATCAATATTTGAAGCGCTTTTAAGATGTCTCATGGTAATGATCTGGCACCAACTATTGTAAAAATAAAACTCATCCCTCCACTTTATGTGCAAATGTTTGTTGCTACAAGTGCTGCTCTTGTCTTTATCTCAAATTAAATCCTTTAATTACACTGGTTAGAGTACAACTGCACCAGTCTGCTTCACAGCCGCGGTGTCTGGCAACGACATTTCTTTCTTCTGGAAAGAGAAATTACTCTCATATGATCTGTAATCATCTTCCAGCTATCAACAAGGTGACACACCACATGCAGCATACACTTACATGTACACACAATGTTACATGTAAAAAGTATGTGAACATTTGAGCAAATCATGTGGACACCCAAAATTACATCAATAGCAACACTGCCTCCTAAAAATAACAATTAAACAACTAATTTGAATCAGAAAATACACTTTGAAAGAAACATAATGCCTCCCGGATTACATTTTTATCCACATAAGGAGGAAATGTTTTTAATGAACATACTTGCAAAGTCATAAAATGTTCATACTGAATGAATCTGCGTAGTGTTCTCTGTTAAAGTACTGATTTGATTTGTTTACAACAGCGGTGCCCAAGCTTTTTTCCCCTGGAGGGCCAAAACTGGAACTCAATGGTGGGCTACGGGCCAAAAGCATACAGCTATTGTATTGTATTGTTAAGATGCAAAATGGTACTAGGATCCTAAGTTCCCCTAATATTCTCTTAGCTTTTACATAGATAACCCCTTAAAACCCACCTGCTGAATACAATTGGTCTCATTTCCAGTCATACTCAATGTATGTAATTCCAAGACTGTTTAGGGACCCCAGTATCCAGAAATATTCAAACACCATTTTAGAACAGGCGAAAATAACACATTTATACTGCATTCAAAAAACAAATTTTTTTTCCCTAAAACTAAATATGATTATCATAAAGTGGGCATGTCTGTAAAGGGGAGACTAGTGGGTACCCATAGAACCCATTTTCATTCACATATCTTGAGGTCAGAGGTCAAGGGACACCTGGGAAAATGTCCATGCCAGTTTTTCCTCGCCAAAATGTAGCTTAACTTTGGAGCTCCTCCTTCGCGACATGGTTGCATGACATGGCTGGTACCAATGGATTCCTTAGGTTTTTCTAGTTTCGTATGATACCAGTATCTAAAACCTAAACCGGCTACAGCCTCTGAAAGACAGTAATGTCGGTCGGGATTGTGGGTCTTTTAATTAAAAAACAATAAAATCGATAGAAACATCTGTTGGGCCAAATCAAGGCTTACGGCGGGTCAACTTTGGCCCCGTGGGCCTCACTTTGGGCAGCCCTGGTTTAATATCCAGTCTTGGCAACTAAAGCATGAATCATGTTTTTATGGGTCTGCATAGGCAACTCAAAGTTGGTTATGATTAGGTAAAGATTTTATTCCTAGATGAATATTTTAAAAAGTCAAAAGTGTTTGTATTTTTAATATTGGACCAAAACTACCGGTTTCCAAGGTCAAGAATAAACCGTTGATCTACTATAAACAAAGAAATGACGCAGGATGCTAACCTCATTTTCCAGTTATCCTGACCTCCCGACAACAACTGCTGCTGCTGCTGCTACTATGGTATGGTATGTGGTTTTACTCTTGGACTTCCCAGACTCCTACTTGGCCTGGCTTTGACAGGATTTTTTTATTCTGCTGACAGGTGGCTGTTTGGTGTTTTTCTCCTCATGGGAGAGCAAGGAATTAATGTGGTGTGTTTCACAGGGTTTATATATTCAGCGTGAGAGCCACAGAGATCACACATGTTGTCCCCTGACACCAGACCTGCTTCGTTTCCATAGAAACGAGTGCATAAGTAGGTTTTTCTTCCAGCCTGGCCGGGGGAAACAGGACCTTTTCTTCTTCTGTGGTGCAAAAAGGCAAGAAGTTTTTTTTGTTGTTGTAGTACTGCACCTATTGCATATTGTAATATATTGGTGGTTTATCACATGAATGTCATCTTGTAAATCTCCTGATTTTAATCTGGTTTATGTTTTGCTGTGATGTACTTTAACTTTAAAGCCCCTTAAAAAGGTAGGGTTGTTTTTAGGTAGATTTTAGAAAAAAATATTGTTATATTAGTTGAAATTCAATCAATAAATCAAATGCTCTGAAAAGAAAAAATAAAAGAGAGGGTGGAGCTAAGTAAAACTGAATGCTAAATAAGAAATTTTCAGGGTACCAAAAATGTTACAATTATCTTTATTGAACTGAAAACACACTGTGAAAGGGTTAAAGTTCTATGACAAAAACAAAGACAAAACCCAGACCGGACAACACCTTGGTAACGACCTGTCAATCACAAGGTGGCCACGCCCTAAAGCAGATCCTGCTTTATGGTCCATTTGACTCTAAATGGGACCATAATTTACTAACTGAACATCATGCTGTATTGAAGAAGACTTCAAACTAGTGATTGAGACCATAAACTCATGTTTACAATGTTGACTGAGGTAATAAATCAAGTGAGAAGTAGGGTCATTTTCTCATAGACCTTTTATACAATCAGACTTCTTTTTGCAACCAGATGAGTCGCCCCCTGCTGGCTATTAGAAAGAATGCAGGTTTAAGGCACTTCCGCATTGGCTTCACTTCTCAGACCCGGAGGTTGCCCACTGCTGCATGTGCGCACACTTGTGTACTATTGTACTTTTGCTAGTTTCTCCTTTTTCTGCCTAAATTGTACGTGTTTCTCTATAACATTATATTCATGACTAAATAAGCAAAAATTAAAGTTAATTTAAGTTAAATTGTTCACAATTGTAAAACTCAAAAACTCTGCTTAATCAAGGTTTATCTGCTCTATCGACACTGTGTGGGTGTGGTTTGATTGAATGTGCTGCTAGCATGAGAAAACAATCCCACAACTGTCATCACATTTTGATTCAACTGCCACAAAATTCTGATTGGTGCATGGAAATACCTGACGTCATCTTTTCCCCCACTGAGCCCTTCCCACTTCAAACCAGTGAAAAAAGCAAGAGCAAAAACACAAAAATCTCTCTCGACTAACAAACTCCAAACTACTGAAATCATCCAAATAGACTTGCATATCTTACACATGGGTGACTACATCTATAGAGTTCAGCACAAGCGGCTGCTCCCTGTAGTGTGAACGCTCACAGGGAGCACAGCCTTCAGAAAACATCTGCTTTGTTTAGTTCTTAGATCTGCAACTTCTATCTTACTCGCAGCATGCTGGAGAGCTCACACTGGGCCAGTTTTGAGTAAGTGTGTGAGACACAGAGAGAGCATGTGGTACGAAATCCCTTCACATCGTATTACCAGCCAGTTTAGCTCTTACATTTGGAATTCACGCCCGTCTCCGTGCTCCTTTTAACGCCTCTGCAGTTATCAAATCATTAATTAAGCTTATGTCGAATCTGCCCAGAGAGCCTGGTGTGGGAGAGAGATACGACTGCAGGCACCACCAGCCATCTGCTTCCAACATGCTGATGTCGCAGGCGATCAGTCCTAATAGGCCCTCTGTCCAGGCAGAGCCAGAACGAGCATTTGTTTCCGCAGCACACTAACAGGGCTTTTTCAGGGCCTTATACTGGCAGTCGGAAAGCAACCCACTATAGACCATAGAAACACCTCAATGTAATCACACACACACTCAAAAAATAGATGCACAGATTGCATACACTTGTACAGATGTACCATAGCATGCACATAATGAGCACTCACGGGAGCTGATTGCATACCTTTAAATCCACAATGAAACGGTAAGTTTCTCATAGCTTAGGGTGCAATTTGTACTGATTCAGCCTGAACTAAAGGTGGTAACTCAGGTTGCAAGCATTGGTTTAAGCATATGAGGGTTCACATCCTGTTATCCCATTGAGAGCTAGACTGTCTCTCTTATTGGCTGCCTGAAGCCGCACTTCCCACAAACCAGTGGAAGTCTGGCGCTCTAATATGCGTGAAACAAGAGGGTCATGAAGATTGAAGCAGAAACTGTGTATTTTGCCAATCAAACTGATCACTGATTAATTGATCATACTAGTGCAGTGCCCGTCTAGAACGGGCCGATTGCTCGGCCGCCAGAAGTTCTGCTTGCAGCATTGTTGAGAGCCGTAGTATGGCTGCTTTTACCCGCCAAGTGTGAAGTTGACTTGATGAACGGTTATCGAGATATGCGAAGGACAGTCCTACATATATACACAGACTGAATACCTGCTTTATGGTTAGATGCTGCTGCTTTTACAGTTAATATGTATCATTCACATACGGATGGCACAGCCTTCAGGAGCAATTTATGGTTCAGTATCTTGCTCAAGGACAGTGGAGGAACCGCCTATCTACCGATTAGTGGACGACCCGCTGTACCTCTGAGCCACAGCCGCCCCTGCCTACCAAGCTGAGTCTGAGATGTCTTAACCAGTGGCGTAGGCAGAAATCACAGTGTGGGTGGGCACAGAGAAAATCAGGTGGGCCTAGCCCATCCAAGACCAAACTTCTACTTAATATTTTCTGAAACACATAACCAAAATAGGCCATTACAACTATAATTGCCTAAATGCACCACGGTTTAATCATACAAGCCTTACACACCACCACCATCATCATCATCATCATCATCAGAGGTAATACAGGCACCTGACATGTATAGGCCTACATGCATACTGTACATATCCACCTACGTCGTGTATATAAAGCAACCTGTTACATTAATCATTCAATATTTGTTCCAGCATATTTGCACTCTGCACTATTACACTACTGTATTATTGTTTACAATGTACAGAAATAGCCTGACATCGTATATTGTATTGTTCCTTGTTTTTAGCCTCGATTTCTATTTCAATATGTACAATTAGAGCAAAACAACCAGTCAAATTCCTGGTAATCTCTATGTGTAGGCCTCCTCATACCTGGACAATCAAGCGGATTCAGATTCTGATCCAACAAAACAAACATTAACAGCATCACATAGCCAGATGGCACAGGGGCCACATATTCACACAGCATCATGAATCAAGCGTATGGATCATAGAGCACCCTGTATTAACATGAAAAATACACTGTAACATAGCTGGGCATGGCAGCCACACACAGCTGAAACACATAACCAATCATACAAGCCTTACACCACCACCACCACCATCATCATCAAGGCAGCTGACATGTATAGGCCTACATGCATACTGTATATATCCACCTACATTGTGTATATAAAGCAACCTGTTATTATAGCATATTTGCACTCTGCACCATAATACTATTGTATTATTGTTTACAATTTACAGAAACAGCCAGACACATTATATTGTATTGTTCCTTATTGTATTATACACACACACACACACACATATATATATATATATATATATGACCTTGTTTTTAGCTGCATTTCTAGTTCCATATGTACAATGAAAGCAAAATAACCAGTCAAATTCCTGGTAGCCTCTCTGTGTACAGGTAGGCCTCCACATATTCAGATTCAGATCCAATAAAACAAATATTAACAGCATCACATAACCTGGCACAGAGGCCACATATTCACACACAAACACAGCTGGCAGCAATCAACATCAAATCCAATTAAATCGGCTTACTTTTGATGGCAGCAGGGGACGACACACTGAAATGACTTCATCATAGTCTCTTTGAAAGGAGAGTCCAGTCTGATATGAGGCCCTGTTGAAAGGAGTCTTTCTTTCACCAGTAGGCCTACAGCTGAGGGTGATGAGAGCATACATTAAGTTATTTACTTGGCACTTTGTTGAGGAGAAACTGGAGGTCTTTGGTTGAGAATCATGGCTGAACTTCTTCCTCCTGCTCCTCCTCAGGCTTCTGCTCCTCAATGCACAGACCTGTTTCGGTTACCTGGTGACTTTCAACTGGAATGCATAGTAGGAACTTTTATGTAACTTATTGACGTAGATATAAACACAGGAGAATTTATTTAAAACTGTTAAAAAGTAAAATTCAAAGCTTTCTGTTCCTGATTTCAACAGTCACCACCATGTGCAATCAGAGGAGAGACACCAGCTGAGCACTGAGTGAAAGAGGAGGAGCTGCTCCCTACCTGCCATTTGCTAAAAGCACTGCCACTCAAAACATCTGACCTATCAGGTGGCCTAAACAAGAAGCAAAAATCAAGAAAGTTTGGGCTTTTTTTTTTTGTAAATCCTTATATTATGCAAAAAAAAAAATCCAATGCATTTTCATTACTTTAAGGGTTTTCTATGGAAGTTTTTATTGGACTTTATTAGTTGTAATCCACAGAAGACATTCCACAAATGTGTACCATGATCTGCAAATATTTCACTATCCACAAACGTATTTTTGTATTTATGTTGTGTAAAGTCACCTCCACAAAAATAAAGGGCGATTTGCAAATACACATACCTTACTCTGTAAATATGTATTTTAAGGTTTACATGTAAAGTGATATCTACACATTTGTGCATCTATTTCTATGGAAGTTTTTTTTGGACTTTATTATCCAATAAAAACTTCCACAGTTTTCAAATAAGAAAGAAACTCACTTTCATATACTTGGATTTATGTCAATACAATTTCCCAAGAATCAGAATGTTATATCATATAAAAAAAACAGTAAAATACAATTCACATGAAAGGAATGTAAAATATGTGTAAGGTTTGTGGTAGAAACCTTATATAAAAACCACAACCAAAGGACATAGTAAATATTACCATGACAAAAAATCACCAGTACAATTTTAATATTAGTGTTCAAAACATTTCACATATAAAAATATAAAGGGTCGGAGTAAAGTTCAAACCAATAAAAAAAATACAAAGAAGCAGGAGTAATTGCCATTTTTACAGTTTCTAAGAGTGATCATTTTTTTCCAAATCAAATGTTTTTCCGCTAAATGGATATTTTCATTCCCTAATATAACTCCACGACATTTGATGGAAAACTGACCAGTGGATGTTTTATACAAAGGAAGATGAAGATTCTGAATGTTATTAACCAGAAAGTCATCTTTGCTATTGTCCATGATGAGTCCATAAACAATGTCATTTTTAAAACATTTTCCAATTTGAAAGACCTACAGGCAAAGCCATGTAAACCAAGCCATAAAGCTTCTGAATACATACACTGGATTAATAAATGATCCATAGTTTCAGTATCATCACAAAATACACAATTCTTTTGCTTTGGGAGTTATGGGGAATAGGTTTGTAACATGTGAATAGATCTTTTCAAATAGATTTGTGAAATTGAGTTTCTATAAGATACTATAGGGTATGAGATGTCATTAAACAAATTTCTAATCATTTAGTTTTGGATATTGACTACAAAAAGTTGCAGGAACTGTTTTATGGCCATAGTCAGATAATTGAAACAGCGCTGACTGCTATTCACTGGATGATCCAGCAAAAAATAAACCTTCTGATTGAGTGGGTGGACCCAGGCCCACCTGAGGCCCACCTGAGGCCATGCAGCTGGTCTTAACATGGCCAATTTACAGATAATAAACCCATTTTATTTGGGTAACATAATCTTACCTCTGGTGACAACCTCAAGCCAAACTTGAAGCTGTCCATCTAACATCCATGCAACAGTTTTGTTTTCGGGCGTGTACAGTATGAACGTGACAGCCTCACATGTTGCCAGCATGGCTTTCATACTTTGTATTTTGTTGTTTACAAATCTTACAAAATTGGGTAAAGCCACCGTAGTTGAGTGAGAGCGAGTGTCAGGCAAAGTTTCATTAGTTGAATGTGACAGAGCTGTTGCCGCATCATTGAGATTCGGTACAGGTTTAGATTCGAGCCGACTTTATTGGCCACATTTCATGGTCTGAATCCTTTAAATTCCATTTCCTTGCCAGCTAATGGAGGACTGCAGGTGGCTGCTTAGACACTGATCTGCACTCTGTTCAGTGAGTGTGTGTGTTTGGTGATGATAGCTAATCCTCACAATCTCAGATCCCTTTGAACAATGGAAAAGGGCAAAATCAGGATAAAGTGGCTCCTCACAAGCCTGTCAAACTGCGTATTTATTTTTAAAATGCATTTGAAGCTTTTATCTGATCTAAAGTGACTCATTGCATCTTCTATTTATGGAATTATTTCCAGAATACTAAACAGCATTGTCGAGCACTTTCATCGTGACACCGCTCACAGGCTTTGTAGGATACGTGGCACTCAGACGGGAGGTAGGAGCGATTGAAGTGGTTCAATTTCTCATCAGTGCTCTCGAACTTACTGCTCCTAGTGGAACCAACCCCCCTCCCAAGGTCCCTCTATGGGGCACTGACAAGCTCAAAGGCTCATAGTTGCATCACCTTGAAGCCTCTGAGGTGTTTGTGGATCCAAACTGCCTTGTTCGCAGTGACATCAGCCTGCATCCATACAGTGTATGCTAGAAGTGTACCATGTTTGTAGAAAGTCCCTGCATAAAACACAGACACACTCCAGCAGCTACAGACAGACACACGTGTCAGCGATATCTGAGCTGCTTCACACTGGTCTGTGTGACTGTAGTGATCCAGCCTTGCAGGTCACAGACTGCTACCGCTGCTAAATTCCTGAGTCCATTAAAGTGATGATACTGCCACCCACTGGCAGCCCAGACTGAACCTTTGCTTGTGTCAAAGTATGATCAACGTATTACCCTGATAGCAGGTTTTTTGGTGGCTTTTATGAGCTTTCACTTGTACAAGCCTGAGAAACCAAACCATGACTGAGCTAACATTTGTTTAATTCCTCAGTTTTTTAACCCTTCTCCAAGCATGAGACCTCTAGAGAACAATTACAGCTGACTTTGTCAGTAACGCGTTGATCAGCCCACAAGGGTTTTTGACTTACAAATGATGCTACACATGAATGAACTCATGCTATTTGAAAAGATCTCACTGAAATCTCTGGTAGCACTCATTCATTGGTACGGCCTTCACTACTGAAACTGGCTGAATTGAGCCGAGCCTAAAATGTGTTATTTCTGGGCAGAGCCGGCCCTAAGTATAGGCAGTATAGGCGAATGCTAGGGGCACCCCAAATGAGAAAATAATAAAAGAAATAAAAAAATATAAAAATTTAAATTTTTTATATTTTTTACTAATACTATTACTTTTATATATTACAAAAAAGCACACAACAACATATCTATGTAGCCTGTTAAATAGGCCCTATTTTCTGAGTTGTCCGCAGCATCACACTAATAACTAATAGCTGGAGTTAACATCAGTTGCACCCAAAGTCATTAGGGAAAGTTGGAAAAACTATTCAGGTGTTTGGGGAATAACCTACAACATAATTTTGAGAAACAGTTTTTCTTACAAGTGTGATGTGCATAGCTTAATCTCAAAGACATAAAGCTGAGCCGTTTCTGAGTGAGTGTATGAACACAATGAATGGTTGTGTAATTGGTTGCGATGCAAGGGGGCACCAGCTAAAATCTTGCCTAGAGCACCAAAGAGGTCAGAGCCAAATGACTTGATCAGTACATCCCTACCTGACTGTAATCAGTCAGAGGCTCTTCCGGAGGATGCAGATTTCCCCTACAGACATGTTAGTTCACTAGTGTGACAAATGATTTCTGTTTCAATACACAATGCAATGATAATGTACTGTCAGGCTATAGTGCCCCCTGCTGCCTGACTTCTGTCATTACAGGCCACATAGTCACATTAAACTGTTAAATTTAACTGTTTCACTAATCTTTATTTATTTGTCGGTATTCTTACAGTATTCAGTGTCATTTGGTAAACATCAAAGCAGTTAGAGAATTTGAAAAAATGCACATTTTTATATAAAATGACCTGAGATGTGATGTTTTATTCTGAGCTGTAATTATCTCGGCTTTGCACAAGTAACTGTTCATATTAATTCACAAAGAGCGTTTAGTGAATTGGGTCCTGAAATCTAATTCTAGCTTGTCTCTGCGGTCTTCTTTGTGGATCCCTTTTTCCTCAACTGTTCAGCCAAAGATTCCCGTCTTCTTTGCTGTTGAAGAGAAACAAACATGTTATTCCCTGCACAGCATCCTCATTATCCTGCATTACTATTCCACTTAGTCTGACTTTGTCTCCCTGTCCAATTAGTTTCCTTACCTTTCTCAGTAACAGTATACATGGCCTCCATGCCAGCTTTAATGTGGTCGATGACATGACAGTGGAGCAGCCAGGTACCAGGATACTGAGGACGCATCTTTACTGTCTAAAGAGGAAAAAGACGGGAACACCACGTGATTCACAAGTTTCATTTTTTTATTGATGTTTGACCACAGTGTCAAGTCAACAGATAGAGTCTAGTTTCCCTATAACTCACTGATGCAAAATGTTCTCATTTTAACTAGATATATAATATAATATAATATTATTAGGGCTGTCAATGCCAACGCAATAATAACGTGTTAACGCAAATTTGTTTTAACGCCACTAATTTCTTTAACGCATTAATGCAATCGACCTTTCATAGGTTGTAGCGGGCTCAGTTTTAAAGCTAAAGAGAAGATATCATATATATATATACCATAAAGCAATTTTCTTCATTTGCCCACTCCCATGTTGATAAGAGTCTTAAATACTTGACAAATCTCCCTTTAAGGTACATTTTGAAAAGATAAATATGTGCGATTAATCATGGACAATCATGCAATTAAATATTTGTATCGATTGACAGCCCTAAATATTATATAATATTTATCTGCTGTTAAAGATGGTAGGATTGGCAAAGGAAGACTTAATATTCAAGCTTGATATAATGTAATAGTCACAAGTGTAGCATGATCATTTTAACAACATTTGTTGTTTTCTCAGTTGCCACCTGTTTTTGAAAGTCCATCTGATGTATTTTATCGTTTCTACTTCTCATTTGCATATTTTTTCTGACCTGATTTAGGAAAATATCTTTTGAGGAGATTACTTGTTATGATGAACAATTTACAATCCAATTGATGGTGAATAACAACTTTTAAAATGCAGCATGCTGCACCTTTAATGTTGCAAAAGGCAAATAAAATCAGCAGAAGCCTAGTCAGGATGTTCTGAGGTTTTACCTGGAAGGTGGCTGGAAACAGCTCATACACGTCAGTACGATGAGGACCTCCACCCAGCTGGAGAGAAA
This sequence comes from Sebastes umbrosus, assembly GCF_015220745.1. NCBI lineage: Eukaryota > Metazoa > Chordata > Actinopteri > Perciformes > Sebastidae > Sebastes > Sebastes umbrosus. The sequence goes on from NC_051273.1 coordinate 10,448,631, forward strand.
TAATAGAAGAGTTGGTATTTGTATGTATCAAGTTTGTATAGTGTGTGATTGTGAAGGTGTGCCTTGCATGTTTGTATATTTTGTATACCTTATATTCCACACTGTGTCCATGCCAGTGAGCGGTGTGTATGTCCACTTCGTTGCCCATTCCCATCAGGTACCAGTACACCTTATCACCCACCTCCATGGTCAAACCATTCAGATTTCCATACATAAAACCATTAATGGCTGCATACACAGAAAAACACACAAACATACATATTGGAAAAACATTAAGGAATGTTGGATGTCTAGACAAAGCAACAAAAATATCATTCCATCTGTCAAAATGATGCAGTTCATTTTGTGTGTATGTTTATCTCACAGTGCATCTTGTTGCTCTCTATAAAGGTTTCATCATCCTTCAAGTTTGTGCGAGGGTTCCTGATGTGGGTCCTGATATTTTCATCCAGATACCTGGAATAATAACAGTAATAGTTTAACAAATATTGTACATTAAATATACAGCGGGTTATCTTCCTGGCATTGCTGCAGAAAGATATAAACACCACAGACAGTCTGATGTATTCAGACAGTGATGAGATAAATGAGGGCTACGAGGTTGACATAATGTCAAAGCGGGATTAAGGGTGATTGAGGTGGGAATGTTGAACTAATTCTAATGATGAAATACTCCCAGTGGAAAATGTTGACAGTAAGGTCTGTGGATTATTCTGATTATCTGTGAGAATATTTCTAGAAAGGCTAGTTACAAGTATTCAGTATTTCAAATGTATAGTGTTTTTATTCACAATCGAAATTCCATTCAATTCCATCGTATTGTGGTGGCGGCATAAGTTTCATTCTATCTCCAAACCTCAGAATATAAAACCAAAACTACATTTGCATTGCTAGATACTATGAAGTAGAGGGAATCTGTTTTTGCATTTAAATATACTAACTACTAAAGGTCTAAAAGGTTAATAGTCAGTTCTAAGGTTAGACTCTACTTACCAGCTTTCATTCTCATCAAAAACCAGGAAAAGCAGCGCAAACTCTTCTACTTCCTTCTTCAAACCAAGACTCCTGGAAGCAACACAGTTTAATTATGTTGTTGTATGATGCAGAACAAAAATTCATCTACCTGCATTATTACATCTGGAAATCACACAAGCTCGCTGTATATATATTGCATGAAATAAGTAAATATTAACTAGTTTGGGTGGTTCTGTATTAATTTACAGAAGCAGAAACACTCACCTGCCCCAGCTACGGCGACAGATCACCAAAGGACCTATCAGACCGCTGTACAGGTCCTGTTATAAGCAGGAAGACAACATAAGTGTGTGAATGCTTGTGTGTGTGTGTGTGTGTGTGTGTGTGTGTGTGTGTGTGTGTGCGTGTATTAGCGTACCTTGGAAACATCAGCAGTGGAGTAGTATGCTGACACAGAGCAATCCTCCTGCTCTGGGGTTGGTCCTGTATTCTTTGTAACATACCAGTGGTAGGAGTGAGTCTCACCTGGGAAAGACATTTTTTCAAGGAATTGATCCCATGCTGTATTAAAGCTGCAGTCGGTAACTTTGAGCAAATATGATAAAAATTATTTTTATAAAACGGTCACTGTGTCCTGACAGTAATGCAAGAGACAATAAGACAAGATAATCTGTGAAAATAAATCACGTTCCTCCGTGTCTTCCTGAGCTCCTAATAGCATTTGCAAGATTTCACGGGTTTAATTTGAAAGCACCATAAGAGTTGCTATGTGTTATGTGTTGCTATGAGTTGTTATGTGTTGTTATGAGTTGCTATGTGTTGTTATAATAAAGTGATAAAGTCTGTGACCCGTCCGTCATGTTGAAAACATTCTAGCCAAAACCAAGCACCACCCACCGGCTGGAACAAACTTCATCACAAGATTCATCACTTGACATGACTGTCTGTCTTAGTTGACCATAAAATATGTAGGTCGTGGAACCACTTGGTGTGAAGGAAATACGATGGAACGGAGGAGGGAGAATGCGACATCTAGTGGCTGAATGTTATCAATGTTATCCATAGCCCCTTTAAATAAAACCACATCTAAAATTAAGCATTTTGGAATTTTCTATTTCCAATGTTTCTTGATTGTCTGCCTCCCTGTCAGCTGATATTCTGCCCGTCTCTACCTGCAGGGGTGATATGAACATCCGGGGTGTCTGTCTTGACTCCATGGGCGTGGATAGAATAAGGCCTGGTCGCCATGTTTTTAAAAACCACCGTCACTTTGTCTCCCACATCAGCGTGAATCATTGGACCTGGAAGAAAGGGAAAGTGTTTGAATTACAAGACCAATCAGGCTGGAACATAAATCCATAATGTACAGACTGTATATTATTTGTGGCTTTTCATTTACAATCACAGTTTGTGCATTTCTGCTGCCCTGAAAGCCTACCCATAATGCCGAGGTGTTCCATATCGGCTGTTCTTTCCACCTGCTTGACAAACTTGTTATTGGTGAACTGGCGGTAGACCACCTTCTTGTAACGGGAGCCTATAAACCCACCCTGCTGGTCCAGGAAGACTGGAGCAGGGCTGCAGAAGGAGAGAGATTAGAGCTTATTTTATAAGTGAGGCTCGGTGTGTGTGTGTGTGTGCGTGTGTGTGTGTGTGTGTGTGTGTGTGTGTGTTTACCACCTCATGTGGATGTGTTTGAGCATGCACTTCCATTTGCATATACATATATTTGTGCATGAATCTGTGTTTGTCTCTTTGGTTATCAAACAATACAAAAAAACATAAATATTTTAAATGACATAAGATGTGATATATTTATATCTCGACATGAATAACTGAGCAGAGAGGATTTCTTTCTCTTTTTTTTAACTACAAAGCTAGATTTAAAGGATAAGACTGGTGGTTTTCTACAGTCTATTTTACTTATTGTCAACAAAGCCCATGAAAACATCAAAACCAACAACGTGTTAGTCCACCTCTCAGTCACTTTGGTTCCTTCTCAAGACCTTTAAAAAACAGGTCTCCAATAAATATTTTAATTTTCAAGAGGCTCATTTTCTAAAACAGCTGGGAACTGAAGTTTTAGAAAACGTTACTCAAACAGGAGTAGATAACTTGTTGGGGACCATTAATAGCTGCGGATTAATCCCCATTTGGTGCTCTAATGAGTATTTACAACTGTAGGCCGGTGTTGACTCAAAATAAAGTACGTGTGTGTTTTCATGGTAATGAAGGAACATGTCATCCTGCAGAGCAACAGTGTGGCTCATTGATGTGTTTTTAATAGTTTTTCGGCGAAAATGGAGGTCTAACATACATCAATACGTTGATCACAATACTACAGGCAATACTTGTTAGTATCATTGTTGCTTTTGGTCTTTTCATGAAATTCGTTGACAAGAAAAATAGAGGCCAATTTTGCCACCAATTTTTTTCCACTGATATTCTGTACATTTTCATGCTGTTCATGTGCAGGTGGCGATATTTTTTTCCTAGGATGGCGAAGGCATGACCTGCCCTACTTTGCTTCTGAATGGCTCACCCTAATATTCTTAGCCTAACCCTAACCAATTTCACTCCTCATGCCTAAACCTTAACAACCCAACCAACGAAGGGAGCAAGAACTACCCAATCAGAGACAGAGTAGGGCGGGTCTTTGCCATCTGTTGGATTTATTATGTACAAAAGTGCTTACAATGACCTGAAATAACCTGATTGTTGGATTTGTTGTGCATGAAGTGTTTGCGAGGACAGGGAGGATGCACGTTCTGTTCTTTTTGCAAGGTCAAAGAGAGAAAGGAGTCAGAAGGAGATAACAAAGAAGAAGATATGCAGCAAAGACATCACGTGCCATAATCTCATGAATATTACTATTGTGTAAACCATGAATAGACTGGATCAGGGATAGCTCGGGATTCAGACTTCGCGAACTGACCCATGCACTGTATGTTGTCAGGGACACGTTGATTGGATCCAGATATCTGTAAACTCTTTTATTTTACTTATGCAACATTGATTGTTCGGAATAAATTGAATCATTATGCTTTAACTCATCTGTTTGGAAATTCTCTTTGTCACACAAGATTAACTAACACATAACTGGGCCTTGACCTCTTGGAGGTAGAAGGCCAGTTCCTTCACATCCTAGGAAAAAAAAATTGGTTTGCAGGTGGTACCGTACTTTTCCAGACCGCGGAACATCTCAGCCTCCCAGGTGCGGTTTGGAGAGTAGTCCCAGTCCATTTCCATGGCGGCGATGTAGTAGGTTTTTGAGTGGAGCATAATCTCACCCTGACGTTGAAACACGCTGCACTTATTTACCGTGTAGTTGGCTCTCATCCCACCACGGTAATGATTCACTGTGGCGGACGCCACTTCAAACTGACCTGAAACACACACAGACATCAAATGTGCAGGAAAAACACTATCCACATGTCAGGCTTTTAATATAGGCCTAATCAAATGGCTGGGATGACGTTTCATGGTAAAAGAAAAATACAGACCATTTACTGTTATTATGCTAGTTATAGGTTAGTACACCAACCTATGTCAATTTGTTACCATAAAATTAGTAGTAATACCAGTACAAGTATTTTTTCCATGTATTTATTCTAGATATTAACAGTACGCTAAAAACATCTCAGAAATGGTGAAAAATCAAACTGATAATTTTTTCACCAAATATATAATAAAATAACATTAAATATATTATTAACAAACTGTGAATGTTCATACATTTTTTTTATTTCAGAAAACCTAATTAATTGTTAATTTATATTAATAAAATTATTATTATTATCATTTAATTATGATCTTACCATCATTACTTTTACCAGTAATGGGCAATTCAAGCTTTAGGTCGAGCATGTTTTTAGACAGCAAAAAAATCCTACTTATTTCATTATTTCAGAATACATATAATGGAATAACATTAAATGCATCATAATAACACCAATTTTATTTAATAGCAAAGAGTCAATTTAAATTACATCATTAGCTTTACTACCTTTGCCATAAAAGGACAATTGAACCATTTTGGTAGAGCATGTTTTTAGAAAATTATTTGCCCCTTATTAGATTACTATCAAGTTACATAATTATGTTCAGTAAGGCCTCTGAAACTAGACTTCCTGTAAGCAGGCAGACTGAAAATGCATGCTATTTAAAGACAATGCGACATCTAGATTTTTTTTAGCAAAACATACCTAAAGCAAGTCGTAGAGATGGCTCAATCGGGTTGAGTAACGTTCAACACATTTTTCAATAAGATGTCTCAAAATGTGCTCTACCAAACAGTCAAGCAAAAGAATTAAAGGATTGAGCCCAGACACCTTTGGCTGGATATGTTTGGTTCACACACACATAAATGTTAAGCTTGTTATATCCTCACTCTGTTTGAATTATGTGATCAAAACAAACCTTTTCTAGGTTGTAACATTGTGTGTGTATGAGAAAAATAGAGAGAGAGAGAGAGAGAGAGAGAGCGAGAGAGATGTATACCCATGCTGTCTGGCTCCATGGTGACGGTGTGTGATATATGAGGGAAGACGCTGATGGTGTCTCGTCTGTTCTGGCGGTAGATGAAGCGGTTTCCCTGGAAGTAAAGACTGATGATGTCCGTCTCTGAACCCAATCCTGACACGTGCCACGTCACTTTATCCCCCTTACACATGGTCAGGCCTGGGAGGTTCCTATACACAAAGCCATTGATGGCTAAAAGAGAGAGACACAGAAATAAAACAGTGATTATCTCAAAAATTATAAAGCTATTCAGGAAAAGGCTCCTATATGATAAGGAAAAATAAGAGAAACAGAAATCAAACTTTTTTGCTAAGCGTGACAAATTCACATCTCATGAGTGATCTGAGCTGTCAGTGATGAATTGTGAGTGAAGTGTGTGAATGTGAGTCTCCATACACACCATGCATCTTGTTGCTTTCTATAAAGCCCTCATCCTCCTTGTTGGCAGTAGTGGGAGCAATGGTTAGCTGCCTAATGTTGTCGTCCAGATACCAGCTCAGGTTCTCGTCAAATATTGTGGCCATGAGGTGGAACTCTTTGTTATAGTTTTTCTACATGAGGAGAAGAGACACAAAAGCAGAGCAGAGGAGAGGTGTCAAATTGTGGTTTCATCAATACATTTCAGTTTTAAAGGCGCAGCGTTTGTGGCCTCATTCAACTTCCTATTTCTATATGTTTCCTGTGTCCCTTCATGGCAGACCTTCATTGAAGCTGTCCTCCATCCTTCTTACCACAAACCAGACATGTATCAGATTTAGGACCACATGTACTGCAAATATCCCACAAATCAGAAAACACCAGTGAGATGTGACCTGATCAAACACACGTTTAGTTTCGGACACTCTCTTCTCACCTGTACTCCTTTTTTCAGTGATCCAGGTCGACAGACGAGGAGCGGTCCAACCAGTCCAGAGTTGGTGTCTTTAACAGGGTCCACTCCAGAGTAGTACAGATAGGACAGACAGTCAGCCTCCCCTTCTACCGGACCGGCACCCAATGGCACCGTCCACTCGTAGGTGTGCACCGTTCCAGGTCTGACCAGAGCAGCTGGGGGAGGGGTCACCACTCCTGATTGTATAGATTTATATAAAGACTGAGAATATCATAATGATAATAACGTTAATTAGGGCTGTGTATTGGCAAGAATTTGGCGATACAATACGTATCATGATACAGGGGTTTTCATACAGGGGATTCAATGTATTGCAATACTCTAAGCAAGGTGATATACTGTGATTTTTTTATCTAATTTTAGGAAAACTGTCATAGTATAAAGAACACACTACTATATGCATACAATCTGAGGTTAACTTTTTTATGAAATCAGAACAGTGGGATCTGTATTTGCATTTATCACAGTCCAACATTATAGCACTACTTGTGCAATCTGAGCCACTGTCAGCCACAATTATTTGCACTTAAATTAATTAAAAATCGATAGTGTTTTTGAGAATCAATACAGTATCACAAGACATAATATCGCATGTGTAACGATAATTTCTTACACCCCTAACGTTAATGCAGGCTAACTTACAATGGTGCTGTAGTAATTCAGGTTTTAACTCACTTGGTTGCCTCCTTAGCTCCCGCAGTTTCTTTGCTGTATGGGACTCTGAGGAGAAGAAGTGTAGGGGAGGAGAGACATAAAACAGGATGAGGACGTGTTTCATGTATAATCTAGTACACTGATAACAGTGCGCGTGCTTGTATTAACCTTCCAGTTCATTGTGGTAGAGCGTCCCATCCTGTTCTACACTGTACTGAACACCATGTGGTTGTATACTGTAAGGCCGGCTGGCTTTGTTCTTAAACACCACCCTGATAGTGTCCTTCTCCTCAGCTCGCAGCACAGGACCTGGAGACGTGATTGGACACAAACAGGCACACAAGCACAAATTTAGGACAGTTAACTATTAGGTGACATTTTGTTGGGAGATATCTTGTCATGGTAAGAAGATCCTGCCGACCTATTTCGAACATTTGTGTTGAAACTGGTAAAGCAAGGAAGGAAGTCTGTCCACAGCATAAATAAAGGCAATCATTAATGCCTTCAAAAATGATGATGCTAGAAGGTCAGAAGATAAGGCACCCGAATAGCTGTTTCTTTTTTTTTCTGTCATTGTACCCGAATATCTTTGGGTTTAGATTAAACAAGCAACAAGGTATTTGAAGATGTCTAGGAGCTTGTGATGTGCATGTTTCATTGTTTTCTGACATTTCATACTCTTAACCAATAAATCTGAAATAATCTGCTGATGAATCGATGATGAAAATAATTGTTGGTTACAGTCCTAATACAAATGTGTGGCTAGGGGAGCAAGACAAACTAGCTAGTTACATAGGAATACCATCGATAACATTTTTCATTTAACAACAGCGTTTGTACTAATATGACTTTATTTCTGCCTCCAGACCATATCTGATTTTCCAACCCCAGTTCAGCCTGGATTACCCAGAATTCCAAGGTGTTGCTCCTCAGGGTTGCGTAGCATCTTTGTCATGAAGGTGTTGTCAGTGTATTCCACATAGCGAACCTTCTTATAGCGGCTTCCAATACGGTTTCGACTTCTGGTTACAAACATTTCTGCTTCACTACACACAAACACACACACAAGAACAAATTATTAACAGGTCTCTTATAGAAACATCAAAACCAACCCGGGCCATTTCTGTGAAAGTGTGTGAAAGTGTGTGTGTTTTTACAGTAACCTACCCTTCAGTAGGCGGCGTAGGAGCGTAGTCCCAGACTTCTTCTTCAGCAGCGATGAAGAACGGTCTGAGCTCACCGTGTGGCCGGGGCTTATGGACGTTGGGGAAACACTTCTTGATCTCAAATATAGCCTGCATTCCAGCTGGTAAAAAAAAAAACACAAAACAAAAACTCACAAACAATTACTAAACAAATTCAATAATCATCCAGTTGGGTGACAAAACATGGAGGAAGTGAGCTCACCCATCAAATGGTCATTAACGGTGCACGTCAGCAGCCAGTGTCCGGGGTTGTCAGCCACCATTTCAACTGTAGTGCTGGAGGCGGGGAAAAGGCTGACTGTGTCTGTGTGGTGGTTCTGAGTGGTCAGGATCTGGCCATGGAAATGAACTGAATGGATGTCCACCTGTTGTAGAAACATTTAAACTGGATTTAGACCAGGTGCTTGTAACGAACACCAAGACATGATGTAAGTCCAGTTAGCACCCCTGCAACTAAAGTAAAAAAATAACTAAAATACAAGCAATCGACTTTTGTTTTTGCACAGAGTAACACATTATCAACAGAGGCAAAATGTAGCCTAACTGTAGATGGAGAACAGGGCTCAACAATGGCTTGCCCGCTGCAAGTAAAATGCCACGTCGGGATTGTAAATCTAGCAACTTTTCTTAAAAAAGAATTAAACTGATAAAGGAAATAGATAAGAAGTGAACATTCTTATATTTTGTATCGTTGTTTTACCACTATACAGCACCTTTGTCAATTTGTTATTTTTAAATATGCTCTATAAATAAACTAAACTTGAAACTTGGAGTCACCTCGTTTCCTTCTCATCTCTGTTGAGTTGCATATGCACAGTACCGGTCGGGCACTCGCAAGATAATGGCGGCAGGTATCGGGTAAAGACAAAGTTTATGAGCTGAATTGCTAGCAAGCATTTCAAATGTCCTGGAAACAGGATTTCAGATAGGTGGCTTTAGAGGATGTGGGCAAAAGTCCAACCATGAATTGCACAATTTGCCGCAAATTTGACAGCAAGGCAGATAAAACATGATGATTAACTTTAGTCTTTGTTGTTATTTGATAACCACTGATAAAGAAAACAATTTGTATAGGGGGAAGTCAAAATGTACCCATTTGCCCGACCAGGCACGTTAAAACAAGAACATTAACGTTGAACACTGGAGAACAAGTGTCTTTTTGACATTTTGAACTCAAATTATTAAAGATCATTAGTGAAAGAGACTGCGACAGACTTTCAGCTACAAATTGGGAAAACTTAACTTGCATCCTTAAAAATTTGGAAAATGTAAAAAGTACTTAATTTGAACAACAGTATCTGTGAGACGTATATTGACAGGGACTCGATGGCCTTGTTAGCATACTTTAGCATTTTGTCAACATCTAGACCCTCTCAGGCTGACTGAACTTTCCAAATGGTCTTTTCTAAATGTAGTTAAAAAGACAAAACAGACAATAATGAACCATTTATAAAGATTAAAGGGCTAGTTATATGTTTTGAATTTTGGTTGGTTATGTTTCTTAAATCAGATTGTCTCAAATATGAGACATAAAACTTAATCATAATAAGAACAATTTTAAAGAAACCCTGTACCGTCAGATATTCTGGTTAGTATATAATAATAATAATAACACAATATTTACCTCATTGCCTAATCCAATCATATGCCAGTGGATCTTGTTGCCTTGGCACATGCTTAGTCCAGGCAGGTTACCGTACAGAAAACCGTTTATACCTGCAATCCACACTCAGAGTTAAGGTATTTGTATTTGTATGTATGTACTGTGTATGGGTACGTGTATGTGGACGAAGACGCTCCCCCTCACCGTGCATTTTGTTGCTCTCAATGAAATCTTCGTCCTCCTTCAGGCCACTGGCAGGATTCGTAATGTACGTCCTGATGTTGTCGTCCAGATACCAGCTGAAGTTCTCGTCTGACACCATGAACAGCAGAGCGTACAGATAGTCTCCTGACCTGTCTCCATGTAAGTCCAGAGTTCCTACACAGGAGAGGAGAAAACATTTTAGAATAGTGTGCATTCATGTACTGAAGGGGAAACCTATTAAAAGGTCCTTTAAACCTATTTTTTCAATTAACTTCTTACTATCAAATAATGCATTATTGAACTAATCATTGGGAAGTACTTATATATACTCTGAAATGTAGTACAGTAGAAGTATATAGTAGCAGAAAATTAGAGTACAAGTACCTCAAAATAGCACTTAAGTGCAGCACTTGAGTGAATCTACTTAGTTCCACCACTGGATACTATAAGGCTAAAAAGGTTCCAGTACCTGTCTTACAGACGATGAGGGGTCCTATCAGTCCTGAGTTGATGTCTTTTGGTGGGCTGACGTGGGAGTGGTAGAATCTGGTCATGCAGTTGCCATCCTGTGCTGTTGGGCTGTGGCTCTCTGGGAGGGTCCACTCATATGTCACTATTGTACCAGTAGCCACCGAGTCGTCACGCTTCAGCTCTGGACCAGTACCGTCTGGGTATAGGGCTCCTGCAGAGACACATATAACCACATAAAGTCACACATTTATCAGTCGGTTAAGTCTTCCCATCAATTAGACCCACCACAGACCCGTTTGTCTTTTTTAGGGTGGGCAGAGGATCTTTAGGAGGAGATAGCAGGTCAGCAGTATATGTCACATAGAAGTGGTGTACATCATCTGAAAGCTGGGAACCTGAAGATAATTTGAGATGCAGCTCAGCACTGTGTGTCAAGTTGTTCTAGTCATTTGTTAAAATAAAATGTGTAAGTGTATAAAGGCTAAGAACATTATGATGGAAGTATATGATGGCCATCCTCATGCTCTATCATGCCTCATAAGTTGTTGCAGCAATTTTTGGGTTGATACCATTTGTTACACAGATTTGGTGCCAAATTTAACCATTTTTTACCACTCGAGAATAAATACAAATGATCAATAATCCCTCCAAAATACCACATTAAGACACAAAGACCTTGAGGAACAGCATAGAAAAAAGCCATGCTGTGATTTGGTATCAAAAACTTTTGACATTTGGAGATTTATGCTGGAATTGCATTTTTCTGCAATTGAAAGGCAACAACTTCTTTTGTGTAAACTGCTCTGAAACCCCCTTATTGACAGTATACCTAGGAAAGCCATACACCCTCTGAATGGTCTAGGTCTCTAGTTTGTGGCTGTAAAGTTTCATGAGATTGTGATTATCTTAGAGGTCACAACAGGTCATTTTATACAGTGAGGTCAAGTTTCAAAAACTGGTCTCACTTCAATGAAATGGCTACAACATCACACATGAATACAATTGAATCTACAAGAGCCTCAGCTTTACAGTGATACCCAATTTATGCAATTCCAAGACTGTTAAGGGACCCCAGTATGCATATGCATAAAACTGGTTTTGCCCAGAACTGCATATGATTATGATAAAGTGGGCATGTCTGTAAAGGGGAACCATTAGATATCTTGAGGTCCCTTTGAAAATCGCCATGAGATTTTCTCTCACCAAAAATTTGCCTAACTTTTGAACGGTATTTAGCCTCCTTTCCGACAAGCTAGCTTGACATGATGGCAGGTTTTCTACGTTCACATGATACCAGTAGGCAGCTCTAAAACTGAGCCTGCTACAGCCTCTGAAAGACAGTAACGTCGGTCGGAGGGCTTCCTCACCCTCATTTCCCTTGGTGTAGTTCAGTCCATGTGGGTGGATGCTGTAAGGTCTGTTTGCCGTGTTCTTCAGGTGGACGATCACTGTGTCTCCCTCCTCGGCCATCAGCAGGGGTCCCAGGTAGCCCAACCAGTCCGCCTTCAGCACCTCTGTCCTGTAGGAGGAGTCGGTGTACTGCTTGTACACAGCCTTCTTGTAGATGGAGCCGATACGCTGGGGGCCTCTCTTTAAAAACACTGAGGCTTCTCTACAGATAGAGAGAATGAGGATTATTATGGATTACAGTTCAAATATTTCTGTAACTCGCTAAAGATACTGAAAAACAACACAGTAATCATAATGTAGATGCTTAAAAATATAGCTAGTAACTTAATGATTAGGCCTGTTCACATCAGACATTTTGATTTGTGATTGTAGGAAAAGCACAGGCGTTACTTTGGCTCTGATCTATTCAAGTAGATCCATGTGTGTTTTTGAATGTATTCAATCAAGTCAATTTATTTAAGAGTACAGTTGTTGATGTTGTTGTTGTTGTTGTTGTTGTTTTAAAGCATGCTAACCAGAGAGGTTTAAAGTACAAATAAATAATGCACGGGGTCTTTTCTTGGTACCAACCAGGAGTCTTTCTGCTGCATTTTGGACTAAGGATGCACCGATACCGGATCGGTTATCGGGCCGATACTGATGCAAATAGTTTGATCGGATATCGGTGACAATGGGGCCGATCTGTTCAATTAAATTCTATGTTTATATACTATATTCATTATATACTGGAATTTGAATTCCTGTTTAAGTTTTGACCGATTTGTTGCTGCATTAAAAAGGTTTACACTTGAACTGCAATTTCTGTGTGTAAGATTTTTCTACCACGTTGCTGGTGTACGATTTATTATTTTAATAATAAATAACAATTCAGTACATTTATATCTATGAATTTATTTGTTACATTTTGTTTTACAAAGTTAGGAAAGCAATGTTTAAGTCAAGCCTGATGTTAATTTACACATAAAAGAATGACCCCAGTCACTTCCACACAGTGAGGCATACAGCTTATTAATTAAACAGCTGGTATTGGATCGGTACTCGGTCGCGGCCGATACCCTGAGCCCAATTATCGCTATCGAGACTGAAAAAGTTGGATCGGTGCATCCCTACTTTGGACAAACTCCAGGAAAGCTGACTGGACTGACTGACTTGATCACAATCAAGACAATGTACTGTGCATGTACTTACTCATCCTCCTGAAGTGTGCGGTTTTGAATGATGTTCATCCCACTTGGGGCGTAGTTCCAAGACACCTCCTCTATCCTGAGGAAGTACTCTCTCCTCATCCCAGACACACATACTGCCGTACAACACAGCAGCAGCAACACTCCCCTCGACCCCAACCGATGCATTTTGAAGATGTAGCTCTGGCACTTCACCAGCTACAAGTCCACTGTCAAACTGGAGGAAAGGAGGAAGATGATATGTCTGTTCAGCGATCCAGAGGATGATAATGATCCAGACAAACAGTGCAGACAACTGACAGCTGACTATTTGAGAGACTTTAGACCCTCTGTGTGTGTCTATATACACTGGCTGGGAACAGCCAAGCAGAGGGGTCATTGAACAACAGATCGGGTCTGAGCCAACCTATCACAGAGACAGCCTGTCTGATGAAATGGTAGGACTTGCACAAGAACGGGAAATGTTTTTCTATGCAACGTCCACATTTGATAGTCCAAACATTAAGAGATCAGATTTAAGTTACATTTACATCACCCTTTATGTAGTCTCCTTTTAGTCGGAATATAGAAAGCCAAATCTGTACCACAGATAACTACAAAAAGACTCTGAAAAATCTGAATTCCTTCATACTGTACTTAAAATTACAGTCCTAAACCACTAAATCAGTCCAAGCTAAGTAGTTTAATTACTTTAATACTCATTTGAATAGCTCCATCTCCCTCTGAAGTCAATTAAGGCTACATGACTCTGCTTTCAAAAGTGGTTCATCATTGTTTTAAGGTTTGTAAAGCAATTTTATTTAGAATGTGCCATGGACAGAAAAGGACTTAAATGGTAATGGGTTTGGCTCCCAGGGTCAAAGGTCCCATTTACTCAGTTTGGATCCTGACGTCGATCAATAACAGGCAACCCTGGAAACTCCAGGACAGAAACTTTAGTCCGGGAATTGATTACCACACATGCACACACACACACCTATCACACATAAGCTAATACTGCATTTGTGTCAAAGATCCTCCTCCTCTGTAAGAGGCATCAACTTAGCTTTACATTCACTAAAAGTGCTTGTTTTTGCCACTGACAGGCTCAGATTGTTATTACAAGAGGCCATTTTCACAGCTGCCATTTTCACAGGTCATTGCAGGATAAACACAAGTGTAATTAATAACTTTAATTATGGCCATGTTCCATTTAGGTGGGCAAGGGACCTGGTATACACGGGTTTCTTGTATACAAACATTACTGGGTACATGCGCATTCAGGGGGCAAAACCACTTTGGCAGCAATTGTAATCAATTTAGATTTGCTGGCTCACTGAAATGGCTGTGACACTAAACAGGACGGGACCGTAATTGATTTAATCAATTACACCTGTGTTTACCCTGCAATATTGGTGCATTAAAATGAAACTCGTGAGGATGCGTTTACAACATGTTCAAGTGGTTAAGTCGTGAGAACACCGCTGCTAAGCAATGGCAATATTAACGTTACTGTCGGCGTCTAGAAGCAACAGAGGCTAACAATTTGGCAAACTAGCAAGTGGGTAACATAATGCAGTAAATGTAAAGGCATAATGACAGAGGAAAAAGATGAGGTCTTTGGGAATATCAACATTTTCCTCAGACATATAGAATTACGAAGAAAAACAATATACGACTAAAATTACAATATATTCACTTAGTAGGCCTATGTACCAAAAAATTAACTTCCATGGCCTCCGCCATTTCTGACAACGTCAACAAACAGGTCACAAGTTGTGAACTCTGAGCTTTCAGAAACTTTCCACTTACAAGGTCGTGAATACCACAAGAGACGGGCATTCATATATTCTCGTAAACACGGTCAACACTACCCCATTTGAAAGCACCATATGACGTCATGACATGCTGTGAAAAGAGCCTAGTGTCTGACAACACTATGGAAAGGTCAAGGACCCTACAGAGAAATAAAATGTGTTCTTTCCTTTCACTTGATCCAGTCTGTTTGAAATTGTATCAAAGTCTCACTGAAGGAGAAGTGTCGTGAAACCTGAATATCAGGCAGCAACAGGTCCCACAGCATTCTTCCTGTGTGGGCATCACAGCGCCCTCAGGCTTTTTATAGCAGCTGTATTTGGTTGAGAGCCAGATAGTATTTAAATACAAACAATACTCCAGTTAAATATGGGAATTTTCTTTTTCATAAAGTGAGCAGATAAAGACATGGCATTATCAAAGTGATAAACCTTTTAAAGAATAACTCACTTTAAACACACTGGATGTAGACAGGGCAGACAATAATGTTCTTCCTCCTCCCCTCCTTGTTATAGTAGCACTGAAAGTGGGTAGATTGAGCTCACTGTGCTAAACAGCACAGGTGAGCGTGTGGCTCCTCTCTGAGCTCATTAGGGTTATGGCAGACATGAAACACTTTCTAACAGGCAAGATTATGATTTGTGCTGGTTGTTATTGAATTTGGCGGGTTTTAAATTGTGATTGGGCTGGAAACTGTTAATCTGATCTGGCAACACTGAGCGAGACTCCTTCCATAATGTTGTCAGACAATTACAATAACAACCAGAGCCCGTCAGAGGCAAAAACCAGCATGTTTAGTGGACGTGAATTGATGATGCCAGATTGCACCGATATGATTACATTGCAGCTTGTTGAATTGTTTCTCCCTGTTAGTCAGTTTGACACAAAAACATGGGAAAATAGGGTCCAGGTTGAAAAATACCAAAGTTATTGACTCACTGGACAGGCTACTTAAAATGGAAATAGTCATTTTTTTATTCAAGGCAGCACAAACAAACATACATTATAAAAATATGGCACTAAAATATATATAAAATGTCCTTTAACACTGATCTAGTGTCCGAAAGATGTAAAGAAAACAATTTACAACAAAATGCTCTGAAAATGAAAACAAATGTACAAACACACACAAAAATCTGCTGGTAATCCTCACGTGATCCAACAGAGTGTATATAAATGTTGGAACCACAAGAGTCAAAGTGGACAGAAAGGACACTTCCTGGTGCATCAAGATAATCATGTCAGCCAAGACGCTGATGGACTAAATAATGTAAATGTGCCTCTCTTCTTTCAAGGACACCGTCAACAATGATACAAGAGTTTATGTAATTTCCAACATTATCAAACAATACATGGCTGTCATCTTAAGCAGCCTACTTTAAGGACATTGATTTGAATTGTAGTATCATTTGTACCAGCAACCTTGACATTAAGAATATAGTTTGGTACATGAAGGTTTCACACACTGCTTTTGAAACCTACTATCCCATATTATTATTATCAAGGAAGCTGTACTTTGTCTTTATTATTTGTGCATATCTGCTCAGCCTCCTTTCACCGGGTATAAAGTCAAATGCATCCTTTTTGTATGTTTCTATGAAGAATTCAGGACACACAGACATCTACATTATTATGTACTAATAACCTGTTGTTGCCTTTGAAATGTTGAGACTTGTTGCACCAGAAAGACTAATCATCATCAATGATTGCATAGTGATTTTTGCCACTTTGACAGGGCAAATTAAAAGCTTGAAAATCTAGTGATTACACTAACGTGGCTGTCAGGCGTCCATGAAACTGCGTGTGTACTGTAGGTGTGTCAAAGTGCACACATACACATGGTGCTGGGCAATGAGGCTGTGTGTGCAGACTTCCGCGTATGCATGTGTCCATTAATGTCCTGTATGCATGCATACATGATGAGTGTGTGATTTGTTTACGTGTGTGTGCATATGCACTTGTGTCTCAGCAGGTGAGTCTACATACTGTACATGTGTGTGTGTTGATCTAAGCATTAAGGCTATACTCCTGCTTGTAGCAACAGGGCCGGCAGACGGCGTTGACTAGGCCGTTTCCCAGCTGCAAGAGACAGATGATGAACTCCAGCACAGCAAGGCCCAGTAACACACACAGCAGAGTCACGTTCCACTCTACGATGTGAACCGGTTGAAGACACCGTGACCAAGTCTCTGGTTGTAAGAGATACCTGGGACACAGAGAGAGAGAGAGAGAGAAGAGAATCAATCACAGACAGCAGCTGCATTTCTACCAACATGTGTGGATTGGCTGCACCTCATTCTGAGTGTTGCATTGCATTCTTAAAATGCTGAAATACTAGAGGGAGAGTTGTTTCTAAGTACACACTGATGACTTAATAACATATTAAGTGACATGACACACATGATAAGGTGTCCTGATATACAAAAAATAACAAACAAGGTGGAGGCAAAGTCCATTGTTATCTATATTAGGGCACCTTGTTCTGTATTATCACGTTTATACCTTGGCCACTTACCACAGGCAAAAAGGAAAACTGACCATTTTTAAAGTTTGTTTGTAGTTAATTTTACCCGTGGTTTCATCACTGACAAAATGGTAAACATAAATACATACAACATAAATGATAACATAGCATTAAAGTGGTGAAGTCATAGACTATAAGTGGACGTAGTCACCGTGACATCACCCATTGGTTTGTGGACTGTCGTTTTAAAGTCTCGAGTTCGGCATTTTGGCCATCGGCATCTTGATTTTTTTAGAAGTGCAACCGAATGCTGAAGAAGAAATTTTCAGGCGACCAAAAAGGTTAAAATTAACTTTAATGAACTGAAAACACACTGTGAAAGGGTTAAAGTTCTACAATGAAAACTCTAACAACTCCCAGACTGGACAACGCCGTGGTAGCAACCTGTCAATCACAAGGTAGCCACGACCTAAAGCATCCCCTGTTTTATTGTCTATTTGACTCTAAATGGGACCATAATTTACTGAATGTACATCATGCTGTATTGAAACTGCATGTAGCCTAGACTAGACTTGAAACTAGCGATTGAGACCATAAACTCATGTTTACAATATTTACTGAGGCAATAAATGAAGTGAGAAGTAGGGTCATTTTCTCATAGACTTCTATACAATCAGACTTCTTTTTGCAATCAGAGGACTCGCCTCCCCCCCATACCATCACACACACACACACAGCACAGTATCTTCCTACCTGCCCCCCTGGTCTGCAAAGGGGTACGACCATCCAAACGAGGTGAAGCACTGTGGGCCCTGCATCAAGGCGAATCCTGACATGACGAAACAGTAGCCAGACCCCACCATGCCGACCACAGCTGCCAACACTGACCCGCACATCTGCAGAAATGCAATGCAGACACACAAAAAGATTTATAAAGAAGAACGTGCACATGCTTGGATGCCTTTGTGAATGAATGCGTGACTGCCTGTCTGTATAAATGTAAACTGTTTCATTCATCCGAATCATAGATCAGATATAGAGGCAGCTGCTATACACACACACGCACACACAACTGCAGCTGCGCATGTGGTTTGAATGGTGTGAGCCAAGCTTACTTTGTTGAGTTTTGACTAACAATGGGACCCTTGTTGAATTATCATAGCTGGATTAGCATTAGCATTCCACCTCATAAGGACACAGTGTTGGCTGGCTTAATGACAACTGTACAGTATTATTCTCCAAGTGGTGAGAAAGAAACAGCAACATGGCAGTAAAATGGGAACATTATGAAGAGTTACAAGGGGTGAAAGACCAAGAAAAGGGATAACAGTTCATAAATAATGATCTGCATGTAGCAAACAGAAATACATGAACATAATAATAAGTCTTTGGTTATGTATTTAGAGAGCAGGCTGTTTGGGAAATAAGGATTTTCTTAAATAAAAGGAGTTATTTATTACCCGATGATACATGTCAGGCTTGTACTAATCCAGCATAAACACAGTATGGGGCTTCTCTACCTTAGCATTAACTTAGCATCTGTGTCATTAGGCCATACAGGCTTCGCATAGCGTACTTCCTGTAGGTTTTGAGTGTTATTGATAGTTTGGTGAGTCCCTTACCATCAGGCCCTCATTCCAGCAGCAACTACATTTCCCCAGAGTGATGAAGGCCACAGCTGGAATCAGCATCTGTAAACACAGGGAAAGTTCTGAAGAGCAGCATTTTGTTTTTCCATTTTGAAGGAAATGATACACGTAGTATAGTATAGTATAGTAAATATAGATGCTAAAGCTACGTAATGATTTTACTACAAAGAAAGAGTATTGATCCTGCTTTTCTTTGCTGGCAGTTACTGGGAGCATTTTATATCAATACCACCAACCATATTCCTATAGCCCAACAAGTCAAGTTCAAGTGAAATGTATTCGTACAGCACATACGTACGCATACAACACCTTCTACCCTTAGCCTAGACGCACTTCTTGTCCCACCTGTCATTCCCCATCCTTGCTAAAAGCAGTATTGTTTATTGTTTGCAACATGAGGCTCATTACACACTAGAAGGAAGATGTTTGGGATCCATTTTAGACTCCACCAGGTTCAATTTTACCTGGTCAGATGTGGTTCACCTTTCAGCAGTCTGAGTAGTAGGCTACTTTGTTAGGCCTAGCCGTGCTTTACTAACATAGTATGTAGCATGTCAAATAACATGGCGGAAAGTAGTCCTAAATATGCTGCACTGCACAGTAAACAGGGACTTGTTTTGGACACAGCCTTAGACTGTTTGCATGCTAACATTAACATTACCATAGAAATGAGATTTAAAGGTATCCTGAACTAAAGTGTTGCATAAGTGAAACTTTTGACCTGTTGATGGTGCTACATAAAAAGTCAGGAGACACCTTTACCAAGTTGAGGGAAAGAGGAAATAATGGAAATCCTACATCTGTTTGTTTCAAGCTACTCTTCCACTATCCCTCCCTCCCTTTTCCCTCTCCTCCTCTTTCCTGTGCTGTTGTCTCTCTCCCAGCGGTCAAGGACTTTAAATCAAATCCTAACAGAGGGAGGGAAGTTCCCAAGGTTTTACACACACACGAACGTACGCAAACACACACACACACACACACAGATCATACACATCCAGGATGCCCCCCTAAAGCACTATCCTCGAGCAGAGGCAGAGAGCAACACTTACAATACAGAGGGAAGTGCACAGCAAGAAAGGAAGAGAGGGAAAGAAGGAAAAATGAGGGAGGAAGAGGGAGGGAGAGGAAGGGAGGGAGCTAAAGATAGATTTCTCTCAGAGGGGTTCAGTTTGCTCTTTGACTCTTTAGTGTTCTGTCATTTCCACAAAGAAAGGAAAAAGCCTAAAGAGGAAAAAATAAGGACAGCATGGAAAAAGTAATCTCAGATAAAGCAAAAACATAAATGAAAATCTCCAGAATTAACAGCAGGTAACTCCCTGTGCTTGCAGAAAGGTTTTTTCCTCTAATAACAGATGCAACAAGAACGTGTAGGCTATACAAGCAACCCAAACACAGATTAACTACTGTGTTTTCCTAAAATAGCGAGTAAACTGAAACAAGATCCAGGCCATTATTTCAGATAGGCTCTTACTAGAAGTCTTTATTTCTAAATGTATGTATGTCATCCTGTTTTGTGGTCCATTCCCATTTGCTGCTGTTTGATGTTAATACAAACTTCCTGCATAGTTCACATTAAGAACCTTCCAGCAGTTCAAGGGGCATGATCCCCTGACTTTTATTGTGAAACATCTACAGGAAGTGTCATTTACAGCATGTGAAAGGAACATTTTAAGGATCAGAACGTTCTCTCTGTCATAATTTGACTGGACTTAATAATTCATTGATCATTGTTCTGCTTCCTCTTCTGGTTTTGAAATGCTTTGTCTCCAGTTTCTGTGCTGATTCATCACTTCTACAAAAAGTTTTCTAACAATGAGATACTGCAGCACCAAAATGTTCAAGACCTGTTTGCCTTTTACTTGTTTTCACAGTTATGTATGCACTAAAACATTTGCGGTTAAATCATCCCTCTTCTTCTACTAAGAAACTACAAAAAAAAATCTAGATATTTTACAGAGTGAAGCTTTGTGTATGCAATCCAAGCGCTCTGCTGGTCAACAAGGTTAATCTTGTTTGGGAAAATACAATCTCTCCTCTGTTCCTCCTTAAAACCAAACTAAAGGAGCAGCTCATTTCTGCTCAGTTGGAGCATAAACCCATCAAATCAGCAGCATGTAGCACAAAGATTAACTGTAGTTAAACCTACATCCACATTTTTTGGGCAAAATAATCCAATCCGATTATTTTATTTGGAAAGATTGACCAGATAGCAAACGTTTCTACTAATTTTAGTTGTAATGACTGATGATTTTTGTCATAATCAATGTCAAAGGTTTTATACTTTATATAGAATAAGACAAATTATATACTGTATGACATGATGAAACACATGCAGAAGTTATAGTTGGATTAAACGGCCATGTGACTCTTTATCCTCTGAAGTTTCACAGCTTTCAGTAACAGCTCGTATTTTTATGAGTTTTCATACTCTGTAGAAATATATGGCCAAAACAGTAACCGTAATCCGATCCTATTTAAGCGGCAGAAAATGGTTGGAAGGACGTGCACCACGTCGAAAAAAGAGCTATTATGTTTCAAATTATGAATGATGAATCAGGGTTTGGTCTAAAATCTTGTTTCATAAAAAGAAAAAAATATATTTTTTTAGATTTGTTTTGATTATCGGCATAAAAAAACTTCATATAAAAAGTAAAAAATTCAACATTCAACTGTTTTTAACGCTTGTAAACACATTTTAAACTTTATGTAAAGCAAAACTATAAAAGTAACTTTGGACTAAAGTTAAAGGAAAGTTATCCCATGATACTAAAGTTGAGCTTTTGAAGAGAGAATAACCACACTAAACTTTGTTTGGTCCAAGTAAAATAATGAGACCTTAGCATGTGGTTGTCCTTTCTTCAAAATATGTCACTGCTAAATATGTCACTAAAGTTGACCTCCAGAAATCTGATGATGTGACCAAAGCTGGGATCAGAATTCTTCGACCTTACCAAAACCTACAATATAACCCTAGAAATATAACAAATGTTCATCATCTAATTCGTTTTTTTGAACTCACCAGTGCTCCTCCTCCTCCTAGTCCCCCAAAGTACCAGATGTAGCTGGCCAGGCGGTCCTGCTGGATGTAGGTGATCTCTCCCATGGGGAACAGCAGCAGCAGGTTGGCCACGATACAGCAGAGGGCCAGAGGCAGCAGGGCCAGACCCAGAGACCTGGCGAAGCCCACCGAACAACACATCGCTCACCCTAAAACACACTCACAACCGCAGGGAGGAGAGGAGAGGACTGGAATGGGCCGAGGAGAGCAAGAGAAAGAGAAAGAGAAAAAGAGGGGAGGGAAGGGTCGGAGCAGCTGGGGAGCAAGGAAACAAAAACAAGTGACGAGAGTATGTGTGTGTTGAACAGATTCTCCTTCCTTACTGAGGGAGTTCTGCAATCACAACTTGCACAACGAAACACACTCTCAGGAAGGGGGCTGACCGATAACTGCACAGAGCTCAGACAGAAATATGAAAAATCCCTCAAGTGTGTTTGTGTGTGTGTTTCCCACAGCCTCTTAGTCAGCCAGGCCTCACAAAGCACTCGAAAGAATGAATTACCCTCAGAATGACTAAATCACTACAACAGTGGGTTTTTCCTAATCCCATGTACACATTTGTACGGTCTATGTACCCTATTATGTGTAAATACTATATCTGTACAAGGGCTTACATTATCGATTATTGAGCATTTTGTCTAGGTGAAATCAACACTTGAACACTTGCCAGAACATTGCTGACATTAATTAGATGGTGATAAATCTTAATTAAGTGAAAACAGCATTTTCCAAACTGTTAACTTCTCAGACAAACATATTTTGTAAATCTAGATTAAAGGAAATACGCCCCAAAGATTTAAGATTTTTTCCAACACATTTCTACATATAATTTGAATGCACTATAGAAGATTAAAACATTAAAAAGGACCTATTATGCTAATTTTCAGGTGCATACTTGTATTTTGGGTTTCTACTAAAACATGTTTACATGCTTTAATGTTCGAAAAACACGTTATTTTTGTGCTGCAGCACCTCTTTTCACCCTCTGTTTGAGCGCCTCCTCTTTAAAAGTGAGTTTTTTGGCGACATCTAGCGGTGAGGTTGCAGATTGCAACCAATTTAAACTTCACAAGTGTGCCAAGCGTGTAGGAGAACTACGGCGGCGGACGCAAAAATGTGAAAATATGAATGGTGCTATCTAGAGTCAGTGTTTGGTTTGTCCACTCTCTGTGAAGAAGAACCACTCCGTATGTAGATTTCAACGGCTCATTCTAAGGTAAAGAAACGAAAACTCTTATTTTCTTAATATCATATCGTATGATGATCATATCATATTCCATTCCTGCCAATAGATCCCTCTAAATGTTACACTTTATTCCTTTAAAAATTGGCAAAAGTACATTTTTTCACCAGACAGTAACTTTGTTGATCAGTTTTACAGGTACCAATCCAATACAAATGTCTCATTGAAGTTCCCAAATTTATCATAGTGCCCTTAGTCAAAACAACCTCTTTCTAGGTCAGAATGATACAACAACTCAGCAGGTTTATGTGGGGCAACAGGGCACAACATGACTCCTAATACTGCTCTGTCGGAAAGCCACAGAGACTGTGTGTATATGTGTGTTTTAGGGGCCCAGTATGTTGTGAGCTGCTTTATAATCCAGCTGGAATGCACTACATCCAGATAAACTGCGCTGTAATCTGGAATAGGCCACTAACAACCTGCTCTAACAAGCTATTTCAACCAGTGTTAATTAAGACAGATTTTGTTTGGGTGCTGAAACACACGGCTCTTTATGGGAGTAAACGGTTTGTACCAGGTGGGGTTTGGAGCTGTAAGGAGATCAGCGATGAAACAAAGTCCACCATCATGTTTCTGCATCAAGAGATTTGGGTTGAAGTGGAATCAAGTTTGTGCCGTCTGCTCCAGTGCACAAATGGTTGTTTACCAACTCAAGCCACTGCATACTGTAATATAATTTATCCTGTCTGTCTGTCTCTGTATTTATCCCGTCTATGTGGTATGTTGAGGGGCAGCAGGGCGTTTCCTGACGGCTAAAAATTCACAAAAAGATAAAGCTCTTACACAATACACAACACCCACTTCATCCAGCCTGCTTGAAAACATGCAATGCAATAGATGCATCGTGTACCATGTGTCAGATCATGATCATTATGTCCTGAGAGTTGTGACAGTGGAAAAGATCATCAAAAACACTTGGGGAGTTGGAATAGACTCAGCTAATGTCATGGTAATCTGCATAATAAAAATATATCTTTTGTGCACATTTTGGTTTGGAGGTGCCGGACCAAAGCTCACGGAGCGTCCAAAATAGAAACGGTTTGTCCTCTGGGCTAAATGAGTGTGCTCAGTAAATTTAATGTCGTGTGTGTGCCCATTAGAATTTTGATGGTGGTGCTCAAGAAAAGGTCAGAGAGTAAGCAAATAACATAAGTATTTACCTGTGGGGACTGTGAATATACAAAGCAAACTGTAATAAAATCCGACCACTAGTTGTTCATATGTTTTGTGCGAAGTTTACAATTTTACATTAAAGTAGTGCAACAAAAAAGTATTAGGATTGTTTTTGGAAGCCCTGAATATCCACACCTACAAGTCCGTTTTGAGACATCTTGCTCCGGACCAAAGCGTTGGACAGGCCAACTGATCATACGACTGAGCAACATTTCCATAGAGTGCTGCAGGAATGACGTATTTTTGTAGGCCAACCAGGAAGTTAGCTTCGCCCTGGTTCCCTCGTCAAAAAGCCAATAGGATTTTTACATTGGATTTTGGATTATTGCAGAAAATAAACTCTGTGGCAAACAAACGTTTATGATACTGACCCGTATTTTGTTCAACAAGATAATCTTCACAAATGAACACCACTTTTATGATTTTTGGAGTGTTAATGCAATCACCAGAAGTAGAAAGCTAAAGATTTTGGCTATAAAAGAACTACACCACGGTCTCATGAAGTATACACAACAAGGCTGTAATGGTGGACAAGTCAGCGTGAAGACGTTTAGTAGTCACACTTGTTAGCAACCGCTTTTTTTAAGACACATAAAGGCTTCAAAATTTACAAGTAGAGAATTTATTAATGTATTTTATGTCGTAGAACAAAACATTAAAATCTCTTCATCTTGTGTTAACTACATACCTTATTTCAGGCATCTAACTAAAAACCCATTGACTTCCAGAAGAGGGAACCAGAAGTGCTAAAATGCTAACTCATTTCCAGGTTTTAGGACTCATTCCTGCACCACTCTATCAGGCTTTGTTGTTGACAAAGTAAAACCACAATTTGTAAAACAAAACACCACATTAAAAAAAAATCTATCTTGTCGAGGTGCTGAATCCAGAAAAACTTTGACTGAATTATAATTCCTAACAGTATTAACTACTCCTATTAAAATATTGTATATTTCTTTATGAAATTAAGATATTTGAGCACAAATCATCTCTCTCTCATCAGGTCCAGAGGAATCTGTAGACGATTATGAGCCCATGGACAGAAAAACAATCTTGAGAACTACTTGAAAATAAGTTTGATTTAATTGTCATTTGTAAAAAATGTGCAAAATCACGAACAGATCCAGCATATTTCACAGATTATTTGGAATGAAATTGAAATGTTAAATCAGTAAATATACTTCACTTTAAAGTGTAGCAAAATGATGCAAAACAAATCTGAATAGAGATGTAACACTGATTGACTTCATTCACATTATTACATTATCTTAACTCCATTTGTTTTGTAAAATGAGAAAACGTGCAACTATCATTTATTGAGGAAGGAGACTTATATAAGATGTAATGATATTGTTGTCATTTCTTGACCAGCAGCAACTAATTAAAGACATTGAAACGGATAATTATCTCAACCAAAACACAGGGCTGAGGAAGGGCATCTTTGGTATGTCATGTCATGGCACACAAATATTTGTTTTCTGATTTGTTGCTCTATATTTAAGAGCTAACTAACTAGTGCACTAGCTTCTAAATGTAGCTTGAACTCAAGAGGATGTAGAGGGACATATAATGAAAAAAGACACTTTATGAAATATGCTGTGATGCAGTGCTGTGACTGTTATAAACCTGAGTTGTTGACGAGTTATTATGGGGTAATATAAAATCAGTCGGCTAATTAAAGAAGCCAAAGGAAAAAGGTTAGCGTTTACTGTGAATTCATATTCATAGTACTTCTGTTCTACATTTCAAATGTAGGAATTTTCCTTGAGAAAGCTTTGTGATCACATTATCTGAATATTGCATCTCCAGGGAAGAGGAGAGGAGGTCACCGTATGTCTAGTATCCCTGAGCACATCCATCCGCTCTGGGGTCTGATCCCGCCCACAGCACCCTGGATGGATGATCAGCTTGATTGACAGACGGGTTCCACCAATCCCCCACTGTGATGATCTGTCCCCACCCAAACACAGACCTCTGGTGACCTGTGTGTTTGAGTGAAAAGATAAATGGAAAAAATGCATTGAGCCCATTAAACTGTCCCACAATTTATCTATCTGTCACTGTTATGCACTGTAAACTAAAATATCCCACGTCTCATTCGCATGGCAGTTTGGCTGTAACCCATACAAAAAAGAAGTATACGAAGTAAACTTAAGTATAGTTCAAGTATATTCCTAAGTATACTTTATGTAATGTATACTAAGTGTGCTACTTCAATACTTCTTGGGACTAAATTGATCCACTTTTTAATTTATAAAAGTATACCTTAAATATACTTTAAATGTAAGAGTAGTAAACTTTGAGTACACACCTAGTATACATCCAAGTTGTGTTTTGTACTGCAACTATAATATGAACTATACTACAAGTGAACTTATAGGTATACTGTTAGTTTACTAGTTACAGTATATACTTGTAGCCCACTTTTTAGTTTATGAAAGTACACTTTGAAGTACTACTCAAAGTAACTACTAGTTTGATAGTTTTTACTGCAAATATACTTGTACGTTTTTTTTAAGTGAACTTATAGTAATTAGCCAAATATACTTATACTTTTCTGTATACTTTTCAGTATAAGCCAAGTATACTTTGACTTTTCTGTATACTTGTCTATAAGCTAAGGATACTACGTATAATTGTGTTAAGTATATCTCTTATGAGAACATTAAAAGTAAACTGAAAGCATACTCTCTTATTTTAAGTTTAAAAGGAGTATACTAATAGCACACTTGAATACACTTCCTTTTTTTAATAAGGGAAGGAAGATACACAGTATACAGGTTTTTTTTTTAGTTTGAGTTTGGTTCCTTTAATTTGATTTGTTTGTTAATAAATAAATGATGTTAAAACGAGTGTCATAACTTAAATTCAATGTGAGACCTTAAATCTGTAGTCCACACACTGGCCAGAAATGTGTATAAAGAGCATCACAATGGCTTCACTGGTTAGTTTGAAAACAAAAGGTAGTAAAAAATACATTATGAGAGAACAGAACAGAACAGGTCAATTTCACTGTATCCTACTTGTGTTTTTTTTATTACTGACACCTTGAAACATTATTAACAATAATTAATTTAAAGAATCAGCATTCAATTAATTCCATTAAAGGTGCCACAGAATCTAAACATTTTTGCAGCATTGATTAAAAAAAATGGCCAAGAGGATTGGTAGGTAACAGCTTCTGTGTGCTACTGGGCTGTACACAAATGGAGATTGCTCTATGTTGAAGGTTGTCCAGAATGAACGCAGGTAAAACGTTCA
Source organism: Sebastes umbrosus (assembly GCF_015220745.1). Classification (NCBI taxonomy): domain Eukaryota; kingdom Metazoa; phylum Chordata; class Actinopteri; order Perciformes; family Sebastidae; genus Sebastes; species Sebastes umbrosus. The sequence continues at coordinate 10,476,395 of NC_051273.1, forward strand.
TAGCAGACGGTAGGGGGGACTGAAAGGCTGTATGGCAGTATCACACAGAACATATTCACACTCTTCAGAAAAGCCAGAGAGCAACAGCTAACTCAGCCAGAATGATGCCCGCATAGGGAAGAGGAACAGATAAAAAGATCCTGTTTGCAACAGGAAGCAACAGGGTTTATGGGACCTATATGCGCTTCCACTGATTTGAGACTAGCAGTTGTTTCAGCCAGCTGGCTGTTACATCAATATAACAATTAATGTAACATATTAACTTTTGAGTAGGCTACATGTAGCACCTATTTATCATAAAATACGTCACTAATGAGACAAACTTGACTCATAGGTGCCTGAGTGCAAACTCTCAAAAATGACAGTTTCAGTGTGATCTTGCTGCTTGCGAAGGTCTTTTTTTCCCCTGTTTTTGTTAGTTTCCCATTTGTGTTTTATGAATGAATGAAAGAATGAATGACAGAATGATCTACTTTCTCGAACCGTGGCATACTTATCATGTAAAAAACACCACGCAGCCACTGCCAACAGTAATTTTGTAAATAAAAAAAGGTACCTGTGATTGGCCAGCTGACGTTGTGGCCTCGTCTTCTCAGCTCCTCAGCTACCTCCTGGCCGACCCCCTCCTCCAGATTAACCAACCACTGACCAGCTAGACACACACAATGTTTAATCAGAATATCGTTTTGATGCAGATTAATATTACTTAACTGGAAGCAAGCAGCAGTCCCTACTTACTGGGGTAAGTTCTAGAAAATATGGTCTCCTTTTATGAATTACTTTAGACCAGAAACATTAACAAATATGAATACCATTCATATCATTACGAGTTTCCCACTTACTCTTTAGTCACACTTGATTATAGAAATAGAATTTGTACAGCCCCACTGCAGATACACCAATTGTTTTGCTGACAAGGGTAATAGGCATCCATTTAAAAAAAGAAAAAAATTGTATTGATTTATTTTTAAAATATTTTAAATTTTAAATTTATTTTATTTAATTATTAATTTTTTCTTTTTATTAAATTTGTATTATATGACAGATTGTTTATTACAAATGTATATAATAATAATTCTTCACAATAAAAACAGTGTTGAAAAAAAAAAGAATATGATTTTGATTAAAAAAGTGCCATAATTCTCATCTCGTATACAAATTAGGTTACAGTTTATGATGTCATCTAAGAGAAGGGGAAAACCGCCACGCTACTACCTGCATCTTTAATGGCTGATAAAACATGAACTTTGCTATTGGATCCCAGCATAAAGAGCCAGAGAGCTGAACTCATAATTAGATAAAGCTGTTGTTAGTGAATATAAATCATTTTTATACTAACACACTGCTCTCAAATACTGCTCTGTATGTAACTATAAAGAATCTGTGTGTGTATGTGTGTGTGTGTGTGTGTGTGTTGGGGGGGCGGGGCGTACTTTTCTGGTCATACTCCACATAGACTCTTGGTGAGTCCAGAGCTTGTTGAGGATTCATCCCAAACTCCAACATGTTCAACAACACCTAAACACAAGAGCAACATCAGCCATTAACTCATCAACACATTAAACCCCGAAGATTTAACCATAATTAAAGCGAGGTATGTTCAAGTAATTGTAGTAATACTTCTTTGTGACAAAAAAAATGCATTACAGCGTACCTGGACGTGTCCTTGCGATTGCATAAAAGCCCCCATCACCCCCAGTGCAGCGAGGAGTCGTGGTTTTTGTGACTTGGTTGCAGAGTTAGTGAGAAGTGCAGGTATGATGGTGTGATATGGCCGCTTACCCCCAGAAACACAGTTATTGTGGTTACGACGCAGAGAAAAGCAGGCACCACGATTCTGTAAGCAGGAAAAGGGGATTTCATGAAAGCACTGTAATGATAAACACCAGAAATCAACCTTTTCAATCTCCTCTCCTCTCCTCCTTTGATTTCATGTTTTAGCGTGTTTCTTGAAAGCAATCTGGAAATTCTACTTTTTTATTCATCCAATCCACTGATGTTGCCACCTACTCTGCAGTGACTAGACACTGACCTGTAGTGAGAATCCACAATCCTTAGGGACCAGCCCACTTCCAAAGCCCTTATAGACGCTGTTGATAAATGAACAGGCGTTGCCCTGACTGTCAATCACACAGAAATAGACCGTGTCGCTTCCTGTTGTCAAACCAGGCTCCACTTCTTCCATGGCCCTACAGAAAACACACACAACAATAAGAAAACACACATAAACCGTTTATTGTTGTTGCTGTTTTCATCTGCTGGCACCAGTTACATATTTTAGCATACACGCATGAGGGTGATATCAATCCTGCCATCCAACTCTCGGCAGAAAAGTGTTTTCCTTTGCTAAGCATGTTTGTGCAGCAAAAAAAAAAAGCTTTAAAATGCACTGAAAGATAAATAATGATACAAAAGTGGTAATGTGGATTTATTTTCAAAAGCAAAATAAATATAATACTTTTTAACAAATATATTTAACAGGTAAACAAATGTCCTAAGTAGAATCACAAGGCCCCACCTTGTACATTGGAAGTACCGGCTATCACTTAGATAATCTTTATAACTGTGTGCTTTCTCACTACCCGTCCTCCCACAGTGTGTCGGTCCTGATGTTCCTATCAGAACAAAAAGACTCTTCAGCCTGTAGAGTCATATATCACTAATAAACCATATGCCAGCCTTGCCATCCCAAAATATCATAGGGTGTTGGCTGAGAAATCTAATTGCCAGCCGCATGTAAACACACAGGTTTTACAGTAACCAGGTTATTGCAGAGCATGTAGACGTGATGTGTAATTTCCTGCTTTCACCTGATTCTTACTGTTTGTATTAATGCGAGACATTAGGTCTTTATTCACATTTAATTTAAAGTTGGCTGAATCATAAAGGTTGAGTTGGGTTGATACTAAATGAATGGAAGATGTAGGATTGGTGTATGTACAGTGTTTGTATAAAACAACAGCAACAACAGCAGGATTTTGTACAAAATAATATAAGATGGGGGGATAGTCTGATGAGGTATATGATATGAGTATATATGGTGACTTATTATATGTACATCACATAATATATAAGCATATATATGTGTGAGACACACTATAGACCATTTCACAGTTTTGATGTAAACAAATGTGTCCCAGTTTGAGAGTTGCACATGCGCAGCACCGATCGGGCAGGATGTACGGATTCAGTGTTGCCAACTCGTCGACTTTGACACCAGATTAAGCAACTTTTCAGAAACCCCTCATCGACTTTATTTCTAAAAAGTGATAAGCAACAAATTTGGCGACTTATTCAGACCATCAGGGAAAAAGTGAGACATATATATTATATTGTAATTCAATCTATTCATCACAGTCACAGTCCACGGCTCTTCTGCAACACAGCACGGGGTCTCTCCCTCTCCTCTTGTGCCGTGAGGCCAACAACAACCACTAATCTCTATGCAAATGATGCGTGATGACGGCACCAATATGCGAAATAGTGTATGACCTCATCTGGCGATGTTTTAGCGACTTTTGGAGTAAGTGAAGTTACTTTCATTGGAAAAGAGTTGGCAACACTTGATCCGGTAGCAATCGGACATTCTTACTGGCTCCAAATAACCTGAGTCTCCTTAGATAGTAAACCCTCTGTTGTACCTTATTGCAGATGAAGTCCACATGGTAGGTCCAGGACAGTGCACCGTCTACATGCACCCCCAGGTATTTCAATAATGTTTGTGTGTGCATGTGTATTTGCATGTTAAGAGAGCATTATGAAAAGTATAAAAATATTTTTATAGTCTGTTTGTCTATTTATCTTAGAACTGCTAAAGGCCAACAGTTCAAAGTCTACAGTACTCACCAGTAAATACATGTTGTTGCCAAAACATACAGACACAGACACACAGACATACAGACACAGACACACACACACACACACACACAGCAGACGGAGCAGTGCAGGAGGGGCCGAGGCATGAAGGGATTAACGTTAAGGTCGGGGGGGAGTAAAAGTCTACAGTCCTATCTAAAGTCAACAGAGCACGACAGGTACACACTGGTACCAACAGACACAGACACAAATTTACACACACAGAAACACACACCTGTCTGTGCTGATGCGCTGCGCTCGCTGGCGGCTGTAGCTCTTGTCCAGTAAGGTTTCAAGAGGGACGGTCACATGGTCTGGGTCGCCCAGGTAACACTGAGCGTCTGTTAGTGCCAAGCGCACAGCCTCCACCAGTACATGGATATAGTCAGAGCTGTTATGACCTGCAGCTACACGTACACACATACACACACACACACACACATGCACGCACGCACACACACACATAAAGATTAGTGCAAATAAAATTCTATGATTCACAAACATTTCATTTTTCATTTTTTGGTTTTGTCCACTTGAAGGAGTATAGGAAAGGTTGACAGCAACTTCAGACAAATACATAGTGGACATAATCTAATGTAATTTCCAAAATCAACAAGTCATCATTTTTTTTTTTTTTTGACTTGCTGTCGCTGAAGATATTTGACGTTGAGGGAGTTATCCCTTCAACAGTTCAAGTGCCAAGCTATAAGAATCATCTAGCCATCCTTTGTCTATACCTACTATCCTGTAAAGGGTCACAGGGGCTGGAGCTTTTCCCAGCTGACATTGACTGAGAGGCAGGGTACACCCTGGACAGGTCGCCACTAGAAATATAATATATTAAATAAATATTCTATTTCTATGGGTCGCCAGGTCGATCACAGGGCTACTAGGAGATCTACTTCATACAGTAGAATGGTTTTATTCTTGATGCTAAGCTCTAATTGCTGTATTGATTATGACTGCGCAACATTTTCAATCAGTGTGTTCATATTAGGGGTGTCGCGATATACCGTTATTGACGATAACCTTGATACTCAAAAATGAAATACTGATATCATGTTAATGATACACATGTGATAATATTGTGTAAATAATCCAGTGCCACTTAAATCATTTTATATATACAGTTATGATAACAGACTCTCTCTCCACCTCCCTAAACTCATATTGTTTTAAAAAAGAGACAAAATGCACAATAAACAAAGTTAAAGATGCATTTTACTGATATCATTATAATTTTCTTCAAAGTTTGTCTAGATATTGCAATAATATTGTTATCGTGAATTCTTTTAGCCACGATAATCGCGTAGTAAAAATATAATATTGTGACAGCCCTAGTTCAAATGTACAGTAATGTGTAGCAAAGGACTGAACAGTTTTCACAGGAATCACTTTCTACTAAAGAAATAGTCCCTATGAAATCTAAAGTAAATTTTATGGATTATGCACAGAAACCAGGACATTGTTTCTGGGAACAACTGCTGCAGAGTGTCATTTTTCAATGTTTTGAGCAGCAAAAACAGAATTCCATTCACCACCATTGTACAGTAATGATGTGGGGGAAGTGATTTAAGAGGAGAATATCTAATCCCAGGTCAAATAAAACAAAGACTAACATGAGTAATAATGAGTGACTAATATGACTAATATCTATATGTATATGCCTAATGCATTTCTGGTGGTGTGTCAGCATGCCGGTGAATACCTTTGAGAGGGAAGTTCTCCAGGATGTTGAGCAGCAGCAGGGCAGCCAATCCCTGACTGTTAGGAGGAGGCTCCCACAGACGCACACCCTGAACACACACAATGGAGTCAATCACTCTGCCGTGATCGTGTTATCAAAATACAGGCACAATAAGGTCGCTGACCTCACCTTGTATTCTGTACTTATGGGGGTGATGACCTCACTGTCATGGCTGCTGAGATCATCCAGGGTCATGATTCCTCCATTCTGGTTGATGATGTCGACGATGGCTTGGGCCACTCTGCCCTGGTAGAAAGCCGGTTTGCCACGCTCACCCAGCTCCTGTCGATACATCAGTCCATCAATCAATCAACTGTTCAATCAATCAACCTACTCCGCCTGTCCATCTACATGTTTTAAAACCACAGTACAAAACACAAACATTAAAGTATAATGCAACACAAGTCTAGAGTTTGAAACATATGCAGGTGACATATCCACTACTGTGTATACAGTATCTACAAGCCCAATCAATGTTAGCAAATGAACAGGATGGTTTGTGTGAATGTGTGATTTTTCATTACAGGAAAGTAACACACCGTCATCGCTGAGGAATGACCGTTATGATGCCATGGAAACCATCCGTCAATGAGGCTGAGGTCACTGCTATTGTTTCTACTGTCTCAGGAACGTGTGTGTGTTTGTGTGGGGGGGGGGTTATCATGGGCGTACTTGGCAGTGTTCCTGCATTATTGAATGACTAAAGACTGAGTGTTTGATGTAGTAATAAAGTAGAGCATTGATCAGTGCATGCTTTAATGGTGACACACAAGCAGACACACACACACACACACACACACACACAAAGGGTGGGATCAGCTAGTGAAGTCTCACTGACAGGAAACTAAAGAATGAGTGTGGTTTTATGAACGTTACATTGTCCAAACACACACACACACAAGCAGTCACAGTCGCATGTTCATATAAGGTACAGGAAAGTAGAAGACTTGGAAAAAATGTGCCACCCACTTAAAATGGTTTAGGAGGAGAGATGTAGCATTACATCACAAATGACGTCATTGGACCTTTGCAATATTTTTTTTTCACAACTTTATGGCAATCCATCCAATATAGATAGAAAGATCAATGTTGCAATCCCTTGGGCCATGGCGTTAGCATGGTTAAAAAAACTAAGCCCCTACAGTCTAGTGTTTAAAAGTTGGCTATGGTCAGTTTTATATTCATGTTTACAGTGGATAGAAGTTTTTATATGGTGGGAAAAATGTGACAAAACATGGGTAGAAACTTTTCAAACTACTCCTGAAGCCTACACCACTTCTGTTTGTTTGTTTGTCATACTGTAGGTATAAGTGGCTAACAGTGCAAGGTACAAACAGAGGCATTGTTTTCTACTTTTTTTTGTCAACATTTGAAAAAATTGCAACCAAGATCTGCTGGAAACTATTTTTCAAGTGCATTCAACTATGCATGAACTATGAAAGAACTCTGTTGATGGCCTGCTATTTCCCATCCCCTTCCTATTTTGCCCACCCCTGTATTCCTCCCTCCCTCCATCTTCCTTGTTTTCCTTCCATATTCAGTCCAACACGCTAATGGGTTCAGAGTTAATTACCCACGATGCCCCTGGGTTCATCCAAGGTCTTCCCATATAGAAGTCAAGTTTAGTAAAAGAAAACAACCCCTGGGAGGATGAGGAACCTGAACAGCGGTTTCTCTGGGGTTCCACATTGTTCTGTTTCCTTCTGTTCTAAATAACACAAGTTCAGAAGAAATGGCCTATGACCTATGAACATGTGTTTTAGTTTCAAGGATTTACCTTCAGGGTCTGGGCCAGGTTAGAGTTTCTGAATACTTGTCCACTTCTGGGGGCACGACCATCAATCAGCAGGTCTCCACCCAGCTCCTTCCCATCATCTCTCAGAGCAGCCACGCATTTTGCCCAGTGGTGAGCTGTTACCTCGGCAACAGGAAACCCCACCTCTGCGAGGTCCGCCGCCCCGCTTAGCACCTCTTGCAAGGACAGCTAGGGAAACAGGGAGAGGAAACACGCGCTTCTTACTCACAGGAAACCTCACTGAGCAGGAAGTGTGAGTCATTGTTTTGAGAAGAAATATGTGGAGTTTGTAATTTCCTCCGAGGGTTTTCCAGACAGAAAAAAATAATAATCATTATCAACCTGTGCGAATGAGAGGATACCTCAGGGTTTGTTGGGGGTGTGCGGCGATTATTGTAAAATAATCAACTACTTCCCAGTGATTATCGAGTAGTATTTTTGCTTGGAATGCACATCCCTGGACAGTATGAGGAAAATAAAGTTTTGTTCTTAACATGACAGCATGTAAACATACTGTAGTAGAATCACAACATACATTCATAAGTATGAACCTGAAAATGAGCATGATATGTGACCTTAAAGCGTTCATTCAACTAGGAAAGTGTGGATGGGAAGTACAAGAAAAGCACTACAGAAAAGGGAAGTTTGGATGGACATACAGTGCAAAGACACATACAACTTAAGACCATGTAACCCCTCTCCATCCATTATAAAACAGGAGCTCTCAAACTACAGGCACAGGTACCAATTCCAGCCTGTGAGACAATGTAAATTCTGTAAGTCCTGTCCAGAAATATTTCTTTCCAATTTAGATTAATTTATTAGGAATCTTTACATTTTTAACAAGACTGCAAAATTTGACCATAAATATAGCTTGGCCTAGCATGCTGCACATAACTGTGACCAACAGCACTCTAATTTACCATATTTGCATCTGACACCGAAATGTCTCCTACTGAAACTCATAGAAAGGTTGACCTATTTCAAAAGCTTGCCCACATTTTCATTGACCTGTAGAAACCCTACCATAGATGGCTGTAACTCCTAAAATCCATGTTTATATCTCCTTGATTCACCTTCAGCACCACTGTTTAGAACACACATAAGAGTCAAGAGTCCTATTTCCAAGTGTGTTTGTGAGTGTTGGTCAATATGGTCTTTTGCAGTGTTTACATTTTGGTTTATGTCATGTAAATGATTATGTTAGATGGGCTTTTGGCTACCGGGGTTTTGCATAAAACCCAGCACACACAGTTCTTCACAGATGGATATAGAAACACACACACACAGTCAAACCTTGTGACTGCCAAACAGCTGTACGGTATCACACCAGCATGCCGGGGCCCCTGGTACTGTGACATTCAAGGCATCAAAAGGGGAAGGAGGGGCCTCCGCAGTGTAACCACGTCCTTCCAGGAAGTCCAGGGTCTGAGCTCTGGCCGAACGACCACTGAGGACACAGAGAGAGGCTCAGCTAACCATTCTGAATTATGAAAACAACAACAGCAGCAAAAGAAGAGTCTCCACCTGCCGTTAATTCCTCGGATCTCTCCAGTGTTTCCGTTGTAGAACAAGCAGAAGGCGTCTCCACCAGGACCGGTGCTCTGCGGCTCTGTTACCGCCAGCGCTGCTGCTATGGCAACTGCAGCATCTGCTGCATTACCGCCACGCTTCAGGATGTCTGGATACAAACACAAATCCATATGTGATTGATGTAACCCTATACCCTAAAGGTCTTTACCAGAGTATGTTTAGGGGAATTTACTACCACTTTGGGTACCTCATATGTACATTCATTTTCTACAGCATATCACAAACAAAACTCATCTTCTCGCTTTCCTCTAGTAGTATTTATCTGTGTAAACAGTTTTGGTTTTACTCCAAATGTCCCATGATTCATGTTTACTTTGGGAGGTGCACAAATTAAATTCCCTTCATCTCCATTGCTATCTCAAATCTCAGGCAGCTGGACAAATTAAACAAAAACTATCTGCATAGACAGAACCAGCCATTTAAGTCTGTACATCTGTGCATCTGAGGATGTACGGGTCTAAATATAAATATGAATGTGAAATGTATTGCCTGCTAATGCCATTGAGCCTCTTTAAAACAATCTACACTTTCAACTGAATTCCCTTACATTGACTATAAGTAGAGATGCACCCATACCGATACTGATAATGGATATCCGTCTAAAAAGTACACATTGATTTTCATACCAGTGAACCATTGGTAGCCACTACGTAAACACCACATAGATAGATGAATAGAGGTGAAACAATAATGTCTCAAGCAAAAATTTACAAAACTTTCCTCAGCTCCAGCCTCTCAAATATGAGAATTTGCTGCTTTAATTTCTCTTAATATGATGGTGAAGGTGAACTGAATATATTTGTGTTTTGTATGCAGTTTGTTAGACAAAAATCAGCAAATTGAAAATGTCACCTTGAGCTCAGGGAGAATGTTTTACAGACAAAATAATTAATGATTAATCAAGAACATTGGTATTATGGTCCTTGAAATGCATATAAGCCACTGTATCACATACAGTATGGGTTCTTCTGAAAGAACATCTTCTTCACCAATATTATAATAAGCAAGTACACATTGATTTTCATACTAGTGAACCATTGGTAGCCTTGAATGTATTCAACAATCATAAACACTACATAGATAGATGAATAGAGGTGAAACAATAAGACAATCATTGTCTCAAGGAAACATTTACAAAACTTTCCTCAGCTCCAGCCTCTGAAATATGAGGATTTGCTGCTTTAATTTCTCTTAATATGATGGTGATGGTGAACTGAATATATTTGTGTTTTGTATGCAGTTTGTTAGACAAAAATCAGCAAATTGAAAATGTTACCTTGAGCTCAGGGAGAATGTTTTACAGACAAAATAATTAATGATAAATCAAGAACATTGGTATTATGGTCCTTGAAATGCATATAAGCCACTGTATCACATACAGTATGGGTTCTTCTGAAAGAACATCTTCTTCACCAATATAATAATAAGCAAGTACACATTGATTTTCATACTAGTGAACCATTGGTAGCCTTGAATGTATTCAACAATCATAAACACCACATAGATAGATGAATAGAGGTGAAACAATAAGACAATCATTGTCTCAAGGAAACATTTACAAAACTTTCCTCAGTTCCAGCCTCTGAAATATGAGGATTTGCTGCTTTAATTTCTCTTTATATGATGGTGAAGGTGAACTGAATATATTTGTGTTTTGTATGCAGTTTGTTAGACAAAAATCAGCAAATTGAATGATTTGGGAGAATGATTTACAGACAAAACAATTAATTATTAATCAAGAACATTGCTACAGTATTGTCCTTGAAATGCACATAAGCACATACAGTATGTGTTCTTAAAGAATATCTTCTTCACCAAGTAGTAGCTGTAATGTTTAGTCTACTTTAAGACTCTTTGTGATGTTTCTGGTGCTGCAGCTCTACTACTTGTTGTGCATTAACTCTGGTACCCAGTATTCTAGAATCTAGAATCTAGATAACCATGGCAATATCCATGGCAACTGTTGCTATAAACTCACCCAGTCCTACACCGGTTGCTAGCTGCTGGCTGGACGCCACACAGCCATGTAAACACACCACAGGAGACCGACGAGAGGAGAAAGTCAAGTCGGTATCCATCCCGCTTCGATTACCAGCGACTGTAAGCGATAAGACAACAACAGAAACCTGGTCAAAAATTAACTTCTTGATCGGTTACTCGGGAATCGATTGAGTTTGGCTCAACTCTGACAGGCAGGCAAGAGGAGCGGATGACAGATTATATCGATGGATGCTAACATTTCAGCAGCAGCAGAAGTTGACAAATTTAAAACTGAAATGATCTCCATCCTGCAGCTTAGCATGATATTCCTGTTTTATTTTGGTTCAAAGTGTTTTTATTGGTATTCTGCACAAAATCCAATAAATCCCAGAAATAATTGTATAAACAAATTATACCCACCATTAAATAAGCAGAATTAATTTCATAAACAATTACATTTATACATATAAATTAATTAAATTTGATAGAAACTTAAACGAAACATATACCAAAAAAAAGGGGGAAAAGGAAAGGACCACAAAAAGATAAGTAAATTAAAATAATAATAATAATAAAAACTATATATGGTGAATTATATGTAATATGAGGTCAGCAGTTTAAAACTATATGTTAGTGGAATCCATTTTTTCTATGTAGATTAAAAAAGGTCTCCATATAGCATAACATTTCTGAGCACACCCTCTTGTAGTATAGCGAATCTTCTCCAGTACCAAATGATGTATGAGATCTTTAAACCACATCCTAAAGGTTGGAAGATACTTCTCCTTCCATTTAAGAAGTATAAGCCTATTTTATTTTAAGGCTATTAATAATTCAAGAGGGATCATGATGGAAAACACTAGTTAGAGGTTATATTTGTCATGTGGGGGCCCACCAGAAACATCTTGCAAATATGTCATCTCTTGATGGTATTTGTTTTGCCTGTAAAACACTAAAAAACACTGCTCCTATAACAGGGATGCATTAGGAATAAATTAGGCCCTTATGGGGTCAAATAGACGTAACCACAAGCATTGATGCATTTGGATAAAATGCTCATCTACCCCGAAAACTAAAATCCAAGTTCTGAGAACAATTACAATCTAGTAAATTTGGGAGACACTCTTAGGAAACTTACCTCAACTCACATTTGCAAACTTCTAAATTCACTTAAAGCTCAGGTTTGTCACTCCAATCTACTAAAAAATATAGGTGAAATTGGATATTTATTTTTTTTTTAATAATATATTTTAAAGACAAATAACGTATAATAACATAGCTAAACAGGGAATGATGATTTAAAATGAAGTAGTAAAAAAAATAAGAATAAAATAAAAAAAAAAGCCAAAAGAAATACAAACAAATTTGTGTATGTTCAAGTATATAGGCTTATTTACCATCACTTAGGGCTAATCAAAGAAAAAAACTACAGTGCCTGCCTAATTTTGGGATAATGGATTATTTTATCTTTTCTAACTTTGTTCTTGTTTCTAACATCAAGAGTCATAAAATCAGTTTTCTGCAACATATTGGAAAATGGCTGCCACAGCCCTCAGGGGCCAAATTGGCAGCGCCCCGATATCTATATCTTTTAACCTAAAACCAACGATAACAAACCATATAAACCTACCTCTGTGGCAAATTTGTTGTTTTTATCGCAAAATGCACAATTGTTATGCTTAACTGCCCCGCCAACATGATCAACACTAAGTACGTTAAATCCTAGAAACTTCTTTGTGTGTGAACGTGAGACAGGAGGCCAGGATCCGATCCAAACACCTGTTTTGAATGTTATCAGCCCATTGAGGGGTCGTTATCAGTTGATGCAGAGCAACTTTGTTAAAATGTCCACAGACTAATGACTCATTTGGGTGCCTGTGTTTTTTCTTTTTCATTGCACAAAGAGCAAATAAAATTATAAACCTTTCGAAGTCAATGATTTTATTATGGATTTCTTTTAGGGTTGTCAAAGTTAACGCAATGATAACATGTTAATGCAAATTCGTTTTAATGCCACTAATTTCTTTAACGCATTAACGCAATCAATTTTTCAGAGGCTATAGCGGGCTCAGTTTCAAAGCTAGAGTGAAGATACTGCCATCACATGAAACTAGAAAAACCATGTCATAGTAGCTTGTCTCAAAAGAGGTTAAATATTGCACCAAACTTGCGCTAAATTTGGTGAGGAAAAACTGGCATGGCTATTTTCAAAGGGGTCCCTTGACCTCTGACCTCAAGATAAGTGAATGAAAATAGATTCTATGGGTACACACGAGTCTCCCCTTTACGATAATCACATGCAGTTTGGGGCAAGTCATAGTCAAGTCAGCAAACTGACACACTGACAGCTTTGTTTGGGTTTTATTGTGATTATGTTTCACTCAGATTTCTCAGATCTGTCAGCCTGTAACACGTGATGAAACATTATTTATTATCTAGAGTTGAATTATACGGATTAGACAGTCCTAACTAATGGAGAAGTCTGTCTTGTTACTCACTAAACCGGTGGTAGGTGCAGATCAGCCACAGGGGCTCTGCTGTATCGACCAACTGTCTGTCTCTTCCTCTTCTGTCTCCATGTACACAAAACACATGGTAGAACATTAACCACTGTCTTCACCGCTGAGTCTGTGTGCACACACGGGTGTGTAACCCCACATTAATGTGTGTGTGTTTGCATGCAGTCACAAGCTCGTGCATGTGTGTTTGTACATGTGTGTGTGATCCTGCCATATCACAGCTGGCTGCTATAAAGGTGAAGCACTGAGAGGGATGTGGGCTATAAAGGCTCAAATATAGCATCAACCAAACAAGAAACGGGACAGGCGAGCTCTCTGGGAGCTTTTTGAAAAAACAATCAAGCCTTAGAGGTGTAAGGAGAAATTGTTAGGTGTTAGAAAGCTGCGGTTGGAGATAAATATAGGCCTAATTCTCAGAGTACTATTATTCTCCTGACTGACTTGGAGTGGACAAAGACTGAAACTTCAAACTTCTTGCTTTGTCAGTTTGAGATCATTCAATTGAAAGATCAACCTAACTGGAGTTTTGAGATACTTTTAGGAGTCATTAATTGTCGAGGAGGTTGAAGCATCAGAGTCAAAATGTGTTCAGGCGGCTTTGCCAAGTGTCTGGGGATCAGTCTGATGCCTCTGGCGATTGTGTGTGTGCTGTGTAACATCCTGCTCTTCTTCCCCGGTGGGAAATCTGTGGAGAGCGAACACATCACTGAGCAAGTCTTCTACTTTGGAGGCATTCTGGGATCTGGAGTGCTGGTGAGTATGTTACAATTACAAAAACACTGACTGTAATAGCTGGTTAAATCCAGGATATAGTAAAGGATGTACACTGTGTGGTATCAGCTGCTTTTATCATCACTGAAGACAACTTTTTCTGGATTCTTCTAATGTTTTTTTTGTATAGTTTTTCAAATTTGATATGTTGCTAATGTAGTACATGATACGTAGGGCATTTTTTCTCATCACGATGGTATCCGTGTGTCTGTGTAGACTCAGTATATTATAAATAACACAACAAAAATTCAGCAAATATTTTCATTATAGATTAATCTGCCAATTATTTCCTTGTTTAATCAATTCATTGTTTATTTAAAATGTCCAAAAATAGCGGGAAAAAAAAATATTTTATAATATTCCAGATCCAAAAGGGATGTCTTCAGATCAGCAGTCCAGAATCTAAAGAAATTCAGTTTGCTGTAATAAAGAAAAAATCCTCATATTCAAGAAGCTGGAATTGAAGAATGTTTAGCATTTTTGCCTTTTAATTTATTAACAGATCCATTAATCAACTTCAGCTCTAAAATGTATACATACAGTTGTGCATCGCCTGAAAGATTTAATGATCTCATTAGGTCTTGTGCTGTACAGCTAGTTTAAATTACAAATATCGGAAATGCAACAGAATATTATCATAGTGATGCTTTTTAAACAATCAGTTTAAAGCCACTATGTGTAGAATTATATATGTGATTTTAGCATTTTTCACATCATTCTGATGACATCATTCCTGGTGACAATTGGCACAGAGCTAATAAATGGTAAATTTAGGAACTAGTTATATAATAGTTCATATCTTAATGATTATGGTGGGTCATTAGCCAGTTCAATTTCCTCCTGCATACAGCAGAGGAACAAATGATTCATCATCTGCTTGACTGTTTTATATCTGTGTGTGTGTGTGTGTGTGTGTGTGTGTGTGTGTGTGTGTGTGTGTGTGTGTGTCCTTGGGGTGTGTCTGGGCGACAGATGATCTTCCCGGCTCTGGTCTTCCTGGGTCTGAAGAACAATGACTGCTGCGGTTGCTGTGGCAACGAAAGTTGCGGGCGGAGATTTGCGGTGAGGAGATGTTTCACTGTTTAACTTCTCACCATAATGAAATGATTTTTGACAGCTGTGGCTTTCAAAAGTTGTTTAAATAAAAATAAATGTTTTGCTTTGGTTGGGGAACAAAAATCTAATGGAAAATCACACACACATAAGTATTTACATGTCTCGGTATCTAAGTTTAGCCTCAATAAAACACTGAAGAAGTAAGCCAACATCATAAATTTTAAAAAAGTTTGCCTAACAGCTTAACAACAGGAATTGTTTGCATGCACAATACCAGGGCACTGAAACTGAAGCAGCTAATGGGAATCCAGCCATCATTTATTTTATTATGTTCACCTGTGCTTTTCCTACTATGACATGTCAAAATGTCCGCAGTGAAAAAGGTCTATTAAACCAGCCTGTTGCTCATGCAGATCAGGCTCTGCAGTAATCGGACGTGCAAATCACGCGACACCCAAGGACCCGGGAGGTCATTTTTCTGTATACATTCTTTACAAATGCCATCCGTTAAAACAGTTCGTGCATACAGGCAGTCAGCCAGAGAACGACAGCGGCAGCAGGAAGAGGAACTAGCATTTTTCTCAAATGTGTTGCTTAAAGAGCTTTAACTGGAGTGAAAGGACTGCCATGTTTGTCCTCCCAGACTGTTCTCATTCCCAGGGCGTCAAATATCGATACTGCCGCATAAGGCACCCCTCCAACAAACACAAGGCTTTCATTCAGGAGACCGTTGTTCCGTGTCCCGTGCGTCGAGTTACAATCAGCTGTTTGTTCGTGTCACATGCTCACAACGTGTCATTTTCACTTTACAAGCGTAGTAGTTTTAAGCCCAACCATGTAGGTTTTTTCCTAAACCTAACTATAGTGGTTTTGATGCCTAAACTTAAAGTGTCGCCAGGGGGCGTGGCAAAGCGGCGCAATGTAACGAGTTGGGATGAGAACGTGTTGGTCCTTCTCCTTGTGTCAGAGTGGTGTTAGATATTTGCGACCTAGAACATAATGCGCAATAACTTGTTAGTTTAAGTCTTTGCAATTAACTGGTGTTACATTTGAATGTTAAAACATTAACTACAGAAAATCTGATCTAAAAAACTCTAATCTGGGTGGGGATCGGATTATGAAATACAGCACAAAAATATTCTGTTGTTAAGGTTTATTTAGCTTTTGTTATTACTGTGAGGGATTTTTTGTGAATGATCAGTAGTTTGTTTGCATTTGCTCCATATTATTTGTGTCTTTATATTACAACTAAACTACTACTAGTAACTTCTGCAGAAAGAAGACCCTTTTCACCACAAACACAACTTTTATATATATATATATATACCTAGGAAAAAATATGAATAAATAAATAAAAGAGAGAGAATCGAACATTAGGGCTTGCAGGGTGTTAGTTACACCTCTACAGGTAGATCTACGTCACCTGTTAATGGTACAGTCTCATCACTTGTAAAACAAACACGATGACACTATGTACACACCTTCCATGATTTACACAGCAATAAATGACAAAAACACACACATTCACACACAAATTGATGAGATCACTGTACGGAAACAGGAAATTCCTCTAATGGGAGTTTCAGCTTAATGTGACTTTATCACACAGAGTTGGTATTGTTCTGATAGAGACACACACACACTGATCGATCAGGAATGTGTAGGTGTGTGAGTGTGTGTGAGGTCCAGTAAGGAATCAGCAAACAAAAGTCTGTCAGATTACCACCCACAGAAGCCACAGAAGTTAAATGTGAGATCGTTAACGGTATTGATTCCTAATATATTTCTTCTCTCTTCCTGTAGATGCTGAGCTCCTTACTGTTTGCAGCTGTGGGTGTTGCAGGGGCTGGTTACTCTGTTATAGTTTCTGCTGTGGCCATAAACCACGGACCCAAGTGTCTGGTTAACTTTAACGAGACAGTCAAGCACTGGGACACTCCCTTCACTAATGGGTGAGACACACAGCCCGTATCAAGTATTGAAACACATACAATACCTCTTATTCTACAGTATATTACCTGCATAACCGCCAATATAAAGATGAGCATGTGGTTTCTTTCAGCTTGTGACAAATTCCGATTTTCCTTTTTTTATAATTAGGACTAGTTTTTGTTAAAAGAATAGTTTGAAATTTTGGGAAATCAGCTTATTTCGCTTATTTGCTGATAGTTAGATGAGAAGACCGACACCATTGTCAGGTGTATGCATTAATTATGGACCTAGAGGTGGGAATAAATTAGTTTAGCTTAGCATCCAGGGGGGCTACAGCCAGCCTTCAGAAATATGCCAATATGGCAACCTCACAAGTTTCAGGAAGTCGCTGCACCCAGCCAAGAATCAACCAGGCACATAATAACAATCATTTTTCATTTTTACATTTATGTTTTTGCACTGATTAAATAAATAAGATATGACATATTAATTAATTGAGCTTTAAAGGTACTTGGACAGAGCCACACAAGCTGTTTCCCCCCCTGCTTCCAGTCTTTATGCTAAACTAAAATAATCCAGCTCTAGCTCCATAATAAACACACAAACATGAGTGTTATTAATCTTTTCATCTTACTCTCGGCAAAAAAGTGAACAAGCATTTTTCCTAAAGTGTCAAACGATTCTTTTAACAGATTGGTTGTGGATATAAAAGAAACAAAGAAGAAGGGGAATAGCATTTTACCATCCAAAGATGTACAGATTTCCATTGTTTTGGTCTGGAAGTGAAAGCTCAGGAAAAAAAAATAAACCTTGAGTCAAGATTATTTTCCAAACTACTATTTCCAAGATTACGAATAAACTTTCACACTAAGAACTTTAGTGTTTTCGGCAAAACAACCTTCATTCACAAACTTTATTCACTTCTGTTGAGGCAATAATCTGAGGGATTGATTTTATTTTTAATTTATGTAAACCGATTTACTACCTTCTAAGTAGCTCACTTTAAGAATAAAAACAATTTTGATTGGTGCTCCCTCTGCTGCTGTTCAACATAAAATAACATCTTGTAACACCAGACTATTAAAGTGGCTGTAAACCACTGAGCTCACTCACTAATTAACCTGCTTTTAAAAACCTGCTGTCTCTTCTTCTCCCTCCCTCTCCAGTGACTACCTGTCCAACAAAACTTCCTGGACGACGTGTTTAGAGCCGCCTGACGTGGTCAGCTGGCATCTCTCCCTGTTCTCTGTGCTGCTGGTCATGGGTTTAATCCAGATGGCACTGTGTGCTGTGCAGGTGGTGAACGGCCTGCTGGGATGTCTGTGTGGGGACTGCTGTGGAGGGGTCAGTATCTAGCCTATCTATCTATCTAGAGATGAGAGGAGTTCAGCTGAGTCTATTTGTGAGAAGAATTGGAAATATTTGAAGAGAAATCTACCCACATTTATTTATTTATTTATCTATTTGTTTATTTATTTATTCATTATTATTATTTTAATTTATTATATAATATTATAATATATTATTATTATTATTATTATTATTATTATTATTATTATCAAACTGTAGCAGCAGTCCAATCAGTCGGAAAAGCACTAAAAGCCCACCCATAAAAGAAACATGAGTGACATAATAGATGTTTTATTGTTGTAAAACTCTTTCTGCTGGTTTCTTTGAAAGAATTAAATACTTTGATTTCAATTATACTTTAAATGATTAAATAAAGGAAAAGACGAAGAAGATGATAAAGCCAAAAAAAAGAAACATAAGGAATTATTAATACGTTGTAGACTTGTTGATGTGTGATGATCTGACAGGAAGTTTTAAAAAAGCATGCTTACCAGGTAAAACTCTTACCCAGACACTTTCTAATAATTAAAATCGAATTAATATACTGTATATTGCCCATTTAATTTGAGATTGGTGAATGGAAGTTAGCTGCCAATAACCCATTAGCTGGTTACAGCTTGAGGATTGATGTTAACAGAGAAGCATTACATTCTTCGAGTAATGAAAGTGTTGATGTGTTTCAGGGTGATGGAGCCGTCTGAGAACTTCCTACAGCTGTGAGAGTCTGCAGGCGGCTGCTTCCTGTATTTATTCTTCTTTATTTAGAGGATGAGAGTAGTTTCTAGCTTTATGCCATAGCTATAAGAGTTCATTGATTACATTGTGTGTACTATCTAACAACACTGGTGAAATGACAAAGCTCTAATTTAAAAGGTTTCCCATTTACTCTCTAGCAAACACTAATGACTCCATCTTCTCGTTATTAAATCTGAATGTGCATTTTTTGCTCCAACTAATTCCAACAGTTAATGATTTTACTCCTGCTATATATTATTGTGTCAGTTATTGCCCATTCAGCCAAATCAGTAAATAAAGATTATTTTTATATATGTAAGAAAAGCAGATCACACCATGAAACAGGATAGGACCATGCTATTGCTTTAAATATTGTTTTTGTTTTTTCTTATCTAGTCAAACTTAAACAAAGGGAGCAACATGTTAAATAAGTTTCAGATAAGATATTTCTGTCGCATGACTGCCCCCTGCTGGGCATTTTGGTGTCGTACGCATGAGTCTGATGGGGGTTAAAAGGTCATAGAGACTAATCTACATGTATCTACAGCATCTACTACTACTCACTGATAAATGTTGCTATTAAAATCAAAAGTACTGAAACTGAATTATTCTATTACAAAATGCTGTTGCAACAGACATCAGTGCAGTTGTGTTCATAACAAATGTGTTATGGAGGTGTTTATTTGCATCTAGGTGTGCCACTGAAATATTTTACACTTAATACCCACTGTAGGAATGGATGTAACTGTCATTGGGCTTTTTTCTCTTCTCTTTTGTACAGACTTACATATGTAGGCCTTCTCATGAGGTACTAACTTGTCTGATGTTATTAAAGGTCTTATTGGTAACATTTTTATGTAGATGAATAATTTAAAAAAAAACACATCCACAGAGCTTTTAGAAAGGTGGCAAATAAAAGTAATGTCTTTTCCTAAAAACAAAATTATGACTGTGAATTAATCATTTAAAAATGTTGACGGGTCCAAAATTAATGTTTTGTTTATCTCTGTGGAAGATATCTGACGTTTGGTTCCCACTTCTAACAAGGCTTGTGAGCCAACAGTATAACTACGTTGGTATTACGTGGTATCTCTGTGTCGTCAGTGATCAAGTTGCCAGTTAGTGTGGAAAAAACGGATAAATGGCTTAGTTTGACACAGGTGTCTCCATCAGGCTGAAGGATAAGTGAATATTTAACAGGGCAACAAGTGACATCTGACGTTAGCACATATTAGCTGTCTTAGCATAATCGTCAGAACAACAATAACCTATAAAATTCCAATTTGGCATATTCAAACAAAACCAACAACTACAAACAGCTATAGTCCTCACACCCAAAACTAATGTGTTGTCACTGGTTAGATTGTCAAAAATGAGAAAAATAACAGCTTCAATCCCTGAGGAGCTATGTTAACATCTTAGCATTAGTGACGGTTGCGTGCAGTTACCTAACGTTATAGTCTCCTCAAACAATGTATACACACACTACATGTTCCAAAATTACTTAATTAATCTACCACGAAAGGTTCATCGCTTGACATGACTGTCTGTCTGAATCTCACTCCACTCGACCATAAAATACGCAGGTGGTGCAACAATCTGGCAACCACTTGTTGTGAAGTGAATGCAATGGAGGGAGAGAGCGACACCTAGTGGCTAAATGTTATTAATAGCACCTTTAAAGTATATCTTTCCTTAAGTCTGTAAATGACTGATCTGATTCCATGCTGTGTAAGTGCTTACTAAAGAATCAGATATTTGCACTAACCTCTGCCAGTAGCTATTACAGCATTGTCAGGTCACAGAATTATTGGTGCTTAATTGCTTATTCAAAGAGAAAAGTGACAGTAATGTGATAGAAATCTATATGACGCTAGTATTTGTGGAATTTTCTGTAGAGTTCAACAGTGAAACCATGGTGAAATATACAGCACAGCCTATATTTGTTGTAACCATGTCTACATTTCTTTGTTGTCTGATGAGATGAAGGAGAAGGTCTGCACACTACATTCAGGTAGTTATACTTAAGAGACTGATTACACGCAACATAGTTTATTTGTATTGTGCCAAAACGAAAAGTGACAACAGTCCATACATCCATTTTTTGCTTCTTATGTGTGTCAGTGTCGGAGTGGCAGCATATGTCCTTCTCCCCGGCCACGTCTTCCCAACCTGTTGCCAGATACTTGAATTTAAAAACTGCAGAACTCCTCCCTGAGAAAGAGTGTATTGCTAAAGACAGGACGGGCCGACGTCAGTTGTCATTTGGACTCCTGTTGGACTTTATTATTAAAAGAAAAAAATAAAGTCACCCACTCTCCCACAGGAAAATAGATCAGAAGAAAAGGGGACTCTGGTCACCCTATAAGTGTGGTGGTATAAAGTAGTAAAACTATATTATTTTAAAAATAACTAAGGTTACATAATCCCTCCAACTGGGTCTCCACCTGAGGCTGCTTTCAGTTTTTCATGTCCAGAATTCCTCCACGGGGAGGGGAGGAGCATTGGTTCTCCTCTGAGCTCCTCACCTTTCGCCCTGAGGGGGAGCCCAGACACACTGTGAAGAGCTGTTGTTTAAATGCTTGAACACAAGATCTCGTTATTGACCATAAATGAGGGCTGGAACGTAGGTTGACTGGTTAATCAAGGGCTTCGCCTTCAGGCTCAAAAGCATAACGCAGTAGAACAGGTAAGCTCTACTCTGTTCTGTGTGTGGCTGACTTACATTATTTAGAGACACACACAAAAAATCCCCAATAGCAAAACATAAAATTATTGTTTTTTTTACATTTACATCTACTATTCCTAAAAAGGAGCACAGTTAAATTGTAGCTGCCTCCAGCTCCAGTCCACAGCCCCACCGTCAGAAGTCTCTGCTGTCTGTTCTGTTTCTGGTTTCTAGTTCTTCTTTTGAATTTTATGTCGGGAAAAGACTCATAATTAGAGACAATTTCAGAGGATCATATCATTTTTACTCCACTGGGCTACATTCATTTGACAACTGTAACTTTTAGTTACTTTGCAGATCAGTATTTCACACACAAAACATCGGATCAGTTTATAGAATATAAATGCTGCATTGTTACAGATTAATCTAGCAAACAATATAAAGTAATTACTTAGCTCCACTTAAAGCTGCTAAAATGCTGCTTACATACTAAAGCACCATTAATAATACCTCAATAGTGTACATAATAATATAACATCAAATGCTATTTATTTAAATGTTAATCTGCAAATTAAGCAGTAACTATATGTGTCAATTAAATGTAGTGAAGTAAATATTTCCCTCTGAACTGTAGTAGAGTAGAAGAATAAATTAGCATAAAATGGATATACACAAAGTACCTCCAAATTTTACTTAAGAACAATACTTGAGTAAATGTACTTTCCAGCACTGGTACAGCTAGTATTTTATTTTTCTGGACAACTAACTTAATGTCAGACTCATCAGAGTTGCTAAAGCTGAGATGGCTGAAAGAAAATCTTAGAACAGATGACACTTTTCCTTTCTGATGTGTACGTGCAAAACTACACCATCCATCACAGTCCAAACAGACCTGTGTTACCTGTGTTTGTCAGTGTTTGACAGACAGACAGCACATAGCTTTGGAGCCTAACACGCCCCCCAGAATGACAAAACTGCAGCAGTGCTCCTGTCAAAACAGGACAAGGCGGAGAAAACTGTTTGTCAGTCTTTTCTTGCTGAGAAGAGACAGAGAGGGGAGACACCAGACAAATCCTACAATTTCAACTGGAGGACAACAAACAAAAGATAGTGGTTTTGTATCACTGGAACATTACATTGGAACTAAGACCAAATTAAAACTTTCTGAGAACTTTCCACAGGAGGGACCGACCGACTGTCTCTTCAACTGTGTGCCTGGGGCGTTTTTAGCTTCACTCGGAGAGCAAATGTTGTCCACATCGTCCTTCTCAGTGGAGGAACTCACCTGTCCAGTTTGCCGTGACATCTTCAAACACCCTGTAATCTTGTCATGTAGCCACAGCTTGTGTAAAGCATGTCAGCAGGAATGGTGGAGAAAGAAACCACATGAGTGTCCAGTTTGTAGGAGTATTGATTCATGCTGCAGACCACCTCGTAACCTGGCATTAAAGAACCTGTGTGAGTCCATCGTACTGGAGACAGTTCACAGTGTTGCAGCAGGACGGGAGAATCTCTGCAGCCTGCACTCAGAGAAATTCAACCTCTTCTGTCTGGACCACCATCAGCCGGTGTGCCTCGTCTGTCGTGATTCAAAAAGACACACAGACCATAGATTTAAACACATCTATGAAGCTGCGCAGGATCATAGGAAGGAGCTCCAGAGATCCCTGAAGATCATGAAGTGGAAAGTTAAGCTTTTTAATCAAGTTAAAGAGCCCCGCAACCAAACAGAAGAACAGAGTACAGTCCAGGCACCGCACACAGAGATGCAAATGCAAAAGGAGTTTATGAGGCTTCCTCAGGTTTTACAAGAGCAAGGAGAGGCCAGGATTGCTGCACTGATGGAAGAAGAGGAGCAGAAGAGTCGGATGATTAGGAAGAAGAGTGTGGGTCCGAGCAAAGCAGCAGAGGCCCTTTCAAGCAGGATCAGAGCCATTGAGGAGGTGCTGAGAGCGGATGATGTCTCAATGCTGCAAAACTACAAGTATACAGTGGATCTAGTCCGGCGCCCGCTGCCAGATGATCCAGAGCTGGTCTCAGGAGCTCAAACAGATGTGGCCAAAGAGCTGGGCAACCTGATCAACATCTGGGACAAGACGATTGTTCTACACTCCTTCTGAACTACAATACTGCCCCTCCAAAACTCACCCGGTCTACGGATCTAACTAGCATGGGATGGACAAACAGATAGAAGCTTCCTGAAAACCCAGAGAAGATTTTTTTTAAAAGTTTAAAAAGTGAGTCTTATTTTTTATGTAAATGTAAAAGTGTGAAAATGTAAAAATGTAAAAAAAAAAAATGATGGAAGTGCTGCGAATAAAGTTTTTTAAACTCACTCGAGGTGTTCTTTGAGTTGTTGTGCTATGTGGGATATGGAAACGCCTTTGCCGAATACATTTTGACGTAGGGTCTGTTGCCAAAAAGTGGGACACTGCCTAATGTGGGACACCTAAGCTCCAGTGGGTGTAGATCTTCCTCAAACAAGTAAAAGTCAACAAAACTATTGATATTTAATGTCTTTCTAATATGCCTAAATGCTTCAAAACAATTATAGTCTTTATTCATTATTTATTTATTATTAGTTATAGTCTTATTGTTTGTTTGATGTTGTTTGATTCTCCGTGTAACATCCACACATAACCGTTTTGTAACAGCAATAACATTGTAAGTGGTAAAATTACTGAGCATGGGATTGCACATTTAACCTTGAGTGTTTCCTACATTAATTTAGGTGATTTTTAGGCCTTTTAACAGACTTTTCAGTCACACATTTGGTATTAATGTACTGACATGTCTACCATTTCTTTTATGAGTGTGATATCTGCATTTTCTTTTCTTTTTTGGTTTGATTAGGACACATCCTGGGGATTTCAGAGTGGTACTGGGTTTGGATTTAGTGTATTGGCTTCATATCACCACATATTCCAGAAATCTGAAATGCAAAAAAATGGCCCACATTAGGCCAATTCATCCTGTCTAACATCTGACTCACGTGAACAATTAAAACTTGCCCAATTCAAACAAATTTGTGAAGACCTCTTTCAAAGTGGAATCTGTTTCCGGTTGGCAACCTCCTACATGCTTCTACTCTGTTTACTGTGGATTACAGGTATGGAAGCCTATAGCGCCTCCTTCTAGCGAAACTAATCAGCAGCCGAGTTTATTCGTTATGGAGGGTAGTGTACAGAGCTACGGTAGACTATCATTATCTGTCATCGGTCTATTCATCTGTCATCATCTGTCATCATCTGTCATCATCTGTCTATTGTTGATCATCAGAAATGTTTAAAGGTCCCATATTGTAAATAGTGAGATTTTCAGTTCTTTTACATTATGAAGCAGGTTTAAGTGATATATAAATACTGTTACTCAATCCATAGAGAAATACACACAGCCCGTATTCAGAAATTGTGCGTTTGAAACAAGCCGTTAGGATTTCTGTCCATTCGTGATGTCACAAATATACAATATTTAGACCATTACACGGTTTTAAACGTAAACATTCTAAATGTGTCCCAGTTTATTTCCTGGTTGCAGTGTATGTGAATGACATCAGCTGACAGGAAGTAAACATGGACCCAAACTGTTGCCTAGCAACGTAATTCCGTTGCAATTCTGTTGAAATGCGCTAAAACGAAGTGTTTCAAACAGAGGGTAAATACAGGTATATTCAAGCAGACAGTACGAGGAAAATAATGTGTTTTTTGAACATTACAGCATGTAAACATGTTCTAGTAGAAACACAAAATACAAGTATGAACCTGAAAATGAGCATGATATGGGACCTTTAAAGTACGTGTGAAAGACAAATACGCATATAAAGAGAAGCTGACAGGAGCAAAGGGGTGATATATTACAAAACTGAAGGTAGTTTATGATAGCGATTAGGAGGACCTTGATAGTTTGCCATCCATTACGATCACCGGTGTGTTTTTACCTGTCAGCAGTTCAACATATGTAAATCCTGTGCATCCTGTCAGCTCGGTTGCTCTTTCTCTAGTGGAACTATAGTTTCAGGACGCTTCTGGGCGAACACGGAAGGAATAAGCCGCGTACCAGGGCATGGTTTCGCCCACTACGTACTGGGTGACCTCGGGAGTAAACAACATTTAAAGTGTTAAAGTGTGATGCTCTCAGACTGAAACAGAGGTAACGAGCGTGTCCGTTTGTTCTGGAATGTAATGTTACCATGGTAACGGTGATGCTGTGTGGGTTGTCTCTTGTAGTTGTCATCATCATTCTGTCTGAGCTGCAGAGTTGTAGTTGTAGTTGGTTAGCTGCTGCAGACTCTTTAACATGTCAGTCCAGCTGAGAGAGGAAACCTTCACAGGCTGGTTGGACTGGTTTCTGTCCTGGACCAGGGTCTAACTTCAGACCCCAACAAGTTCTCTCTGTTGGGTTCATAATAAAGGACACCATGTTATTAGATGCTCTGCTTATTCTTGGTGCATCTTCATGTGTTGAATCTGGCAGAAAAAAATATATATATTAAAGTGTTATGACATTCACATTTTATTGATTTAAGAGCTGAGATTATTAGCCAATTAATTGATTAGTCAATTGACAGAAAATCTGCTTAATCAGCAGCAATTGTTATAGATTAATTTACTGGTTCCAGCTTCTTAAATGTAAATAATTTCTGATTTGTCTTTTAATTTTAGTAAACTGACTGTTTACTATGTTTGGGTCAGAAAAAATAACCAACTTGAATATTTCAACTTTAAGAAATTGTGAATGACATTTTTTTTTTTTGTATTTTCTAACAATTTATAGACCAAGTGATTGATCAAGAAAATAATCAGAGGATTTATCAGTAATTAAAATGATCATTAGTTGCAGCCATAATCCATTTTACATTTTATTCTTTTTTATTCATATTTTAATTATTTTTTTTATTTTATTTTAACTTTGAGTAAATCAGCCTTTAAGAAATAAGAAATAAGATGAACCTTTATTAATCCCATGAGGGAAATTCAGGTGTCAAAGCAGCAACATCAGCAAACAGAGTGAAACACAGGAGAGGTAAAGGTATACAAAAATTATAAAAACAATAATAGAGATATAAAAGATACAGAGTTAATGGGTGAACATAGTGTGTACAGTCCATCAATAAATAAATGTAGTATGTACAATAAATAAATGTAGCATGTACATATGTGTTTTACTGTGTGTTTATGTGTATTTCTCTGTCTAACCTGATCTCTGTTTACTTTTTTCACCAGATGCTCTCTACTATATTTAGAAGAAACACCTTTGCAGCCCAGAAGGTAACGGATTGTGATTTCCTAATGCTCCAAAAGCTCTTTTTGCTCATATTTCTAATCATTTATCATTTGAAAGCTGAAATATATGTTAAACTTTAATTTGAAATGTCTTGTCTTTAGGTGTGGCATTGGGCAGGTCCTCCACAAAGATGCTGGACATCAGCCCTGACCAGAGCTTCTGATGGAGGATCCAGTTCCCTGCAGACCTGCTGGGCCTCTACAGCAAGGCTGCCGTTTTCAGAAAGGGACAACGGACGAGTAAAACCTCCTGCTGGCCTCGGTTTCAGGAGGACCCAGACTAATGCAGCTCTATTTTTAATGAGGAATCAACATTTCCACTCTTCTGCTGTGAGGCTGAAGAAGCGACCACAGATCGAGGCTCCCAGAGAGATGGATCTGTTGCGCTATGACATGAAGGACTTGTGGAAAGGTCCCAAACCTGCCCTGTACCTGGGGTTTGCAGGACTGATCCCCTTCGTCACCCCAACTCTGATCATGGCTGTGACTGATAGCTACGTTCCAGAGTTGGCCTACGCTCAGTTAGCCTACGCCGCCTCCATCGTTTCCTTCCTGGGTGGATCTCGCTGGGGATTCGCTCTTCCTGAGAGCAGTCCAGCCAAACCTGACTGGATAAACCTGGCCAACAGTGTGGTTCCCTCCCTGTTAGCTTGGGTGTCCATGCTGATGAGCGACAGCATTGCTCCTGCCGCCACCATGGTGATCATGGGACTAGGAATCTCGCTGCATTATGATCTGGCTCTGCTGCCTACTTACCCCAGCTGGTTCAAAGCCCTGCGCTCCATCTTGACCATAGTGGCGTTCTTTTCTCTTATTGGTACACTCATAATTAATGGAATATACCCAGAAAAGAAGTTGTTCTCTGATTAAATACAATATATAAAACTATAAAGCCACAATGTTTCTATTTTGGTGATCTTATTTCTGCCCTCCTCTGTCTTAATCACAGTTGTGATTCAATTCGTTGTTTGGTCTATAAAATGTCAGAAAATGGTGAAAAATGTCGATCAGTGTTTCCCAAAGCCCAAGATGACGTCCTCAGATGTCTTGTTTTGTCCACAACTCAAAGATATTCAGTTTACTGTCTTAGAGGAGTAAAGAAATCAGAGGATATTCACATTTAAGAAGTTGGAATTAGAGGATATTGACTTTTTTTTTTCTTAAAAATTACTCAGACTGATTAATCGATTATCAAAATAGTTGGCAAATTAATTCAATATTTGACAACTAATTGATTAATTGTTGCAGCTCTTAAATAAACATCTAATGTGCATCTCTTATAAGCAGGGTGCAATGAAATTATAATCCTGTCTCCACACAAAGACAGTTGTTTTTCTTCCTCATCTGGCTCTTTAAAGCCTCTGTAGAAGTTTCGTATGTTGTTAATTTACCATCTTTCAAATTATTTAGATGAAGAGTTTTTGTCAGTGATTTTTTTTAAACTACCAATAAGAGTCGCAAAAATCAGAAAATTTCAAAAGAACAGGAAAAAGATCTTGCTCAATGAATATATCAAATAAATGCACTTTTGTCATTCAGTTTATTATGTTCTTTTGACTTGAGCTGATTTTATATTTATAAGATTTTAGTCTACAAAGTCACAAGTTACCAGAACCAAAAATGATGCCTTAAAATTGTCCATTTTGTCTGACCCGACACTAATTAACACATTAATTTGTGAGTCGAAAGAGTAAAAAGAAACATTTGAGAGGCTGCAACCAAGAAATATTTAGTGATTATTCAGAAATCAAAATCCTTCTCAAAAAGTATGTTTTGTGCAGGAACTGGGAAGGTGGAAAGCAATTTTCTTTCAGTCCCTTCTTAAGTGCAACACTACAAATTAGCAGATCCACTGTTAATTGTGTCCTTTTACGTTGCCGGGATCAGACAGCTAAAGTCAGGAGTATTGACCTCGCTGGGAAAAAAGGTATTGCATAAGATCTAAAGTGGAGTAATCTGCTCTTAAAGCCTCAGGGGTCAAATGCACACCATCACATGGCAACACACAAGGCTAAAGTGAAAGCTTATACTCCGTTTAGAATACATCTGGGTCTACAGCAAAAATGTTCAGAGTTAACAGGTTTTCAGATCACAACTGATTCATTACTTGCCTCAAAATGTTGTGCCAAACAGCAAATGTATTCATTCAAAAACATTTCAACCACAGTGAGCTGAAAATAAATGCACTCAAAATGTCTCACTTTTGTATTCAAATGTTTTTATTAATGTAAACTCCAGCATCTAATGAACCACATTTTGGAAAAAAGGCAAGAAAACAATGGACGGTGGAGAAGTCCAGATATCTGAGACAAAAACATACATAAGGCACATTACTCCCATTCACCAGACTTGCACAAATCCATCCCCAAAAAGGACATACCTGCCTCAAACATACCAGAAAATAAAAAGTAAATACAGTTTTGCAAAGTTCCCTCAGATTTCTAGGTGAAACAGCTCCCCACTCACACAATATTTTGGAGAAACTGCATATAAAGCTGGACGAGTGTGCGTAAATGTATGAAAGATGTTTCAACTTTTGGTCTGTCTGCTTTGGATAAAGATAAAGAGCAAAAAATAAAGTGTTACCCTGCTTCAGCAAGTGTTCAAGTGTTGGAACCTATAATAGAGGAACATGTGACATAACTGAAATGACTGACACAAAAACATGACCATTTCTACCCAAATAAACAAACAGAACAAAAAATGTCTTGAAATCAAAATTAACCCTTAACTGTTTTTGGTATTCAGATTCATAACATCCATCTCTTTAGTTGAAAAGACTCTGAGTCTGACAGTGCATTTAAATCTGTGGGTGCATCCTAAACGCAGGCTGGACAAACAACATACAGTGGGAAATATTACAAGCCCGTAACTATTTCTTTTTTATATGGCTCAAATGTTATGCCAAAGTCCTGCAAACACTTTAAAAATATCTGGAGACTTGGTGACCTACAGGTAAACAAGGTCTTTACATAACAGTTTTCCTAATATGTTAGAAGGGACGTGTTTTAAAGTTTTTAAAAAATTGCTGCTCACCCTCTTCCACTCTCTCGGACACACACAATCACAGCTGAATCCGCTGCCTACTTTTGAATACCCAAGTTATCCCTCATGTGCTCATACACCACGTAGCTGATGCTCACAGCCGGTATGACCTTCATGAAATTGGGCATGATGCCACGGTAAAGTCCAAAGAAGCCTTCCGTTTGCAGGATCTTCTTCAACATCAGGTTCATGGGCAGCTGCTCTGAGCCTTGAGCTGAGAAAAAAAACAACAAACATTGTGAAACCATTGGATTCATGCCAAAGAGAGACATACCAGCAGTGGTAGTTAATGATGACAGTGCTTTAATATAATATACAAGTATTAATTTGACCGTGAGTAACCCCCCAGGTAATGGCAATGATTTTTCCCATATATCTTTGTCTCCATTTAATAATCAGTCAATCATTTCTCTCCAAGTTTATGAGCCATCTTTGAACCCATAATGAAACCCAACCCAGACTGCTGTCCCAAACACCATCACAAGAAAATCTTTATGAGCCTTTGGATTACACCTGCAATACCAGATTTGTCACCACTTGGGGGCAGCAGAAACAAGCTGTAAGCACAACATTGACATAAATATCACCTAATAAAGTTGATATGGTTGCCTTAACAGTTGCCTTTTTACACGTCCAGCAGATACGGAGAAACATTATCAATTATTTGGAGTGTTTGTGTCCACTTAATGAATGCAAGTCAAAATTATTGCCCTCCTTCTTGCCCTGTTTTTAGTCTCCACTCCTGTGGGAAATATGTGGATCTTCAGCTGCTGAATGCTCCACTATGTTCATCAACTCCTTGCTAATTCTGTTTGACTGTTTGGTGCTGGGCTGGTAGTGTACAGTGGGCTTTTACAGCTTTTTCGGTGGTAGAAAACAACACTATGACAGCGGTGTGAGAGAACCAAAACAGTAAAGTTGCCGGAAACCCAACACAATGAGCTGAAAAATGCTACAAAGGTACTTTAACATAATGTTTACTCAATCTTTACTTTAGCTACAGGTAGTGCAGTGCTTTTCAGTGGCTATTTCTCTTCTAATAACACAGCATTCACTGCTCAATTGATTTACTTTGAATTTTGAAGATCACCATCCACCAACTGTGAAAGATTTAGAAATGATTCACTACACTTAGTGTAAATCCCTCTGGATAAGATCATGGGAGCTCTGGGTAAATGCCAACAGCGCTACATTAAAGGACCAATATGTAATATATTTACTGTAATAAATCCTAAAATGACCATGATATGATATGTGATCAGAGATTAAGGAAACATGCTGAATTGAAATATTGGCTTCTCTGACAACAACGCTACAGCCAGTATGTTCTTTGAAATATCCATTCCAGTCCGAAACGTTTGTTTTTGTTTTGGATCTGTGTGATCCCGTCCACTGAACTTTTTAACTCCCCATTGCCACATATGAAACAAATTGGCACGCAAACAACCTTCTGCTGTTACGTTAGATTCTACCCGACAGGTTGGGAAGTGATCCTGGCTACTGCTGGCCATAGGCTAACGCGGCCGTGTCTAGAAGGTAACCCTCAAATTGTGAAAACGTGCACTAACTGCTATCAGTCAGACTGGAGGAGCGGGTGGGCCACGGCTCCAATGTTTTGAATTTGGACTGCTGTTACCCATTTTAAATGCTAGCTGTCAGAACTACATATTGCTCCTTTAAAAGTTGGCAGAATTTTGAATGGGCTTTGGTTGGTCTCTTTACCTTGTGCCTGCATCCTGGTGCGGATCAGAGCCAGGGGGTAGCTGGCCAGCTGGCCACACGTGCTGGACAGAGTACCGCAGCCAAGCAGCACCAGAATACCGGGGTTGGCTGATTCTTTGGCGTAACGGGACAACCAGAAGTTCTTCAAGCTCTGGTGACGATAGGGAAGAGTTTGTGTGTGAGAAAGGAGTATCATATTTCACCAAATCAAACAGTGACATCTAGAGAACATGCCAAGTGGAAACCCTTCACTGTTTATAATGACAGATGATATCTATTTTTCAAACACGTACCTCGTACACTGCCAGATCTATGCCAGCGTAGGGGATGATGCCCAGGAGATTGGGTACGTAGCCCTTGTAAAACGACTTCAGTCCCTCCTTCTTCAGGATTTGCTTGGCACAGTCAAACATTCCTGTGTACTGTCCGGTCTTCCTCAGGGTCAGACGGGTTTTCAGCAGCTGCAGGGTTCAAAGATTTTAAGTGAGGCTGTTTCTTTCTCTGACTGAGCACTTCTACTGACACTTTGTAGCAGCCAGCAGCTGAGCCGTAACAATAAGGAGGAAGCTTTGTGACATTGAAAATGACTTTTTTTTGTCATTATTGATACCATTATGTTATTATTTAACTTTAACAATAAAGTAGGAAATCTGCATTATCTTCCGTAAAGTCACCCGCATCTTTTTACTTTGCTCTTTATTTTCAGGTTAGACTAAAAGAGGCAGGATTTGGATTTATTTAGGGTGAAAATTATGTTCAGTGGACAATTCATGTAACAACAGAGATAACTATCATCATCGAAGGTATATGAAAATACATGTTCTCTAACCCAGTGTCCAAAACATTTTTCTGGGAACCCACTTTTTTAAAATGACAAACAATCACGACCCAACTAAATAGTCTATAAATCAAATTTGTGCGTAAATTAACGCTCCTGACCATTTCTACCGCCAGTTACGCATCACCTTATATTATCTTGAATAGGTTAACCAGCCATTATTAAGAGTTATATGTTTTAATAATCACAACTTCATTTTATACACCTCTGCTCACCTCCATGGGGTAGATGACAGTTTGTGCTGTGGCTCCAGCCATCGATCCGGCCATGAACCTCTCGTGGGTCTTGACTTTTCCTGGTTCACTGGACAGCATCTTCTTATACTAATGAAACACAGTGATAAAGGAGCACTTCATCATGACAACTCAATGACTATTGCGGACTGATATTGTCTATACCAATATTATGATCTATGATATTAAAATAATGACATGCTGCAGAATGATACAGTGCATCTATGTTTACTGTCATCAGTTTGTATTTACCTGCTCATAGGCCATAAATTTAATGGCGGTCTCCGGGGCGATCTTCAGTACGTTGATGCCGTTTCCTCTCCACAGAGACTTCAGGCCTCCTTCTTTTAACATTTGCTTGAAACCACTAACCAGGTTGATTTTGTTGTCCTTGGTGGAATGCACCTGTGCATAAAAAAAACCTTGCATTGTAAATCATTGCTGTAAAGACAGAGTATTTTTTATGTAATATTAAAAAACATAATATATAATTAAGAACAGGTTAACCACCTAAATGGGGGAATTATCTATTAGAACAGCTTCTTCACATTCTGTTGTTATTATTTAGTATGTAAGTATGATCATATGTGAGATTATCCTCTTTTGATAGCACATGCTACAGCATATTACTATGAATATACATGAATGCTCTGTACTCTGCTTTAAACCATGTTTTTGTTTGGTCTGAAGTTATATGAGATATATAATACAATATACATATGATTCAAAATGTGATTTATTAAGAACATCTGACAAACAACCA
Source organism: Sebastes umbrosus (assembly GCF_015220745.1). Taxonomy (NCBI): domain Eukaryota; kingdom Metazoa; phylum Chordata; class Actinopteri; order Perciformes; family Sebastidae; genus Sebastes; species Sebastes umbrosus. Next base: position 10,510,279 of record NC_051273.1, read on the forward strand.
ATAATAAAAAAAAGTTTTGTCACACCTGCATGAACACCTTCATCCTGTCCAGCGGGGCGGTTCCTGTACGGGACACGGCGCCGGCCATGGCCCCCGCCGCCAGCTGCTTCCACCACACACCGGTCGTCTTCTCCTCCTCTGTGAACTCATCTGGGATGGAGAGGCTGTCACCGATGTCCAGCGACTACACACAACACCACAATATGATTAAATCACAGTCAGAGACATATTTTAAATACAGTGTGTGAACTGTGTTTAGGTTCTAAACGTCAACAAAGAGCTAAAAGTCTTCAAAACCTTCTCTGGGCCGCTTAGACTCTCAAACTGATATTGTACAGTGGATGCCCAAAATAGACCTGTGTGAATTTCACTAGAGCTTTGTATCAAAACAATTGAAGTCTGCTTTTGAGATTCATATTAAGTGAATCACACAGCTTCAAAACCGCACGATAAGCAGCTTCGCCCTGAGCTTAACGCCTGGCTGAACTGGACATACGACACATCCTCATCCAAAGTCTTATATAACCACCGGTTCACACCGTGAGATCAATCACATCTCTGCACGGCACTTTATAAAACCGTGTGTGTCAGTAACATCAAATCAAATGTAGTTTTCTTTCTCTCATTTGCAACACTGCAGCTATCTCATTTAAACAGACAGTTCAGTAAAATACAATGGTGTGGAGAAATCATCATGTGATATGAAGTCTTGCACTGATATTAGTGATTAATTTAACATATTGTCTTGTGCACAGACTACTCCAGACTACTGGTACTTCTGTCTTATCTGTTTGAGGCAACATGGACAACATCAATCTTCACTTGAGCTGAGATCAGAAAATGGAATAAAATCTGTCTTCATAAAGACGCAGGACAAAACAACATGAACATCTGTACAATGCAATAAACTAGGAATACTAGCTTCGTGAATCTTATAATATATATATAATATTCAGTTTAATTGAGACTTTGTGAGATGTGGTGATTTAATAGAGGGACAAAATATTGAGGAACACCTTTGAGCTGCAACAATTAATCAATTAGCTGTTAACTATTAAATTAATCATCAACTATTTAATAATCAATGAATCGGTTTGAGTAATTTTTTAAGAAGAAAAAAAGTCAAAATTCTTTGATTCCAGCTTCTTAAAGGTGAATATTTTCTGGTTTCTTTACTACTCTATGACAGTAATCTGAATATCTTTGAGTTGTGGACAAAACAAGACATTTGAGGACGTCATCTTGGGCTTTGGGAAACACTGATCAACATTTTCATCATTTTTTGACTGATTTTATAGACCAAACAACTAATCCTTAATTTAGTATATATGGACCGAATAATCAACAATGAACATAATCGTTAGTTACAGCCCTTGAACACCTTACAATATAGTTGAATTCAATGCAAATGCTCCATCACCAACTAAATCCTCAAAATTGGAGTTGTATGAACACCTTTTTCTCAAAGTCTCAACAAAAACTGAACATTATCAGCTGTTGTATTGGAGTGCATCAGAATAGCTCATTTAAAAATGCAAAAACAACATATAAGCTAAGGAACTAAGGATGAATATAAGATAATATAAGACAAGGAACCCTCAAATTTGGTTAATATAGAATTGTGACAAAGATATTATGTACTGAGAGAGACATTTTACAGTTGAAAAACAAACTTGTAAGCGCCCTCCAATGGACAAAGCACATAATGGCAACACTATTTCTACATTACGGCAATTTCTTTTAATTTATAGACGTACATACTGAATATTTCAGTGTCTGTGAGATGATAAAATCGTCTGACAATATCGGCCACGCTGACTTTCATTCGTGACCAGACGACATCCTGGACTGTGAAGCTAAATACTCAAACCCACCATGTCCACCTCCACCTCATAGGCCCCCCCGTCATCTTCAAAGTCGATGACAAACCAGTTTCCCTGTTTTTGCTGCTGCTGCTGCTGCTGCTGAGGGTGCAGCAGAGCCATATCCACCTCAAGCCTTTGCTTCAGCTGCTGATCCAGCACAATATAGTCCCAGTTTCGTACAACCCCCTCCTAAACTCTGTTTGTCAGACTGATCAGGATCCTTTAGTGCACCGTCAGATGTCGAGGGTCTCCAGATACAATCCAGCCCGAGGAGAGAAACGCTAAATCCAGAGTAACCATCGAGGTGAATACTGGAGATAGTGGGAAGCTATCACTGCCATAGACGTTATCACTGATGCCTCATCTCAGCATCCTGTCCTGTCCTGTTCTAGACTCACATCCTCTCTCAGCGACCGGTCCCAATCCCACTGACAAGATAATCCTCCTGAAATTAGCTGATCTTCTCCGCCTCAGTTTAGCAGCCACAGGTTTATTTAACCTCTGAGGTTGTGCCGGTGAACAGAGGCAGCAAACGTCAGAGATTAGCCACTGACTGGACCTGTCAGTGTCTCTGACATGCAAGTCACAGTATATTTCTATAAAGCCAACAATCTACACGTAAAACATTAAGATGTGAATATTCTTTGTTTGTCTAACAAGTTGCAAACGGCTTAGGGGTGAAATATTGATGTTCATCAACAATTAAGATTACATTAATAGAACGGGACCTCAAGATTCTCAGTTAGTGTGATAAATAAATTGACTTGTGAAATATTGTTTTCTTGCCACTTCTAAACAACCTCTTTCTCTAAGAAAAGGTCATCATGAAAAAGTTGAGCCACGCATCTTTCTCCCTCCTTTTCTCACCTCTCGTCTGGAAATGAATGAGTCTAATCTGTTGACGTTGAGCCGTTGATCTGTTACTAAAGACCTCGTCCAAATCCAGCATCAGCTGACAACTCTCTTTCACAACTTTCCCTTTTAGTGCAGTGGTTCTTAAAGTGACGTCTGGCACAGTCAAAGGACATGAAGAGGGTTAACTGTTTGGCATTCATGTCTCTTCCATTTTTATTAAAAGTTCCTAACTAGTGATTTATTTTTCTATGTGAGAGCAGCTTCAGGCTGGCCTTGGCGCCAGAGCAAAATGAAGCTTGTGTAAGAAATGCTTTTCATTAGTTTTCTGGGCTGTAATTGCACTTGGCATGAGGGAATTTGGGACTCCAGATGGCAAATATTGTACAACATGCTTACTGTCTCTTACACAGGAAACAAAACAACCACCCATTCAAATCAAAAGAGACATTAACAATAAGTTTAAAATACTACAATACTACTTCGGTCTACAACATGACAACAGATCTTTCTCTGGACTTTTTTTGGCTCCGTCTTTGGTTATAAGTGGCATTTATTTTGGACTGTGTTTTATGAGTTTATCACTGTGTTATCTAAAATGGATCCATCATTATGGTCTCTGTTGTCTCCCTCACACACACACACAAACACACGACCATATGGACACAGAGTGTCACTGAGTCATGCCCTCCCCTTACCGTGGAGTGCTTCCAGTAGCGGATAATCTCCTGCAGGTTGGTGGCTGGGTTAAACAGGAAGTGCTCCCTCCATTCATTCCAGTCCAAAGTCATGGTGCCGTCCACATCGATACTGTCCAACAAGGAAAGACAGAGGACAATTATTCACATTTTACGTGTGTTTTTTTAATCTAAAATCTGAACCTAAGGTTCATTTAAGACTCATGTAACCCAGCTGTTGGCTCATGTGGACAGGAAATAAGGACTGGAAATAAGGATGATTTTTATTAAACAGACTTTTTGTATTTTAATGTTGAAAGGAGACAACTGGGGACATCTATTGGAAGCACACAAGCAAACACCACCAACTAGGTCTGGACACTAAATCTAATTTATCCTCAATTTATTTATTTTTCATCTTTTTCAAAGTATTTCTGGGCATTTTTAACCTCTTTCATTAGATACATATTTAGAAGAGCAGCAGGAACTGAGGGGAGAGAGATATATGGGATGAAACGAAGGACTTCAACAGGGGACTTTGTCATTACATGGTCAGCGGCTTCAACTGTAAGGCACCAAGACAAATTTTGTAATTTTCAATAAACATTGAATCCTGAACAAAATGAGAATGGACATCTAACCAGAAGTTTAACTAACAAATCAGCCCACAGTCCAGGAGGATCTTCAACTGGTTCTACTGTTATTAATCAGGATAAACAAAGAACACAAGAAATGAAATACCAGGCACTAATTCGTATTTTAAAAAGATAATTCGCAGATTTATTCACAGATAAAAGTCACAGTTTATCTTCACGTCATATGATCGAGCCCTCCGCCAAAGAAAATGAGCTACTGTATTAAGAACAATGCTGACACTTTATTCAAAGTCTCATTCACTTTTCTAGACCGAGTCAGACAGAGAGACAGAGACAGAGAAATTTGCCTAATGTCAACAGATAGTGGTGAGGCAGCATGCAAACGAGAAATAGGTCACATGTTGTAAAGATATAAGTCATCCATACCACCAATTTTAACAGTAAAAAACTGTTACATTATTTCTGAGCTTGAAACAAATTCTCTCCTTTGGTCTCTTCTATAATCAGTCTCTGTCCTCGTCTGCTCTAAATGTTCATCTTTCCTTCATTTCCTTCCTCCAGGTCATTTCGGCCGGCTGACACACACACTCATCAATTACTCTCTGTGGTTTTCAGACAAATCTGATGCACAGTCATGCACATCCTGCTTTACTTCTCTTTCTAGAGCTCAAGTGTGCCAAGCGAAGTGCTCCTGTACATCTGCTGCTGACTTTGGTTATGCAAACACAGAACATCAACCTACTGCCTACCACATAAACCCGGTCTGACCTGCAGAGCAACAAACAATACGAAGTGTTGAACAGGATCCAGCGTAGCATGTTAATTTCAAACTTGTTTCTTCATTAAATCATATTTTCTCTCTACTGCTAAACATTTTCTCGCTTTGCTTACAGCATAACATGTGCGTCTGTCCAGAGGGACTGATGACACATATTAAACAGGTTACAGGCCTACACTGTAGGTCCCACAGCTTTGACTTACTGCTATTGAATGTTAAAACACAAAATGTTGCAGTGTCACAGTATTTGTTGAAGTTGAATGAAGACAAAATGATTATTATCATTAATTTAGCATCAGGTAGCTCAACCAACATTTATGAATGCAGAGCAAAAGCAGGAAACCAAGGATGCGTAGTAACTACAGTCTGGAGCTGCTCCACATAAGTATAGCTTCTCCTATCCAATATCTGTCCTACAATAGCTTATAGTATACATCTCATACATATTCTAATCTACAACAATTCAAAGTGTACCATTATAACACTAGAGACATGTATAAAAATGTTATTATAAAAGTCAGTCTAACCACTATAGTATCTCTCCACTTCCACTTCTCCTGCAGTTGTTTTATCTTTCTCATTTCTGTATTAACGGGCACAAAACTGAGCTGCTTAAAACAATTCTGTGTCTTTTTTTATTGAATTTATATTACATTTTTTATGAGCATTTTTCTTTCGCTGGAACAACAACAACAAAAATCCTGTTTTCATTAGATTTCACTGTTGGTGTGGATTTGCAAGGAATTAAAGTGGCGCCAGAACTTTTGAGTAAACTTTAAATATGGTAAATATTCTCTTTGAATTTACATTTTTAACAAAGGACGTTGAAGAGCGCATTAACCTAAATGTGTATTTCCTTACTTTCAGAGAAAAGCAGGCACCAAACTGCGCTGACTTTGTACATTTTTATTACAGAGACTAACCCTGACCTGCTCGCGTGTAAAATAGGCAAGCCTTCTATTCTATAAAATAGACGCGCGTCTCATGCGGGCAGTGTGTCCACTCTAATCTGTTAACATGGACGCCCAAATAAAAAACAACACGCCACGCAGCCGGCACGCGCGTCTCATGCGGGCAGTGTGTCCACCACTTTAAGTCCAAAAAGCAGGGAAGTGAATATAAAAAGTAGGCTACAAAAACTGTGATTGCATTGGAAACATACTTTTTAAAAGGCAACGATAACCAAAGGAGCAGTGTTTGAGTGTCAAAATGACATGAGTCCACACAATTGTCACAGAAAATTATAAATGACAGTTTTTGCTCTCATTTGGAAGATACTTTTAATTTACATGATTCTCTACCAAAGATGCAAAGCTAACAGAAACGGTTTTGTTTAATTGAGCTTTTATGCCTTTATTGATAGTGATAGTGATAGAGATAGTATTGAAAGGGGGAGAGAGATGGGATGACATGCAGCCAGGCCGCTGCGGTAAGGACTCAGCCTTGGTACATGGACTGCCTGCTCTACCAGGTGAGCTACAGCGGCGCCCCAATGGGCAATTTTTAATCAAACCTAAGAGAAAAAACTAAATGATATGACTGTGATGTGATGAAACACATCAGTGCTGGTATTAATATTGATATTCCTGACCAAACTTGTAAAAATCTGCATTGCAGGGGTTGAAAGTGACTCAACATGCCATTTACAGTTTTAAATCCGCCCTGACTGAACCTCACAAGGCTGGCCAGCATTTTTCAGAAGCATGCAGTGGGTGGAGTTGCCACAGATGCAATAAATAAGCTCCCAGCTATTTTAATTGTGCAACGTTTCCATTTAAACAGAGATCTTCGTCAGGCATTATCAGTGCTTTTAATCTAGTGTTTGGATCTTTTGACTGATTCTTGACTTAGTTCGATTTTTTGATCTTAAGGCCTACACCCTGGTTATCTGGAATCAGACCTGAGTGTGAAGTTACACTTAATAGCTTACTTCTTACTACATGTTTGGATACGTTCTCCAGCACAGTCAGACATCTTGACAGCTCTTTTATCATGTGCTGTCAGCCACCAGTCAAGTTACAGACTGAACTTGTTATCAGTCCCTCACACTGCAGGTCCCCACCTTCAACATATCTCTTTCACTTTTAAATAAAGCTTCATGAGGGTTTTGGATCCACAAGTAAGAGGAACAGAATATTTTCATGAGCCTTTTCTCAGGATAAGATGTTTAAATTCAGGCACATATCAGAGTTACCTTCCTAAATGAATAGCAGCTACAAAACAAGCAGAAATACCTTTGAAGGATCTTCTCTGCCTCATCTTTGCTGATGTCCATTCCCAGATCAGCAAGTGACTGCTTTATCTCCATAAAGTCTACCCGACCTGTTGGAAATAAAAACAGAGTAGGATTTATAGAATTTAGTTTGACTATTTAAGTACATTTTCAACATTGATAAACTTGAATAGTTACAGCATACCATCATTGTTTTTGTCCAAGCTCTTGAAGGTAAGCCGTAACTTCTTCTCGTGTTCCTTTAGGTAATTGGTGAACTCGTTGAAGTCGAGCGTCTCATCGCTGTCTTGGTCTCCAGAGGAAACTATTTTCTAAAGAAAACACAGAATATTAGAAATCCTTTCTTCATGTCATGGAGTATCAAGATGTGTTGGCTGTCTGACCCTCTCACTGGGTGGTGTGGGAGAGGTTTTGGTAAAGTCTGCCATCTCCTTTTCACACAGCAGCTGCTTGATTCAGCCAGTTGGTGGCAGAATAAAAATGCAGCAGATTCTTCCTTTGATTCTATATTTCCTGCTTTGCTTTTATTCATTTCCATCTGAATTTGATCACGTTTTATTCATTTGCATGTGAAAAAATTAGGGCTGTCAAATGCGATAACACATTAACGCAAATTTGCTTTAACGCCACTAATTTCTTTTAAGCATTATCGCAACTTGTAGCGGGCTCAGTTTTAAAGCTAGAGTGAAGATACTGGTATCACTGGTATATACTGGCCGTATAAGGAGGTTTGAAAAGCAGCCAGCGTGCATGTTCTTTACCTCTTTTTCATATTATTATCACATAATTGCTGGGATAAGTAAAGCAGCTCCTGTTTTACGGCCTCACACAGCAGTGACCTATCCTAATGCTTTATTATCCTGACTCATACTTCTACAGTTATCAGACTCACTGATGAGTGTAAAGAATGTAAGATTGTTTATTCAGCAAAGGTGGGACCTTCCTCCTCTTCAAGTCGCAGCCCACAATAAAAAGCTCACCTGCACCTACAACTTGAACCTTGAGACACTGTCAGACATTCTCGTGCAGCATAGGCCATATAGGCGGTCGCCTATACACTTTTCATCCCTGTAACTCTCGTTGTAGTGAAACTGACTAAACACTTTTAATTCAACAAGATCAGGGACCAATTGTTTATTCATATTATAATGAATACAGTTATGTCTGAAAATAAAAATCTTAATTTTTGTTTTAAAACCATTGGGATGTCTGATGTGTGTTGCGGTTTACTGGGCTAGGGTTAGGGTCCTGGGGGGGTTGAACCCCAACTCTAACCTTAGAGCGGTGGGTGGTGGTTGGGGCTCCAAATCCAAATTTCGCCTAGGGTTGTGTTTTCTCCACGTGATTTGTTACTATCTGGGGCAAATGTGTGAGAAAATCATGAGGAAATGAGACTCAAATTGAGGTTCTGAAACTCTCTCGTGATAGGTTCAACACATGTATTTGAATTTGAAAATCAGCTTAAGCAATTCGTGGATTTATTTGATTTATACCATGATATTTTGTACACTGAAAGATTTATCAATTAAAGCTGCAGTGGGTAGAATTGGAGCAAATATGACTAAAAAGAGTTATTTTTATAAAACGGTCACTATATCCTGACAGTAGAACATGAGACAGGTAATCTGAAAAAAAATCATGTGCCTCTGGTGCTCCTAATGGCATCTGCAAGATTTCACAGACTGGAGGAAAACGACCAATCAGAGCCGAGCTGGAGCCTGCCGTCTCTGAGCAGCTGTCAATCACTCACAAACTCCGATCAAACGGTCAAACTAGGCAGCGCTGATCAAATATGAATCAATATTCTGTTACTGTAATGCCTATTTTTTCGCCTCAAATGTTTTCAGAAACATCTTGTAGTGTACCGTTTAGCTGTAAAATTAGAAAGTTTGTGACTTGGCAGCCATGTTGAGATCAGTTGAGGAAATACCAAGCCCCGCCCACCATCCGGAGCACAGCCAATAGGAACGCTCTCTCTCTCTGAAATGACCTGTGATTGGCCAAATTCTCCCGTCACAGTCTAGATTTTGGTAAAGCCTGAAAACAGAGCCATGAGGAGGTGCAGAAGTCTAGTTTTCTCTCAGAACACTTGAATTACAATATGCTGAAAGGTTATTATGGAATTTTTGCCCAATGATGCCAAAAATATACCGCCTACTGCCACTTTAATGTCTACATTTCACTTTCAACATATAACTATCCAGCATTTTAGCAGATTAAAGTCATTCCAATTCACTCTCTAATTGGTTGTGTACCCCGAGCATGGAATATCACAGAGGAAGTAGTATAATTAACAATGCTTTTTTTCTTAAGTCTGGTCATCATTTATATGGGTTGCAGTGACATTAAAGTCAGACAAGGACTAACTCACAACAGTTAAGAACTAGCTGGTTATTATGGAATTTTTGCCCAATGATGCAATAATATTCTGCCTACTGCAGCTTTAATAATAAACATAATCAACATATTAACAAATAATGCAAATAATTGTTAGCTGCACACAAAAGAAAAAAAGAAAAGACACAACAATAATCTAAAAATAATCTAAAAACTGTGCTTAGGGACAGTAAAGAATGCCTACTTCCTGTGTGAGGCCTGTACTTCATTGTCAGGGTTACTTGGGGTGAATGCAGAGTTGCAGTTTACAGCCTGCCCAGCTCCTTCAGGAATGCAGTACTACATAAAGAAGTATTTGTGCCAACTGTCTCTCCCTATGAGTGTCTTTGTGTGTGTGCAGACTACTGTTTGTTTACTATATCTCTATTACCTGAGCTGCTCCTTTCCCAGTCTTGATGCCCATGGCAGACAGGCCAGCCCTCAGCTCGGACACATCCACTTTGCCATCCTTGTTGGTGTCCAGCTTGGCGAACAGCTCGTCGTACGTTTTCGACGCATCTTTTTCGACACACTGGCAGTCCGTGAAAAACAGCTTCCTCACGACTTGATACATTGTTGAAGAAGAGAAGGAAGACGAAGCTGCACCAAGTTGGGCAACTAAACTGTGGTAGAAACACACAGCACGAGCTGAGTCCTGTGGTTGGCACTTCTGGTTTGCAGCAGCAGGATCGTCCCGGCTGGTTTCAGAGAGATTGACGCAGTGCAGCTCGGAGAAGAAGTGGTAGAAACGTCCTCATAGGTCGGTGTGGTGAAGAATCCGGTGAAAACAGATGTGCAGGAGTGTGTATGATGAGGTAGGTAGACAGCAGACAGCCGCTGAGGAGAAAAAAGGGTGGGTCACTAGGTTTGGTTAGCCTGAGGAGACCTCCTCTTTTACTGCACACACAGAGACACACAGACACACAGAGAACAGACACACCCTTCAGCAGCAACAACAAGCACTGGGTTATATTACATGGTGATTTCAAACTTCAAATAGTTACTTATTCATTTCACAAGCTTAGTTCCTTCTTTTTCTAACTTCTTTTTTTGTGGTTTTAGGTGTAACACACACACAGCAGACACACACATGCATGCAAATATGATGCATATTCATATAGTGGTAGTAGTAGTAGTGTAGTCTAAAGTCCCATTAGTGATGGGAATTCAGGCTCTTTTTAGTGAGCCAGATCATTTGGCTCAGCTCACCAAGAAGAGCCGGCTCTTTCGGCTCCCAAACGGCTCTTCGTTTTACCACTTCTGCCTTTTATAATTCAGACAAATTAAGCACAGTTTTGACTTATGATTAGTATGTGTGCAGATATATCACTTAAATTATTCAATATAATTATACTAAACCTTATAATTTCCAGAATACCGTCATTTTACATGCTGCTTTGTTTCCGACTGTCACCCATCTTTTATAATTCAGCCAAATTTAGCGCTGTTTTGACCTATGGTTAGTATAACCTGATATTTTCAAGTGGAATTTCATTTCATTCTTACTGTGCAATATCATTTTCCACTTGTGCAATTTTGATAATAGTCTGTTTATTGTCAATACTGTATATACTGCTCCTATTTTTATACTTCCTTCTATTTAAATGGTTCATATTTTGTTACACTTTGTTTAGCTCTTTTTATTACTGTGTTAGCTGATGCATCTTGTTTTTTGCACTATCCCCTTTGCTGCTGTACACTGCAAATTTCCCCAGTGCGAGGTTAATAAAGGAATATCTTATCTTATCTTATCTTTATGTGTGCACATATATCACTTAAATTATTCAATATAATTATACTAAACCTTATAATTTCAAGAATACCGTAATTTTACATGCTGCTTCGTTTCCGACTGTCACTCATCTTGTCTGCTATTCGCGCACTGCACTCCTCTCTCTTTCTCTCGTCCTCTTCCTCCTGCTCTGTACCTGTAGACCGTCAGCGCAATGCGCACCCCCGACCCTCCCTGCTTGATGGCATGATCCTTGTCTTTAGTCACCTGATTGGTCGCACGGACGTCATCAAGACAACATTCATTCACAGTCAGTGCATGGAGTGCCCGTGGAGCGGAGAAGATCATACTATCATTCTGCCCTGAATTAATTAAAGAAAAAAGAAAAAAAAAAAACGTCTCGGACTGGAGCCGGCTCTTATCGTTCACTTAAAAGAGATGGCTTTTTGAACCGGCTCGTTCGTGACCGACACATCACTAGTCCCCATAGGGGGCTCCAGCAGTCTGGATCAGTCCAGTGAGTCATAGCCACAGGAATCTGGCAGCTGGCAGAGGCAAAAACATATCCTCAAAACTTTTTAATTGAGCAGCCATTGCTTTGAATGGATGTCATGCAGCTACTTTATAGAAACATATGCCAAAAATATACTGCCTATACTGCCACTTTAAGTTGGCAAACTCATGTTGTGCACCAAAGAACTTTTTGAAATTCTAATAGAGATCCCAATGTTTTTTTTAAAAAAGATGAATAAATAAAATAAAATATGCCCAGGTGTCCATTTTTATCTTGTGAATATCTAGGGTTCAAGGTTCAGCTGTCATTGTAGCCTGCAATACAGCATTGCACAATGAAATGCAGCTGTAGCCCTCTCGTCTACACATGCAGAGATGTATAAACAAATATTCAAATATTTAATAAAATGACACAAAGTATAAGTTGCACATATGTGTGCAAACCAGTGTAAAATGAGTAATAACAGTTATAGTTCAAATAGAAAACTTGATTTATAGTGGGGGTAGTGCAAAAGGTAGTGGTATGTGCAAAACCAGTATAACATAATATTCAAGATTCAAGATTTAAGATTCCTTTATTTGTCATTTTTATGCTCCACATAAAAACAAAACTGTGTTTCTTACATCCACCACTCAGAAATTCAGTGCAAAACAATTATTGAAAACTATAAAGTAATTAGCTCATTATTAAGAGCACTAATAAATAAGCTAAAAGTACGCTAAAAAAAATAGAATAGAATAAATAGTTACAATTTAAAAATTAAAAATATTATTAAAAAATATATATATATATATTTCACTCAGTGTAAGAATCGGTTCAATGTTCAATAAAGTTGTAACAAATAGATAAATACATTGTGATGAGGGTTTCTTTCTAAAAAAATAAATAAAACTGTCACTGTCACTGTCATTGTCACTGACTTAGTACTTTTTAAATCTAAGCTCAAGACTTTTTTATTTAGATTGGCTTTTTTTTCACTAATATGTTTATTGGGTTTTCTTATTTTCACAAACACAATAAGAATAAAAAAAATAAAAAAATAAATAAAATTAATACCTAGTAGCACTGTGACATTTTTCTGTGCTTTTTATGTACTTTTTTATGATTTTATGATATGTTATGTTTTTATTCCTGTTATTTCTTGATGTTAATGTAAAGCACTTTGGGTACCTTTTGGTTATTGTAAAGGGCTATACAAATAAATGTTGATTGATAAATAAAAGAGTAAATGAACCTGGCTTGAAAAGTGCAGTTCAATAGTGCCATGGTAATGCCTTGATTGTACCATGAGGTGGCGCCAGATGTTACATAACAGCAGCTGGTTTCACTTTGTTGTTGTAATCTGTCCAATCAGTGCTGCTGTTGCTCTCACTGACCGCCAGGGGGCGACGGAGGGAGGAGCTTTAAACAACCACCATCAAGCTACCAGCTGTCATTACTCTACATCCGGTTCATCATGATCCATTTCAAAATAAAGGCAAAGTCAGTCAAAATGTGATGAATCAAGTATCTAAGCACATTTTCTCAAGTACTGCACATAAGTACAATTTTGAGGTACTTGTACTTTATTTGAGTATTTACATTTTATACTTCTACTCTACTACTTTTCAGAGGCAAATATTGTACTTTTTATTCTATTACTTTATTCTATTAATTATTCTAGTTACTTTGCAGATTCAGATTAATGATGAAAAGTATAATCAACACAGACTATTATTATTATCGGTTAAGTTAAGACTTTATTGATCCCTGGGGAGGAGCAGTATTTAAAATTACAATAATTATAATCCAATAATATAATGCACATTATTCTAAATGGGCCATTCTGCATTCTGATGAGTACTTTTACTTTTGTTACTTTAAGTAAAGTTAAAAACTAAGTACATTTACTCAAGTACAGTACAATTTTCAGGTACTTGTACTTTACTTGAGTAGTACCATTTTATGCCACTTTCTACTTCTTCTCCACTACATTTCAGAGGCAAACATTATACTTTTTACTCCACTACACTTATTTGACATAGCTACTACCGGTAGTTACTTTGCAGATTTTTACAACTAATACCAAAATATAAATCAACTCATGAATTATGATATATTATTATAGCTTAAGCTACCCAGCCATTAAGTTATTAAAATTAGCCCCACCTTTACCAGTTACAACGTTAAAGGAATGTACACATTATCACACATAAAAAATGGGCCATTCTGCACGATGAGTACTTTTACTTTTGTTTGAAGCCAACGCTTTTGTACTTTTACTTAATTAAAAGTAAGTCAAGTTACGGTCTGCAGGATAGATAATAATGCATAGAGTGCACTTTCATAGACTAAGCTACTGGAGTTACCCTGCACTATACTCATCAACAGTCTCTTCTGCACTATATTCACTTTTTTAATAGTCCTGTATCACAGCTGTTACCCTGCACTATATTCAGTTTTAACAGTTTTCTTCATCTCCTAGTATTTTTATATGTGGTATATTTTTTTGTACTTTGCACTACTAGCTTTTTTACTGCCTTTTTACTAACATTTTTTGCACTATGGAACTGTGATGCTGGAAACTTGAATTTCCCTCGAGATCAATAAAGTTACTATCTATCTATTTATAATATAAAAGACATGAAAATCTCACATTTTTATAATTTGGGACCTTTAAGTAAAATATCTGAATTATTAGTTATTTATGGTTTTATTCTGAAAATCCTCAACAGGAAGTATCTCTTCTTCGTCGCTCGAGTAAATGTCCCAGTTTGACTGACTGTTGTCACCAGCATCATCTTCTTCACCATCACCACCCTCCTCCTCTATCTGTACTACAACCAACACAATGGGGCTGTAATGTCAGCGACGGGCGACATTGGAGCATCTTCTCACCAGTACTGAGTCTGTGTATGGATTTAATGATGATGAAGAAGAAGAAATTCAAGTTTAAGGTGGATTTCGAGCTGGACGAGCTGTCCTCTGTCCCCTTTGTCAACGGTGTCCTCTTCTGTAAAGTCAGGCTGCTGGACGGAGGCTTCTCCGAGGAGTCTTCTCGGTGAGGATGGCATGAAAACACTGAGTGTGCTTCTCTTTCTCTGTAGCTTGCAGGTTAAACTAGCTGAGGAGCTGCTATGATTCACTACTAGCTGAGCAGCTCACATGCTACATGAGACTAGCTAACATCAGTCAGCCACTGTAAATAATATGGTGTTTCTGGTTGTGCAAACTCAGTCAAAGCTGTTGCCATGTTAGCATCGACTGGAGAAAACAAACTTTAGCATGTGTGATTACATTTCACAGGCTAACTTCCTAAGCTGGTTGTGGTATTGATTACTGTGCTATGAGTAGCCAGCTGACTTGTCACATCAATGCCACATAAAGCTAAATTCAATTCAATTCAATTTGCTTTATTGGCATGACTGTTAGGTGAACAATATTGCCAAACCCCATAATAATAATAATAATAATAATAATAATAAAAAAGAACAAAATAGAAACAAAAATATATATATACACACATATATACAATTCATTAAGCAAATTACAATATATAGATATTTTAAAAAGAACATGGAAATGGTAGAAAACAATAGAGAAATAATTTATGTTTGTTGTGTCTATAAAACAAACAAACAAATACAAAACAATTAATATATTGCAATATCAAATATCAAATGTATATATCAAAAATAAAAAATAAATACATGAAGTAGAGGAGTAAATAAAAGAGAGTTACATGTGAGTTACATCTGTTGTGTGTTGTGGTTGTGTCTTAGGATGTGATATGCCTTGACGTATCCTGCAATACCACTCCTCTTGTCTAATCAATAGAGTCACATTGACCTAAAAACTTAAACTTATCACTGAAGTAGGTGTCTGACTGACTGTCTTGCTTTGTTAACCTGTTATTGAATATAACTGATCAGGACAATGTATTGTTGTAAACCTATATAAAAGGCAGTAAGACAAATAATTTCTGTCTCATTGTTGGGAATATCTTCCTGTATAAATAAATGGGAAGAGAGTGACACCATGTTTGTCTCCTACTAGGTCAACTGGCACTGTAAATATGGTGTTTCTGGTTGTTCAAACTCAGTCAAAGCTGTAGACTTAGACAGGATTGTAAACACCATGTTAGCATCGACTGGAGAAAACAAACTTTAGCATGTGTAATTACATTTCACAGGCTAACTTCCTCGCTGGTTGTGGTATTGATTACTGTGCTTTGAGCAGCCAGCTGACTTGTCACATCAATGCCACATAAAGCTAAATAAGACTCCTCTGTCTGTTGTTGCTTTAAAGGTCCCATATTATGCTCATTTTCAGGTTCATACTTGGATTTTGTGTTTCTAATAGAACATGTTTACATGCTGTGATGTTCAAAAAACACTTTATTTTCCTCATACTGTCTGCCTGATATACCTGTATTTACCCTCTGTCTGAAACACTCCGTTTTAGCTCATATCAACAGAATTGCAACGAAATTGCGTTGCTAGGCAACAGTTTGGGTCCATGTTTACTTCCTGTCAGCCGATGTAATTCACATACACTGCAACAGGAAATAAGCTGGGACACATTTAGAATGTTTACGTTTAAAACTGTGAAATGGTCTAAATATTGTATATTTGTGACATCACAAATGGACAGAAATCCTAACGGCTTGTTTCAAATGCACAATTTCTGAATACGGGCTGTGTGTATTTCTCCGTATATTGAGCGTTTTTGATACTTTCACAGTATTTATATAGCATTGAACCTGCTTTATGATATGAAAGACATGAAAATTTCACTTTTTACAATATGGGACCTTTAATTAATAGAGTCACACTGACCTGGGCTGTCTCAGGTCACAACTCGCTGGTTGTGGTATTGATTACTGTGCTATGAGTAGCCAGCTGACTTGTCACATCAATGTCACATAAAGCTAAGTAAGACTCCTCTGTCTGTTGTTGTTGCCTAATCAATAGAGTCACACTGACCGGGGCTGTCTCAGGCCCCTGTTTGGTTATAAACTTATCACTGAAGTAGGTGTCTGACTGTCTTGCTATTGAATATAACTGATCAGGCAAATGCAAGGACAATGCGTTGTTGTAAACCTATATAAAAGGCATATGCAGTAAGACAAATATTTTCTGTCTCATTGTTGGGAATATCTTCCTGTATAAATGAATGGGAATAGAGTGACACCATGTTTGTCTCCTACTAGGTCAACTGAAACTGTAAACTAATTGCCTACACTGCAAGTTTTTAAAGGAAACTGAGGATACCAGATAGTTTGTGAGGACAGGAAATGACCCTATACCCATTATTCAGAGTCACCCCACAGCAATAATGTAATTTCATTATTGCTGTCAAGTTGAGACAAGCAAAGACAGTCCTCTCCTCTGTGACCTGCTTTAACTCAAAAGCATTTAGAGCTGCAACTGGTGAATATTTTCGTTATTGATTATTGAAAAAATATTCTCTAGAGTAATCGTTTAATCATTTGGTCAATAAAAACTGTAAAAAAAGAAAAAATGGCCATTGCAAGTTCCTAAAAGCCCAAGGTGTTATTGCTTTTGTGTCCTACCAACAGTCTAAAACCCATAGATATTTAATTAGCTATAATGCATAAAGACAACGAAAAGCAGCTGAGAACCTGGAACAAGGTAATGTTAGGCTTTTTTGTTTGAAAAATAACACACAATTATCGAAATAGTAGCCAACTAATCATTGCATCTTTGGTCCAAAACCCAAAGATATTACATTTATTACGATAGAAGACCTAGTAAACCAGTTAAACTTCACATTTTGAAGCTGGAGCCGATGCATTTTTGCTAAAAAAAATTGACATTAAAGGATTTATTGATAACTTTTTTTATGTAGAAAAATCTTTTTTTTAAAAGAATAACACATCTTCAGAGCCTTTAAATAGGTGCAGAATAAAAGTATGGCTTTCCTGAAAAAAAACTATTAGGATTGTGACAAAAATGGGAACGAAATATGGTTGATGTTTACTGTTAAAAGGAACTAGAAGATGGTACACCAAATAACCGACCATGAAAAGAAGTGACCCTATACCCGTTATCCAGAGTCACCCTGCAGTCCAGAGCAGAGTCATGATAATGCCACCATTGCTATCAAGTTGAGACAAGCAAAGACAGTCATCTCCTCTCTTTGTAACCGGTTTTGTTTTGTTTTTTTAGTCATAAATTAGACCAGCTTCCAACATTGGATTAAGGGAAAAGCAGTGAGTTTTGCAGCGCGGCTGTAGGGATTAGATGGCTTCACCCTGATTATATAACAAGCCCTCTGTTTGGTCTACAGTAAGTAGCTCTTATAAAATGGCTTCATAGAAAGGCCGGGTGTGTCAGACTTTGTGAATCAGGATGCTTCTAAGGTCATAACGTTAAGGTCATTTTATTTTTTCTTTGCACATTTTGCCACACGTGAGCAGCCGCTGCAGCTGAATGAAAATGACGAGATGATTCTTTAATCTCACAACCCAGACAATGGAGTTCATATGGTTGAGATTCTAATTAAAACATCCTGTTCTGGCTCTGAAATGTTTTAGCTTTTGTGCAGCAGTTTTATTTGTTAGACCCCCAAACTTCAGTGTTTCCTCTGACGTCTCTTTTGAGTCATCCCAGCTGTGAGTGAGGGAAATGAGGATTGTTGTTTTATGAGCCTTTCTTTCCCTTTGGTGTGGCTTGTTATCTGGACTGCACCATTGTTTCTGCCCAACACAAGTTTTCCTTGTTATATAGGTTTACAATTTTTTAAACCATAACATTTTATGGACAAATTCAGACTCTCATTGCAGCTAGACATTGGAAAACCATGCAGCAAATTCATGTCAGAAAGATTTGTGTGTTTATGAGAGAGTTTACGCCTGCCCTGAAGCCTGACCACAGCTGCCTTTTTAAAAGGAGAGCAGCTGTAGTATAACAAGATATGTGACCCATGTATAGAGATGAGAGAGACGACCTCCGCATGTGCTTAAAACCAGACTTTGGTCACACTCACTAATAGGATTTTGCTGCGCTGAGAAGTGCTGTGAGTTACAGTACAATTGAGCCAGAATTCCCGAAGCAGGCAGCGTCCAGCTGGCTGGGAGTTCCCTCTCTGACATGCATCAACCCCAGGGTGAAGTCAGCGTTTTTATAACATTAGTCACGCATCTGCTGCTTTTTATTTATCGTGAGGCAGGGATGCAGTGCGCGACTCGGGCCTTTATATTCAGTCAGTCTTAACAGAGATCTGCACACGCTGGTAATCATTATAAAGTCTTATGTCATCAACACATTTCCCTCATCTTTGTCGCTTTTTGTCACTACTTCAGATGCAAACTGCTGTCAAATGTTTGACTTGTTGCGTCATTATAATTTGTACTGTATTTGAGAGAAAAACCATCAGCTCTGCTTGTATTTATATCCAGCAAAGCTGATCTAAATGAATGGCATGTGGGCTGTCTTTGACAGAAGGGAGTCGGTTAGGTGAGTGGGAGAGGAGAGGACGCCAGTGAAAGAGAGGCCATCTGGGGTATCGTAATGCTGCCCACGCGTTCCTGCTTCTTTCTTTCACTTCATCCTCTCACTTAGAGCAGGCTACACCTCACTCTCGTTTTACCCTCAAGTTATTGGCCGGAAAGAAGTGTGTGCATCTTTTACGCTCCTGCCAAAACGAGCGACACCTGCCTCCGTAACCTTTGGATTCAGCAGTCAAATGAATCAATAGGTGAAAACAGGACTGTAATTAATTAGCTTGTTTATTAAGTGGCCAGGAGGCTAAGCACATAAGCTTGTATTGGCAACATGAATCAGTAGCCTCAAGCAGTGAAGAGATGTGAGGATTGTTAATCCAGTAGTCATTGATTCAACCTAAGTGGTGTTCATTGTTCTGTTATGATATCAAAATTAATGAAATTAAGTTGTGATTTCACAGTTTAGGGAACTGTGGTAATAACAAATAATCTTTGTAAAAATCATTGTTTTCTGAGCACCGTTTGTATGGTTGTGAATAATGAGTAAAGTTAAGTGTGAAATTTCTTGATACTGGTACTGACACAAAACATCTTTTTGCTTTTTGCTTTTAAGACTATAAACATTTCTTTCACAACCATTTTTGCATTTTACAAGGGATGCACCGATCCAACTTTTTCAGACCCGATACCGAGTACCAATCTGATACCAGTGTTTAATTAATATATGCCTCACTGTGTGGAAGTGACTGAGATCCTCCTTTTATGTGTAAGGCAACAACAGGCTTGACTTAAACATTGCTTACTTAACTTTTAAAACAAAATGTAACAAATAAATACATAGATTTACATTTAGTGAATTGTTATTTATTATTAAAATAATAAATCGTGCACCAGCACGAAAAAAAATCTGTTGGTAAAAAATCTTAAAAATAACAGGTCAATTCAAGTGCAAACCTTTTTAATGCAACAACAAAGCTTAAAAAGGAATTAAAATGCCAGTATATAATGTAGACAATATATAAACATAGAATTGAATTGACTAGATCGGCCCCATTGTCACGATACCCGATCCAGTTATTTGAGTCAGTATCGTGCCCATATCCGATCCAGTATCGGTGCATCTCTACATCTAAGTTCTAAAATGTAAAATATGGTGCTAAACAGCCGTATAAAAACTTCTCCTAAATTCAATACAGTCTAAAATTGGCAACGTTTTAAATTTTAAATCTGAACCCATTTGACCAAAGAGGACGTTAACAAGACTACAAAACAGTTCAGGTATTGGATGCAAGCTTTTTTCATTTTTGTGTTTTACTGTAATAAGCATTCTTTCCCATGTATTATAGTATATGACGCATTATGATTCTGGTACCGAGCCAAACCGTCAATCAGGGGTTATAATGGGAGTTTTCCAAACCGCAAAAGAAAATGTACGATTTTTCAGTTGTACAGAGACATGTTGAAATGATTAAGCTACATAAGGAATGAAATCCCAAATACTACCAATGTTTGCACCAATCTCTACTATATCTGACCTTACAGAGTGCTTATAGATGGTCTTTTGTGATTTGCCTTTACAGGGAGCCAGTGCAGGCCAACTGTGTTCGATGGAGGAAACGGTTCTCTTTCCCCTGCAAGATGAGTGCCAATGCAGGGACGGGTGTACTGGACCCTTGTGTGTGCCGTGTGTCTGTCAGAAAGGTACAGTATGTGGCTACTGAGCTCCAGATTTCACACTTCAGATATACCTACATACTGGTGCTGATCCATAATGTGATGCTTTGCATGTGAACGTACAAAGTTCAGTTTAAAGATTCATCAGGCGAGGCTTTTATGCAAAAATAAAGGCTATTGTTCTCGTCAGTGTCAAAACAAGGCTGCAATAAAGTGTCTCATCCTTGCTAACAGAATTGCTGTACCTGGGTTAAACTATGGTATTGGTTACGTTCACTTTTATGTGGCAAATTGAAACTTGAGAGTGAAATATGAACTCTAAAACGCAGTTAGCAAGCACAGCATTCTGAAGGAAACAGACTCATCACAGTGAAATCTTTTGCTATTCATCCTGTTTCTGTGATTTAACCTTAAACAGGAGTGTGCTCTGGTGTTTTAATCATGTCTTCTTACATAGTTTTTAAGGATATATGGGATAAAAACAGCAGTAAAAACAAGGAGATGGATAAGCCTGAATAAGCCTTCCTGGTGAAATGCATCTTGTGTTTCCACGATGTAGCTGCGAGCTATTTCTGGTGTGCCCTGCCCTTTTCGATTTAGGACACGGAGCATGTCAAGTATCCAGAAAAAAAGGATGTTATTTTGCCTTCATTGGTGGCTCCCTTTACCAGTATTTATGTTTGAACTTTAAAATGTCAAGCAGTGTCCTCTTGCTTGTTGCTACCATGTTGGACCCAACAGACAAATTGTACAGTGTTGATGTAATTTCTGCTGATGGAAAGAAGCATATATGTGATATTGTTTTACTATAGTTTACCAGTATTAAGTTAAAGTTAGTAAGGTATTAGTATTAAAAGGTTGATAACTTGTATAAAGACACATACCATTTATAATACTAGGACTGGAGAGTATGAACCTTCACTTTGATTGGTACGGAGCCAAAACATTTAATTTAATTTTCTATTCCCATCCAAGGATTTTGGAACTCAAATAAATTTCAAACACATTTGATCACTAATGTAATCGCTCTTTTTTTAATTTAATCATGAAACGTGAGTTTAAATGTTCAATTTTGATATTTGTGCTTCTCTTTTCCAGGAGTTGAAAGGTGGGAAGGCATATGCAAAGGTAATTCCTCACATACTTCTGCCATCCAACCCCCATCTCCTAACCACAACCTCCAGGTCACCTAGATTTACAGTAATCAGCCATTATTATGTAGATGGCCGTGTGAGCCCGTAGCAAACAGATGGCCTTCACTGCCTGCAGGTTGGCTCATTATGTCATGTGTTCTCGCTTTCACTGTTTGCAAGTAATTATTTACGGAGCATGCTAAACCTCTTCTTGTGGACTTTCTAGACTAGATAAAAGCATCCCCCCCCCCCTAAATATTAAAAGTGTAGATTAACAGCTTGTCATTGAAGAAAAAATGAGTTGTAAAATGTATTAATATTGTTAAATTTCCCTGCAGTTTCTCTCATGTCCTGACTGCTGTGATTTTACATGCAGAGATTGTCACAGTGCTGACTGGGCAAAACATGAATCTCCTGAGAGAAAACAAAGTTCACCCAGTGTCATTCTTTCTCCTTCAGCTCGGTTTTGCAGATCTGAATTTAGCAGAGTTTGCCGGCTCAGGGAATACAACCCGCAGATGTCTGCTGGAAGGCTACGATACCAAAAATACTCGCCAGGATAACTCCATTCTCAAGGTAACATTGAAGCTACGGCAACACATCCACACCTCTTTAGGAGGAAACCTTGTTGTTTTGAATGCAAAGCCTGGTGTTTTTCTCAACTAGGAAGTATGCACGGAAAAGGTGTTTTGCATAAACGTCTAGGATTGCTCACAACAACAATGGCTAGGTTGCCAGGTAGTCCATTAGATTGTAGCCAGAAACAAACCATTGAAGAAGAGCGGTGTCAATTGTGGAAAATAATTGGCAAATGCAGCCATTATCTGCTTTATATCATGTACTGTATAACAGTCACTAATTTGTGACAAAGCTAATGAACAAAAGGAGAAAAACAAAAATCCTCATCTGACATTTTTAGTTTGTCAGGGTATGTGGATTCCCCATGTTTTTTTCTATGATGAGTTGGTTAAGTTACAGTTCTCCAGTGACCTTGGAGTTTCTTTCTTGATTCTTGTAAAGAATGTAGAAATAAATTAAAACTATGCTTGAACCAATAACACCTTTTCCTTTCGTTCTTTAAACGAAGAATCCAGGCTAATGGAAACCTTGATCTATCTTCTCTTTTGTCTCTTTTCATAGGTCATCATCAGTACACAGCTCATGTCAGGGGATCCCTGTTTTAAAACGTAAGTTCAAGTTTCAACTTTAGTATGGTGCCAAATCTGCTTTGGTCTGCTGTTCAAAGTCTGTATTAGGTCTGTCAGGGTTGGTGTCAGCTGACTTGTTATTCAGTCATTTGGGATTCTTAACCATACAATTTTCAATTTAACATCTTTAATTGCAGATGTTTCTGGACTAAAAAAGCTTGTGAATTAAACTATTCTTGTGCCTGTGCTCAACTATGAGCTTGCCCAGATGTAGATATTTACACTCCCCTTGAGAAACCAAACCACCGACCTGGACCGGACTGTAAATTAAAGCGGTGTCCTCTTTGTTCTATCAGAACTATGAATGCACCAATATTGGATATTGGACCGATACTGACTCAAATAGCTGGATCGATCTATTCAATATAATATATGCATTATATACTGGAATTTTAATTCTTGTTTCAGTTTTGACCAATTTGTTGCTGCATTAAAAATGTTTACACTTGTAAAATTGTAATTCCTGTTGATTTTGAAGATTTGTTGGTGTACGATATACATTTTTTAATGATAAATAACAATTCAGTAAATTTATGTCTATGTATTTACTTGTTACACTTTTCTTTTTATAATTTAGAGAGCAGTGTTCAAGTAAAGCCATACACACAAAAGACTGATCCCAGTCAGTTCCACACAGTGAGGCATACAGCTTATTAATTAAACACTGGTATTGGATCGGTACTCAGTATCGGCTGATACCCAAAGCCCAGGTACCGCTATCGGTATCAGTACTGAAAAAGTCGGAGCAGTGCATCCTTCATCAGAACCCATCTCTCTCTCATTTCCACATTTCCTGTCTGTATCTCTACTACCACTATCAAATAAATGCAAAAATCTTAATGGAAAAAAAAAATATTCTGTATCTGTGCCGAAGTTATGACATCAAATCT
Source organism: Sebastes umbrosus (assembly GCF_015220745.1). Taxonomy (NCBI): domain Eukaryota; kingdom Metazoa; phylum Chordata; class Actinopteri; order Perciformes; family Sebastidae; genus Sebastes; species Sebastes umbrosus. The sequence continues at coordinate 10,534,254 of NC_051273.1, forward strand.
GCTGTTGATTGTTTGGGAGCTGATCCGAGACTGCTGCTGTAGGTGTGGTACTGACAGCTCTCAACACTTCACGTCAGACTTGAAAAGTTTCATGAGAATCAAATGATACAGAATTATGCAAGCCTTAAGAACTGTTAGCCAATCGGACTTCCACATGTCAAAAGCACTGATTGATTTCATCCTGCAAGTAATATACTGTAAGTTGTCGTACTAGTTCTTCTAGTAGAAATAAGATTTGCAGTGAAAGTATGTGTCAGTACAGAAAGAGAAATTCTGCTTCACCCGAGGGCAAAATTTGACCTAAAAATTATTCAGTAGCCTGTATGTTTCTGCCAAAAGCTGCGTCTTCCTGTATTGCAGCATGTATTTAAATACTGAGTGTATACAGTCTATTCGCTTTTAGCCTGAAAGCTATTTTATGATCTAACTTTATAGTCTTTCCCTTGATTAATCTTAATGTTTTAATCCTCCCGCCCCCATTTCGCTCGGTTTTTGTCTTTCTTCCCTTACTTTGTATTTTAAACAATCGACACATTGAAATACAAGACAGGAGAAAAAGCCTTATTGTCTTTCATGTGTCACCAGGCCTCCCTCCACAGCCACAGTGATCGGGATCCAGGGTGATGGAGAGAGCCTGCTGGAGGAGAGGAGGGGAGGGGACTCACAGAAAGGCTGTTCTGGTGAGACAAATCACACCACATTACACTCCTCTGTCCTGTTTAGTCATCCCATTGGCTTTTCCATACATTTACAGGCACCTGATAGAGCACACTTTAGTCATCCCATTGCGCGCTGAGCCAGTATTAGGTTTGGAGTTTTGCTCCATTGTTGTTGGTTAGATCTGCTAGCCACATATAATAGAAACTGAAGATTTTGACAGATGAAGAACACATCCTGTTCATATATTTATTTAACAGAAACTGTCACAACCTCACTGTTTTCTGATCTGTTTTCCTTTGCTATGTTAAGATTGTGTCAATAATTGGTGTAGATCTACACTGGAACGACATGGACACGTCCCTAATAACTTGTCGTTGTTCTATCGTCAGTTTCTATTATATGTGGCTAGCAGATCTAACCAACAACGATGAAAACAAAATGATGAAAGATTTAGAGTAAGTATGTTTGTTACACTTATAATCTTAGAGTGGTTATAATTAGGGCTGTCAGTCGATTATGTGTAATGTGCTTCAGAGATGTTCTGGCCTACACATCATATTCTACAGACGTAAAAAAAACATCTTTATTTGGAACAGATGCCTGCACAAATCAGACCATAATCATTTTAATTAAATTGAGAATAATGATGTAAAAAAAATCATTCCCTCTAATATTGAAAATCATATCGCAATTGCAATATCAGTTAAAGTAATCGCAATTAGATATTTTTTCAACATCGTGCAGCCCTACTTTACATTATTAAAAGTTTCACACGGGTAAATGACGGAAAGGCTTTTATTGTGAAGGAGCTACAACAGGGAAAGCCTTATTTGTCACAGAGTTTAGCAACTTACATCTACGGTAAGTGCAGACCAATTTTGTTTTGCACATTTTCAATATTACGGTATTTTGTTGGCGTACAGTATCAGTTAGGTGAACTTATTAAAAAAGCTGCAGGTGGCAGGCACATATTGCAGGTTGATTGTTGGAAGTCAAACCACTAACACATCAAGACAAGCATCGATTTCACCGTACTGTGCTGTTGTATAGAAAAGCAATTGTGCATCACAGCGCAGTTATTTCAATTTTATGAAAGTTAACCTCTAGTTTATTTCTTTCATAATATTGACAGGTTCATTAATTAAGTTGCAGATATTGATCCGATAACTTGTTTAAGGCACTCATACTTCATATAACTGCTAATTATCTCCCATCCAGCACTACAAAAATATTTCTCTTCCAGCTGCCCCTTTCTGCTCCATTTCCATTTCACCTTCCTCTCTCTTGTTCTGTGTGTGTTTCTCCATGTGTGAACACATTGCAGTGTTGTTCCTCCTGGAAGCTCCACAGTGTAGCGCAGCTCTTTCATGTATAATTCAAACTAGTTCTCTTTTAGTTTAGCTACAATCTGCTCCGACCCTGTAGGCTCTTACATGGTTAAAAATAGGAGTGTGGGCACGTCTGTCTATGGGGGGGTTGTGTGTTTGCATGTGCACACCACGAGTGTGTTTGTCTGCTGGAGACGATGCGCTTTCCCATCAGCATCATCGTGTCTTGGGCATGCTGTGTGTGTATGTTCAAGTGTGTTTCATGTGTGTGAGCAGTACCAATTCAAATGGGAGGTTTGATAGATTAGGATGAATTATTTTGTAGATGGATTTGTGGTATAATATTTGTTGTAATATTGTTGTGACAAAAAATAATCCATTGAGATATTCTGTCAACCTACAACCTATAAGTGGGTCAAAAATGACCTGAATCAGAGTTAGAATCAGTACTTTTTGTTCATAATAAATATATGCTATCTTTGCACAAATTAATAATTAGAATTCTGCACAAAAATAATTATAAAGCTTTCTAATGTTTAATTGTCATTTTTAACTAATTCTAAAAGAAAAGGGTAAGAATAATTTGCATTTCAGACTACCTTGTTTCTGGCTGCGATCATTACACAACTGTTAACTTTATCGTCACTTTTACTTATGCAGATGTGACGTTTTTTCTTTTCACTTGGGGTTATCAGAAACAGGATTTTGAGGAATATAGCATGCTGAAAAAAAATGGGGGAAAAACAGTAGCCTTATCATTTTTGACCCAGCCATGCATCTCAGGGTTAACATCTCTTGGTGTCTATGTTCTGTTGTGTTGCTGAGGCCCTTCCTTCCTTTCCTGCAGATATTTGAACTCTGAACTGTTATGCTTTCTCGCAGCTCAGCTTTTTGCCGGTTTGCCTACTTGACATTAAAATGGTGGCACACATGTTGAGGTTACTGCACGTGTTTTTAAAAAGGCTCAAACTTAAGACACTATTGTACATACATTTCCTCCTCGGTTGCCAAAACTGTCATAAAAGTTTGCTTTTTTTGAGGTTTCCCCTTCAGTCTCGCAGATGGTGTACTGCAGATGATTTCCTTTACATTGCAGAACCACCGGAGCTCTTATACTGTTGTTATTGTGGGCAAAATATTGTAATAGTATTGAATAATAATTCCTCTAAATGTGTTTATTTTTGCCACAACCCTAGCAGAGCTACTGCTGTGTTCAGATACTTGCCAACTGTGGTCAGTCGCTCATTAATTCAGGGATGTTGAAGCAAGGAACAGTGTGTGGGAGGCAGAGGGGAGTTTTCTCCGTTGTTGTAACTGTAGCCTGTTGGTAGAAATAAGCTACAAATCAACAGCTTGTACAGAATATAGATAAATGAGTCTAAATGTAACAAGACAGAAAGGCGTCTGTGGTCTCAATCGAAACTTCTCTGGCTGACAACAGACCAGACCTTGTTTATATGAAGAGGTGCTTTATACAGCATCTGGGGCCGGAAATTTGTGGTTATGTCTGTCTAATCTGCAAAGCAGAGAGCAATATGTCGACATAAATAAAGAACACGTGGTGCTGCGTTATCAGATTTCTACTGTGTTGCTGTTTTCATTTTTGTTGAGTACAATCGACCACTAATTTTCACTTCAGAAACACATTGAAATACTTTGTAATTTGACTTTGTTCAGCTGTTCCTGATTTCATTCACAAAACAATCTATGCACACATCAGGTGTATTGAGTTGAGAATGAGCTATGGTATTAAATAAGTACACAGCTTGAGCATCAACAGGTTTCATGCTAGTTTATCCCCAGTTTCTTTTCGACTATATGAGGAAAGTTGAACGTAGCCTTACTTAAATTATGGCAGTTTTTTGCAATAGAAGAACAGACTCTTTCAGGCCTTCGTCATCCCGTTTGACTTTACTTCTGTTCTTTCTAATCTAGCAGAGAGTCGAGAAGGGAAGTGTCCTGTTGTTTCTGATGAACTTGGGGGCTGCGGCCACTCCCGAACGTCCAGCTACGCCAGCCAACAGTCCAAACTCTCAGGTACGCACACCCTACATTTAAAAAAATGTAAAGGTAATTTTCTGATTTGCTGTTGTTGACCTGACAGGGATGGCAGGCAATCATACAGACCATTTTTATGCTTCCATGCTAGTGACTGCCGTGGCCGGAGGTATTATGATTTTGGGTTGTCCATCTGTCCGTACATACGTCTGACCGACCCATTCTTTTGAATGCAATATCTCAGGAACACCTGGAGGGAATTTCTTTAAATTTGGTACAAAGGTCCAGTTGGACTCAAGGATGAACTCATTTTTGGTGGTCAAGGGTCACAGTATCCTCACAAAACACATAACTTATACATAACTCAAGAATTAATATCGCTAATTATGCCAATTTCACACAAATGTCTAATGGGATAAAATGATGAAGTGATGATATTTAGGACAGACATGGATGTAAACTGCAACTGGACTTGGCGGAGGCACACAACAGCAAGGCGGTAATTCTAGTTTGCAGATGTCCAAACTGACTTGTTGAGTGACAGAATTAAAACTAGTTGTTACCAGCCTCAACTACATAAATCTTTTACTGTCCTACAATTATTTTTTACTGGAGAAAATGTGTACGTAAGGTCAAACTGAGAAAAGCTTTTGACCAAAGCGGAAGGGAAGTGATACAATTATTTTCCAGTGACACTCCACCAGAGCTGTTCAAACCTGAGGCTCGAGTTTCCTTTACAGGCAGATCAGATGACTGTAATAAAAGATCAGAGGAAGTAGAGAGATGCACTGAGAGCAGCTCTAATGGCCCTGTAATTTAGATTTTCTCATATTAGTGTGTGGGAAGTTTGCTCTTCCATGGCTGCAGTGAAGTGATGGCCAGATAATAATAATAATAAACTTAATTCATACAGCACTTTAAAAACAAAGTCACAACGTGCTTAACCTGGATTAAAAAATGTCAGGACTGCAATGAGGCAAATAAAATCAGACAAATAAAATAATACAAAAATAAAAAACCCAACCCAAGATAAACACAATAAGAAGAATAAAAACAGATAAAACTGTGTGCTAGTATTAATAAAAAAAAAATGTAAGATAAGTTTTGAGAAGTGATTTAAAAGATGTCAGTGATTCTGAAAGCCTCAGATGTCTCTTACTTGAAATAGCTTCCTGCAGACATGAACAGCATGCGAGTGTGTGTCATTGCAACTCTACTGAACTGCTAAATCTTTTAACATACTGCAAGTTGCAAATCTGCTCGACAGCACAGCAAAAAAAACAAATACTGTACTGTATAATGCCTCATATAAATAGCAGATCATTGACTTGTGAATTAATGTTTTAACACAGATATTAGGCAGTAAATCTTTATCTTCTTCTGTGCTTGTTGTCCATTAGAAAAGGATGTGCATATCTCAAAATGATCCTCTTATTTATGTTTAAATGCAGATTACAGCACTGGTGGTGATGGTACTAGATGCATTTGTAATATTATGCATGTATCTTGGTAGCTGATGTTTGCAATCTTTTGAATGCTGCAATAAACCATGGCAGGATTTCTCAGGGCATACAGTTACTTAACATTACTGTCAAATCAGATGCATTAACCAAGTGAAGTAGCAAATGGCTGCATTTATACAGCGCTTTTATCCAAATCACTTTACAATTTGCCACTCATTATATCCAAAATATATGCAAAGAGCTGCTGGTCAAAGATCTTTGCCGCAGCAGGCATCTGTGTTCAGTAACAAAGCTTAAAAAAAACAAAAAAAAAACACTGTACATGACCTGCTTAGCAGACAGACACAGTTAGCAACTAGCTGGTGAACATAGTGGAGCATTTAGCAGATAAGGAGCCAGATATTTCCTGCAGGAGTTGATGGGGACCAAAAACAGAGTTAAAAGAGTATTGGACTTAACATTTAGAGTGGCCAAATAATCAGTTAGTGCAGATTTAAGAGCTGCTACTGTGTTATTATATTATAAAAATCTTTGCTCTTCTCTCTCAGGATACAGCACAGGTCACTCCCGCTCCTCCAGCATGTCAGAGTTCAGCCACCGGAGAAACCATTCAGTGGGCAGCGCCTCAACGGGCATCGGCAGCATCCCAGAGCCCAGCGAGGACCGGGACAGAGAGTCCAGACCCTGTCCTGCTCTACCTGAACACCCAGTCCCCACCGCCACCACTAGCAACCAAGCGGGTACACCAGTACGGAGTGCCTCGTCCTGTGAACGACTCAACAGGTGAGTCTTTAGGTCATTTGTCAAGTAAAGAAATGTAATTCATGAAAAGTACATCCAGATAATAACCATTGTCATAGTCCTATCTAACGAAGATGAAGCAATGGTGACTCATAGTAATCTCTTTTTAATGTAGGTAATGAGTACAAAACCTGTGTAGCAGTTATTTTAAGGAAGTTAACCAACTTTAGATATAATCACAACTGACACTTGTATCACGTTTTAGGAAGCAGCTGTCATGCAGTAAAAAGCAGCGAGGCAGAGCAGCGGAAGAGTATCTGTGGTTTCATTATGTGGTGTCAATAGGGGTTTTAAGTATTTCTGAGAAATGTTTGTCATTGTGTTTGTGGGATCTAAAAATGTCCAACCATGAATCAAGCTGAGTAGCTTCTCAAACTCAAGACTGGGGATGGTTTTAAGTACTTTCACGGCTTAGAGCTACTACGAGGAACTTTCATTTTAGTGGTCCCTATGGACGGTTTCAGAGCACCAGATTCCCTTTAGAAAAGCTTTCATTTTACTGCATTAGGATCTGACGGTCTGCCCCGCGCAGGTTCTGCTCAAGCATCCTGGGGTTTGTCAGAAGACTGCTCAAATAATATGCAAAAAAAATATGATGTAGATGTAATTGCCAAGCTGCCCTCAGTTTGTAATCTTAGTGTCAAGAAAAGTGTGATAAAAAACAAGCTTTTCAGTAAATGACATAGAACAAAAGGCAGTAGTAAAAAAAGAGAGATACAAAAATGACAGTTAGCCACAAATGTTTGTAGTAGTACTACTGTATTAGCAGCAGTAAGTAGCATGTTTGGTGACAATGTGTCAACTAAAAACAGGTGCTTTCCAGCTGCTTGGATGGAATCCCTCGGCTCACTGGTTGACCACACCCCTGCTTAGCACTAAATGAAATCGAGATTCAGTATGAGAAGCAAATAGCATTTTCAGTTTGTCTCTCATATATCCTCCCCTCAGACACCCTATGAAGCAGGACTCCATGGAGTCTCAGCTAAAGAGAATGGATGACACGCGGGTGGATGCTGACGATGTCGTGGAAAAGATTCTCCAGAGTCAAGACTTTACACCCAGCCTCCTGGACTCCAGTGCTGAAGGTAGGCTACATATCCAGAGAAACAGTCCGGTGTCTTTTATAGAGTCTATTGGAATCGCCATATCTGCAGGTTTTAATTCTCCGTGGTGTCAATGACTACGTTTACATGCACAAAACATTCAGTTTTTTGCCCTTATTACGGAAAAGACAATATTCCTACTAAGCTGTTTACATGGCTAATGAAATTAAATATTGCACTAATATTCCTGTTTACATGCAGCTGTGCATACTCTGACGTACACGCCAGTGGTAGCAGTTTTCTGCCAGTGGAGGACTTGTTTGACCGTGCGAACAAAGCCTCCCTTTTTCCTTCCTTCGAACACCTTCTTGAAAAGGTCGGCGTTACAATATTTACGCATATCCAAAAACCTGTTGCTATTCAAGTCTTTCATAATGTTTAAAAGTGGGGGTGTTTCTTCTTCCGACCAGAAACATGGGCTTTTCTTTTGGGCATGCATCTCTGCCCCAGCCTTGCAAACTGTTGGCTAGTTGGTTTGTGTACAACTCACAGAGCTGGCCGTAAACAGGAAAGAGGCTGTGTGTCGCAAACTGCAGTAAAAACCCCATATTCCTAATGCGCTGTATACATGTTCAAAGAATGCTCCTAAAACCTGAATAACATCGGCTTATCTCACGTCTTAATCGGAAAATGCTCCATTTGGAATAAGGCCTGATTTGAAATATCCAAATGGAATATGATGTTTACATGACCCGTATCAAATTCGAAATATTGTCATATTTTGAATAATAGTGGAATATTAGTGTGCATGTAAACACAGTCAATGTTGCGTATGTTCCCAGGCAGATTTCCCCCATCTTGTATTGTCTCTTCAAGGAAAGGTTAAAGTTACAAAAAGTTATAGATTCTTGAGTTAGGGCCAAAAATGTGTTTTGTGAGGTCACAGTGACCTTGACATTTGTCCCAACAAAATTCTAATCAGTTCATCCTTGAGTCCAAGTGGACATTTGTGCCAAATGAGAAGAAATTCCCTCCAGGCATCCCAAGATATTGCGTTCACGAACATGGAACGTACAGATAGACAACACGAAAACATAATGCACCCAGCCATGGCTGTCGCCGGCGCAGGGGCATAAGAATGCCAAATATTTGCTGGTTCCAGCTTCTCCAATGGGAAAATTCGCAACTTTTCTCTATTTTAAATAATTGTAAATGTAATACTTTGGAGTTCTGGACTGTTCAAGATGTTACCCTGGGCTCTGGGAATTTGTGATTACCATTTTTTTACACTTTATATACCAAAAAAATACTAAAAGAATTAACTATGGTTGCATCTAACGATCATTTTCATATTTCTTTTATCTATCGATTATTGTCTCGATTAATCTATGAATTATTTAGTCTATAAAATATCAGAAAATTTGGGGAAAATGCAATCTTTCTATTCGTATCAATCAATCATTTGTTGCAGCCCTTGTCTGTAATACGACTGTATGTGTTAAATCCACAGCTGCTTTGCAACACAATAACTAACATGACAGTATTGTGTTACCCCACGAGTCAGTCTGTGTACTTTGAGGAGTAGGGCATTGTTTTTCTTTCCAAGGTCTCAACCTGCTCAAAGCTAGGAAAAGAAAGCCGCTGTCAATACATGATTATTTATAGATCGCTTAGCAACTGACTGCTCCTCATGACAAGAATTATACAGGAGGCTGTGGGAGCTCTCTGTCTGTACTGACCGAATGTTACCACAACTCTGTTTCAGAGGAAGGCCTGCGTCTGTTTGTTGGCCCTGGGGGAAGCACAGCCCTGGGAAGCCATCACCTTCCCACCAGGTGAGCACAGGATATTCACTGAATTTAACTCATATTGAATGATTGTTCCTCGTAGTAGATGGAGAGGGTGGAGCTAATTGATTAAGTCTTTTGTCAAAGGTTCAACCATTATTGGCGCTTCCAACTTTCTCTAGATAAGAGTACAATAACTGCTGTCATGGAGATTTTTTTTGTTTTACTGTTTTAGCTTTTATTGCCACATGGCTCTAGGGATGGAAGTATCAGTCTGACGGTTGGTTAAACACTTTGGTTCACCTGCCACATCAACAACTAGTAGATGGATTGCTATGATATTTGTATTATAAACCTTTAGCACCACCATGAGGTTGACATTTTTGGTTTGAGTGAAACATCTCAACAACTATTGGACAGATTGCCCTGACAATTTGGTGCGAACATTCATGCCCCCCTAAGGCTGAATTGTAATCATCGGGTCAAAGTTTCAATTTGTCCAGTACTTAAGTTTATGATTACATAACAGCCTAATGACATTACATAAGCAGATACATTGTAGATATAAGGCCAGGTCATGCTGCAGAGTATATGCTGTTTGTTTGGGTGAGAAAAGGATTCAAGGACACTTTAAAAAGATGCACTAGGTCACAGAATGGTGTGAGACGTTTACTGATATAACTATTTGTAAGACAAGTGGAGCTAGATAAGTAGGGATAACGGCTGGACTACTAAGCAGGTCATGGCATCAAGATGATACTGCCTATCAAACCAGTGGGGCCAGCCACAGCAGTTTAGCTTAAGCAGACACAATGTAGATATAAAGCCGGGTAGCGATGCCAAGTATCGGCTCTTTGTTTGGGTGGAAGTTAAAGGCAGCTTAACAGTAAATTAGGTCAGGGTTAGAGAATGGTGTTGCCTGTCATGGTGTCCAGTGGATTAAATGGCACAGCCCGATACCCAATGCAGGGCCTAGTGATAGGTTGAAACGTAATTTAACAGAAATAGTGGACCTCCAATCAGAATGACCTGTTGTGGTGCAGAAATATTTTAACACTATAAAAAGAGGGAATGATTGATACAATGATGATGCATTGTAAAAGTCTTTGCACACCAAGTCCGTATTCTTTGTATGTGTTTTTTTAATCCGTCATCCGATAAAAAACGTTGTGCACAGAAACCTTGCACACTGAGTCCGATGAGTTTTATTATTCTATTCGTTGCGAAAATTCACAATACGAGACAAAACTTAATCAATTATGTGGGTGCAATTGATAGCGCTAGTCCCAAACGGGGCTAACACATGAATGACATTAGCAAGAAGCTATCATTAGCTGCCTAGTGCAAAATAATTACCGTCTAATCTGTCCTACATCCTTTGCAACCATCCCCGATTACAACCTGTTCTGCATTCACCTGTCACAATCCATCTTTAAATTCTGCATCTCTGTGTTCTTTTATTTCTTTATCATGATGTGCTTTGTGGTGGGAGAAGAAGTGAATGTTTATCAGATGCCATTTTGGATGATGATGTTTGCACAGACAGTGGCTCTGAGTGGTCAAACAAACCTCTTTTGCCTTTTGGCGGATGCGGGAAAAAAGAAAATCGAACCCGTTTCAAAAACATTAATGACGGACTAAAGTTTCGAAGCTGGTGTGACAAACACGATTGACACAACGTATGGTTGTATTTTTAAACGTGCGACGATTTCAGACAAATAATACGGACTTGGTGTGCAAAGGCCTTACAGTAAGTTGTCAGCTCTACTGTGTGATATGTGAGCCAGATGTTACATCAAGTAGCTAATTTTGTCTTTTCCTGTTATCCCAGGGTTGGTGCTGGAGCGTACGAGCAGGTGGTGATAAAGCGTTAGACCTGCAGCCTCTCGGAGGTGGACTGACACTGCTTACATCAAAAAAAACTGGAGGCTGTGTCAATTTCAATCTGCATTCCTAGAGCACACACGTTACCTGATCAGCACCGTGAACGGTTGACATTACAACAGTACCCTCCTGTGTTCATATCTCCTATATGACACTGTAGCTTCTCTGGTAGATTCTTAAGAGCGAGAGGTAACAGTTATTATCTCGGTGTGAATTAAGAGAAATGAAACATTGGCCAGATTGTTCAAAACATTAACATATATGTACCATGACACTGTCCACTCCTCATTTTCTGGGTGTAGATTAGCCTCATCTTTTTGAATTCAACTCTATCACCCAGCATCCAACCAAATTCAAACTGTTAGGAACTGGAAGAAAATGATTAATCTTTCTCTCTAATGGAGGACACTGGGACAGGCTCTGTGTGTGCATCATCAGAACAAACTGAAACCTACACTGAAGAGGAGTATGCAATGCGCTTTCAATACATTCCTTTAGTCTCTCAGTGTTTGTTTTAGACTCAAATAAGATGTTTTATTTAATATTCGCCTATAAGCTGCTAAAAAGTTATAGTTGTTGGCACTCTGACAACTGTTGGTGTTTTGAAGTTGAGAATATTTTACTACATCAGACTTGAGCTATTTGACGAGTGAACGTGGACTGTGTGTGAATGTGTCTGCTATGAGGCAAGACCACTTTTATTAGTAGTAACCGTTATCCTGTTATCTTGGATGAGAGGAGGGATGTGACATGATCTCTTTTAAGGAATGCTATATTGGTACTTGCAAAGAGAAAATGGGAGAACGTGACAATTTGCTTACTTGTAATCATAAGAGGTCTTTGTTCTCATTTGTTTGCATAGCATTGTTTTCGAAATTCCTGCAGTACTAATCTGCCCTACAAAGGAAAAACACAGTTTACAACATATTTGTTTAAAACTGAGGTTTCAAATCTAACTTTTTGACATGAACTGACATCTTGGTAATCAAGGTTCTTCAACTAACAGATCTCAGTAACCTCCATCTTTGCTTTTGACTTTAGTGACATTCATTTGCTTTGGTGTGATTAAGCTACCTTCAAATCACATTTTCAAATGTATTAAATTATATATTACAGTATTGATTTCACTATAAATATATTAATAATAGATGCACAACAACATTTAATTCCTCTAATCTAAAGACTATAAATCAAAATAAAGTTTATTTTCTTAATCAAACTAGTTTAAAATGACAAGAAAGCTGAAAGAACACATTTTATTAATACATACTGTTTTCCCCTCAAATTCCCTAAATATTATCTAAACGCAGAATGCAGTATCTGCTTTTTTTTCTTCTTCTTCTTCTTTGGTATTATGTTTGTCCTATGGAAATTATTTTTGGGGGTAAAATAATCAGTCATAAAATGTAAAAATGAAGTTACTGCTGTCTGTCTTTGTAGGGCAGTAAATACTGAATTTAAAAAGGAGCTTCTATGCTGAATATTACTATAGAAGGGCATATATCTAATGCCCAGCGTTTCAGCTATGTATCTATTGTATACCTATGCTTTGCAACTCAACTACATCTTTCTGAGCTGGCCTGTTAACCAAGAAGCTTACATCAGTGAACAAATGGAAGACCCTGTGATGTACTAACAATGGAATTAATGTGTAACTGATGCATTATGTAGTTTGTTTCATTTAAGGATTGTATAGAGAAGGACTAGTTAAGTAATCCACTGCCATGAAGAAAATACTCAACAGCACCTGTTTTTGAAAAGACCCAGAGTAATAGTGTTGTGTGTGTGTGTGTATCTATAACTCCTAACATCTTAATTGTAAGATTTGAGTCTTAAAACCAGTCTAATTAACCAACACAATCAATACATGAACTATTAGTAAATCTAATCTAACAACAATATAAATGTGATGAGAGTTTTGAAATCCTGATAGTGTCTTGCACGTCAACGATTTGCATTTCCAGCCTAATAGGAGATACAAGTGCACAATTTATTCAGTTTATTAGCCAAAGTACACAACACACTGTTATTACCTGGGACCCTGTCAGGCCTATGCATAATGAGAATATTAGAAGCATTATAACTCGTGAAAACAGACTGTACAGTATCTGTAATCTTCTGTCTCCTGTCATAAGCCATAGTAGAGGTAGGATACTTCCTCTTCTAGATGAACTATATATGTGTTCATATATCAATATCTGCACAAGCGTCATCATCAGTGTATGGTGTTTTAACTATACGTCAGTGTTCTGTTTTTATGTCTGTGTGTTCTGCATGACTAAGACGTCCTTTTGTTAGCTTGCAGAACTCAACGCATCTTCATGTCTTTCCTAATTTGATATTGTGCCATCTTTTAATCTGAATAATGCCACATTGAAGGAACAATTTAATTTGCCTCTTTAGCATGTAGGAAAACATTTTGTTCTCATTACTTCCATGTTAAAAGCAGATATTTGCGCAGCGTATGATGTAACTGTAAGTCAGTGTTCTCATTTTGTGTTTTTATTTTTGGCATGGTTAAATGTCCTATGTTCAAAATCACATCTAAAAAGACCATCTTTGTATCTTTCATTGCTGATATTGTGCCATATTTTTGCTAAATATTTTATTGTAAGAAAAAAATGTTCTCATTACATAGTGAAGACAGTGTTAAGTGTATGATTTATGGCTACCAAATATCAACTATTGGAGTTTTTTTGTGTTATTTGAATATAAATCATTTGTTTTACCTGTGTGACACAGGTATGATTATCTTGGTACCTAACATGTTGTTACAAACATGGTTTCTTCTCTTCTGTGAAGCTGTTGTCTATATAAAACTGTAAAATGTATTCTCCTGTAAAGTGATGTTCTGCGCTGTTCTGACACTGTCCAGTGTTTCCTGTTACAGACTTGTCCTTTCGACCAACATCTGCTTCCTTAACAAGTGTACTGGATGCTTCAAATGTGTACCTTGCACTGTTGAATAAAACGGTTAAAAAACCTTGAGTGTGTTGTAGATTTTGAATCACAATGTGACAATTTCTCACATTTAGAGTTTTATTGTACCATTTACATTTGGACTGTCTAAGTCACCTTAGCCAGTATACTCCTTTTTTTGAGGCCAATTGATATTTATTTACATCTAACACAAAGTGGCAGTCCAAACAAGCCATCTAATAAATTCAAAAGCCAAAGTTTCTACAGTGCAGCTGGGAATTATTAGTTCAACTGCACTGTCCAGTAGTAACCAAGGGAAACCATTTTGCTCATTCAACAAGTCACCTACTTGTCCTGACAACAGAGCTGTATCTTCAGATCAAACTCTTGCATCCCAGTCTTCCTCTGGCTCAGCACTGTGGGAGCACTGGCTGGCCTCTGTATACCCGCTGTCCTCCAAACCATCATGATCGTCTTCTTCAGGGTCTAAAAAACACAAATGAACGACCAGCGTTACAACCACAGAAACCTTTCAGTTATCAAATTCATAGAATAAGCAGCAGAGCAGGAAATAAACATTGCAAGTCAGCTAATGATGCATTGTTAAATCATAAGTGCACTGAGCTGACTTGTAGAGAGTGGTGGTTGGGGAAACCAAGCTTTGTGAAGCATTGTGCAAATGGTACATTGTCACGACACAATGGTGTCATCTGCTGGGCAACCCATGGTATTGCATTTATATTGGAAGTCAGAATAAAAGCGGCGTTACTGCTGTCATTGCCATTTTTCTCAGTAAATGTTATATTGTAAAAGGGACCACTTTTAAACAAAGTCTACAGCTCTGCTTGTGGCAAATTGACAAGCACATCCCATATTCAAAACTAGCGTGACATCTCTCTAATAAGTGTGACGTAACGCCCAGCTTGTGATTTTTTTCCATGTTGAACAGGCTTGGATTTTCATCATTTTAGGGGTAAGGCCACTTGGCCTTTGGTGTTGGCACAAAGGCCAAATGTCAGGGCAGCAAGACCATCAAATGAAACAATGACTTTAAGTCCACGGAAATAATTAATTTAACTTAAGGATTATTTTATTTTATATATATATATATATATATATATATATATATATGAAATATCAATGAAATAAATAGATCAGTTTATTTCACAAAATAATTTATTGGTATAAAAAAATTACCAATATTTATAAGTTGTTTATTGTTATTTCCTACTTTGTTGTGCTGTAGCGTACAGAAATAATACTGTTAAAAGTCCAGTTATGAACAACATGGATCAAAAATGTGTGGCTGGATTAGTTGTTAAAACTACATTCATCCTCATAATTGTTTCATATCTATCTTGCGCATACAGTGCCTGTTAGCAGGAGGCGAATGCTCGCATTTCTTCTCTTCCTTGAAAGACTAAAGAGGGGGGTAGAAGGAGAAGGAGACGAATTTGGTGCATACCCTCAACCAGCAAAGGAGACACATTAGATTAGGCGCGTAGTTTAAGTGGAGCATGACAGAGAGACGCATTTGAAACATGCTGCAAGAGTAACTTGCTTATTAACTTTCACATGTTACATAATATACAGTATTCTTCCCCTTCTCATTATAAATGTTTACATTTTACACATATAATACACATAAAAGTGATTAAATTTTAACAGTACCTTGTTCCTGGTCATCTAGGAGCACAGCAGAGCCGTCCTGGCTCAGTTTAACTTCGGGGTCATCCATCAGGAGATGTCGGAGATTATCGAGAGTTCCACTCAGGGCACTGACTTTGGGGCAGCAGGACCACAGAACAGTCAGAGGTACAGACACACACCTGCCAGCACACACAAAAGGTGACATTACAACATGAAGACCTAATGATAGCCATGTGATGCCAAATTTTTGAAAATATTTTTCAAATGAAAGACCAATAATGACATTCGTGAGAGTTGCTTTTTACTAGCAGCTACATGAAAATAGAAATGTGTGCAAATACTGAAATTTAAGTGAGTTTGGAAGACAACAGCTAACAGTTTACTGTGGTACGTTGCTATTTTTGAATAGTTGGTAAAGCATGAAATGTAATGAGAGAGCTGTATGGTAGGAAAGACAGCATCTTCACAGCCAGTCAGAAGTACAGATGGTACAGAAACAAGGCCCGTGTTTGTGATCCGCACGCGACAAACTGTTTTCTTACACGCCATGGCCACACTGTTCCTCCTCATCTTCCTCAAGGAAACACACCTGCGCAATTTGCAAGACTCCTGTTGTCCTTGGCTGTTAGTCCAAAACAGCTCTCCATCCTTTCCTTCCTCATACTCCACCAGATTGTTCATCTCTGCTCCACATGCTGCTGTGAGAGATATATATATATATATAAAAAAAAAAAAAAAAAGAGAAACATACTGTAAGCTTTTGATGTGTTTAACTGGCCAAGCACATTTTAACATAAACAACCTGGTAGTACAAAATACAATATCACCCTGGAGAAACCTTTGGTTAAGAGGAAAAACATACCAATGGAACTGAGAAAAAATAACCTCACTGAATGTTTCCCATTTTAGACAGTTTAAACATTTCTGATCACTTTTTGCTGGCTCTATTGCTTCCAATATTTGTTTCCATATTATCAAACCAAATACTGTATATACTGTACACAACTATTTTAGGAACTGCGAACAACTGTCGGTATGTTCACCTGTCTCTTTCTCTTCAATCTCCAAGTGTCGCTCCAACGCTCTGAGGCATTCCTCCCCTTCACCCTCAGCCTGTGTATCAGTGGCATCCCCTCCGCCAGTCTTCTCCTCAATCCATCTTGTCTTCAGCTTTTCTGCCCAGTACGACACCTCACTCACCACGACCCTCCGCAAGATGTTGTTGTCATGCAGACTAGGGTAGTTTATACTATACAGCTGATATAGAAACAATCACATTGTCAGATTATTGTGAGACTCCTGAGTATCCAACAGCACACAAGGATTATAATATAACTCAAGAGCCTGATATGGTTGCTGATCAATAACAGCAAGACAATAATTACTCAACCATGTGTAGAAATATGGATTTAAATACTTACTTTTCCTGCCTGTAACTGTTTCATAACTTGGAACCCCAAGACTGAGATCAAAGTCTCTGACAAGCTAGTTTACTCATCTATAATTAAGATTTGTTTTTGACCTTGTGTTAATTACCGGTTTCTATTTTTTAAAAGGCTTACAGCAGGCTACATATGCAGACTACCTAGACTACCGATGTTGTAGTTGCTGATGATCAACAGCAGAGGCTGACAAAGATAACAGATGTCCCTTTTAAACTCACTACGGTCATCCTTCCTGTTTATCATGTTCTGGGGCTTATGAATTTGTTTTACTGCACCCATTTCATATTACTGCATGAAATTATAAAATCTGTTTCCTGTTCACGTCTTCACTCTTGATCTCTTAGAATAATCAGAGCTTGTAAGAGGGGATCTGTCCACTTGTTTATCAATAAATGGCCATATCAAGTATTACTTTTCCTTTTTTTGTTCGGTATAATAAACAGAAAAAAAACAGTATGACTAAATTATTTTAACAATTTGCTCACAAAGCAGGAGGCATTCTGAATTTCTAATTGTTAAGCCCAAGAGGGTTAAATGAAGAATTTGACTCGAAGCCAATAAGCAAAATCTAGTGGATTATATTTGTTCTCAAAGAACAGGAATTGTTTGAGAACAATTTGAAATTTTGTTAAGGGATGGAGGTGTTAAGGTCAACTGCAGCTTGACTTTGAAATTAGTCAGGGTTATATATGATAAATATTAAAGAGATTTGAGTATACCGTGTTTTGAAAAAATTACTTTGGACGAGTACAAAACTTGTTTGTATTGGAAAATAGATAATCAACTTTTTACCCATGCGTTAAGCATGATTTATGATTGCCGCATCCGTGAGGATCACGAGTGTCCGCACGGCCAAAGTGGCGTCACACCATCAGACACTACCCTTCGCAGGGGTTCCGTGCGGCAGGTTTTCGCCTGTCCGTGCACATCCTAATTTTTCTAACTGCGCGGACACGGATGGGCGGCAAAAATTGAGAACTTTGAGAAGCTTTGAGAATGTCTGTTTGCCACGAGGAGAAACGTGCACCAAGTATAAAAGATCCAAATGTTTCCACGTCACGATTCCACATCAGCTCATGTTCGTGCGGCCGTCCTTGTGGAAAGCATAACCGAAGATTTAAGATGAAAGTCGGTATATAAGAATTCTCTGAAAAGATTGTTGTAATATTATATGTTAATATTACATTTTTTGTATCTGCTAAGAGTAAATATTACTTCTTTAAGTAAGTAAGTTTTTTTTAGATGATAAAGTTGTGTGTACTTAGCACATAGCCCCTATGGTGATCTATAAATCAGCTGACTGAATATAAGGATACTGTAAACAATCTCAAACACCCAAAAATGTTTGGTGAATAAAGGGTGGCGTATTGTAGAAGAGTTGCGCAACATGTTTTAATTTGAATAAATTATTCTAACAATCAATTTAAAAAGTAAAAAAATAAAACATGATTTTTATACTATTGTTGCCTTTATTTGGTAGTGAAACTAGAGAGCAACAGGAAATATGGAGAGAAGGAAAGAGGGGAACAAAAATCCTTGTGAATCAATCACATAGCAACAGGTTGTGTCTATGAAGACTGGGCAAACATGATGCCCGACTCAGAAATGACTGATCTATAAAGAAGTTTACTCACCAATGTGTATGAAAACACATCCTCAGCATCATCACCAATCAGCATGTTGAAACCCTCTCTCCCCCCGAGCCGGTGAAACACACCAATCTGGGAGCAGAAGCCGACTCTCTCCTGCTGGCCTGATGGCGCCTGTCCAACACCAGTGAACTCCACCTCATAACCGTACTCCAAACACACCTTCAGAGCCCTGAGTTGGGATGTGATGTTAACAATATTCTGTTTAAATCTGTATTGCTCATTGAGAAATGTTTAACAGTGCTGATGCGTTTTAGGGTGGATTTATCCATTAACCTTCCCTGTCACTACCATCTTCATCAACACTATCAACTTTGTGCTAGCCACTAGAAATGCCTGAAAATGGCAAACCAGCATACCAGGACTTGAACTCTGCTCTGGTCCACTCAAACTTGTGGTCACTGTGCCTGAAACCTGCCAGTCCAGGGAAAAGGGGGTTGAACTCAGAGTTTGGGGTACTGATGATAACAGCCACTGGGGTCATGTAACCAAACACCACCTCAGAGAAGCGCTCCACATCAGCAAGAGTGAGGTGCTCTATGCTGCAGAGAGCCAGGGAAGAAATATGGTGATAAATAATGGCATAGAGGGACAAGGAGAAACAGAAAGATGAAAACCACACTGATAGAGAGAACAACCTGGTAAACAAGACAATAATTAATTGACAAAATATGAAACAAATTGACTAATATTAATACAGAAACTTGAAGATATTTAACTTCAACAGCCCCTTACAGCTCTATATTGGTCACCAGATCAAATCCTCTGAGGCGGGCGTCTTTTTGTGTGACAGAGCCCTGGTACAGCTCAATGCGCAGCTGATCATAACTTGGCTGCAGATAGTCAGTTGATATAGGCGCTAATCCATGCCTGAAAGAACACACAAGCAGAGTGTACACATTATCAATCCACACAGTATTACTTATCACAATAACGAGAATCACATGGTGATATCCAACCACATGTAGATACAAGTTATTTTTAAGCTTGACAGTAATATAAATGTTTAACACAGTAATCACTATGTATTATGAATGTACAATGTTATACTTTTACCTTTACTTTCTACGTAACATTACTTTTGACAACAAAGTTCAAGGACAACCTGAGCAGTTCTCAGCTGATTAACGTTACCCTGAAACGCCACAAGGTAGCGGAACACATTAAGTGGTCATTAGATTAGTCTATATTTCATTTTGATCTTCAGACCTTAAAAGTTTAAGAAACCAACTCTATGATCAAGTTTTTTTGAGAGGCTTCACATGTGGTGCACTAGTAGTGCAGACTAACCTAGGCTCTCAGTCAGTTAACAGATTAATGCTTAAAGGGCTGGGTGATAATTCAGTAAAATGATTTATCAACCTTTAATAGGGATATGATCAAATGGTGTTATTGTTTTACAAAATGATATTGACCAAATGAATAACTGCAAGCAAACAGTATTATAACAAAATGGGTTATTGAAGTTTTAGTTATGATGAAGAGTTGTCTGATATGGATATGGTAAAATGCATGGTGGTGGAAAAGATTATCAATTTTACTGTTTTAGGTGATTTTGAATACATCTAGGGCTGCACATTTTTTTAGATTTTTTTCTTATTATTGATGTGTTTTTTTTTTTTTTATATTAAGCCATTTATCATTTATCATTTAGACTTAGTCTGTCAAGAGGACAGTGAAAAATGCCCACCACATGTTCTACTGGTTGGACAGTTCAAAGTCAAAGATATTTTGAAATATTCACATTTGCTAGAATATTTCCCATTTTTGCCTGATTAAACCCCTGGAACGATAAAGTGATCATCAACATTGTTGATGATTATTTTTCTGTTGATGATCTCATCAATTAATTGACTAATTGTTTTAGCTCTGCATATATCTGCCATACTGTAACAGGTAGTGTTATCAAAAAGAAAAAAAACTGGTGCCCAGCCCTCAATGATTAAATATTCACTCATGCTTTTGATTTTATAAAAATACATACATCTTTTTTTGTAATTTAGTACTGTTGATGTCCACTCCAACCAGTAGTTCAATTTCATGGTGAAACTTCAGTTGTTTGAGAAGGCTGCACTCACTGCACCCCAAGTCCACCACCTGAGGAGAAACAGTCTCTTATCAAGATAAAGAACCGTTAAGAACAATTGATGCGTATAACTTGATTTAACTCTAGGTAGCTTTAGTGTGAAAACTAACATTAGCTCTATTATGTTAATTATGGCGGTCAAGCCAGCCGTTAACGTTTCGCATCTCCGTGGGTCAACCCAGCCGCCCAGTTGGAGTGAACCCGTACTCTGAACTTTATAAATCAGTCTGTATCTAGTCAAAGACGTCCTGAACTGTATCATTGTTTGTCAGAAACTATGGAGCAATGTGTCTTTACAGCACCTCAAATTTCAGAAAGGAAGACATTTCAAGGTAGATATATCTACCTTGAAATGCCTTCCTTTCTGAAATGCATGACTTTTGGCAATTCTCCATATCTATATCATAAAAATGTTTGATTTTGAGATTGTATGTAGTCAGAGTTGTCCTTAATATAAATGTATCAGTCATTGTCAGTATTTTTTTTCCAGCAATCCAAAATCAAAGAATAAAGTAATTTACATCACAATTTAGTATTTTTTTTATTGATAAAGGGACAGAGGTAATATGTTTTAAACTTCCTGTGAATATAATCCAATTAATCTTTATGTTATATACATCATATTTTAATCTTTAATAATGTAAAAGTCTTGATGGCTTTTTTGTTTTTTATATTGGGTATGATGGTGCTATACCAGGGGTCAGCAACCTGCTGGCTCCAGGAGCCACATGCGGCTCTTTAGCTCCTCTCCAGTGGCTCCCTGTGGATTTATAAAGATGGAAATGAATAACTGTTTTTTGTTTACATTTTCATTTTTATTTATCACTGTTTGAGGTCTATGGTACGACAGAGTATTAGGGCCAAATTGAGGAAGATTTTTTTTTTTTTATATTTCGAGAATAAAGTCATAATATGAAAATAAAGTCAGAAGTTTACGAGAAAAAAAGTCGTAATACTATGAGAATAAAGTCATAATATAAAGGAGTAATTTTACGTGTTATTTTCTTTTTTCTCTCGTAAAGCTATGACTTTATTCTCGTAATATTAAGACTTTTTTTCTTGTAAAGTTATGACTTCATTCTCGTAATATTACGACTTTTTTTCTTGTAAAGTTATGACTTTATTCTCATACTAATACTTTTTTATGACTTTATTCTCGTAATATTATGACTTTATTCTGTAGATCTCAGATGTCTTTTCCCTCAATGTGGCCCTAATACTGCGTAGTACATTTACTCTTTGGCCCTCACTGCATTACTTATATACTATACACTTAGACTATAAACTGTGTTACCTTCATCACAATGCTCAAATGTTTTGCGGCTCCAGACATATTTATTTATATATATATATATATATACACACACATATATATATATATATATATACATATACATATATTTATATATATATATATATATATATATATATATGTATGTATATATTATGTTAAGTTAATGATGGTTTGACCACCTAGCTTTGACCAAAAAGTCGTAATATCAAAATAAAGTCAGAAGTTTACGAGAAAAAAAGTCGTAATACTATGAGAATAAAGTCATAATATAAAGTAGTAATTTTACGTGTTATTTTCTTCTTTTCCCTCGTAAAGCTATGACTTTATTCTCGTAATATTACGACTTTTTTTCTTGTAAAGTTATGACTTTATTCTCGTAATATTACGACTTTTTTATGACTTTATTCTCGTAATATTATGATTTTATTTTGTAGATCTCAGATGTCTTTTCCCTCAATGTGGCCCTAATACTGCGTAGTACATTTACTCTTTGGCCCTCACTGCATTAGACTTATATACTATATACTTAGACTATAAACTGTGTTACCTTCATCAATGCTCAAATGTTTTGCAGCTCCAGACATATTTATATATATATATATATATATATATATATATATATACACACACACATATACACACACATATACATATATTTATATATATATATATATATATACACACACATATATTTATATATATATATATATATATATATATATATATATATATATATATATATATACACACACATATATATATACACATACACATATATTTTTATATATATATATATATATATATATATACACACATATATTTATATATATATATATACACATATATATATATATATATATATATATTATGTTAAGTTAATGATGGTTTGACCACCTAGTGACGGCTAGCTCGACCAGTAGTTAACTAATTGGTTAATTGGTTCGGTGTAAAAGTTAGCAAACGTTGCTCAAACATTGACATTGAAGTTAAAGAGATAAAAGTAGATAACACAAAAAAAAAAAGTCCCATTAAGACGGTAGCTTGTTGTGTGTTAGTTACTTTAAAATGTTAAAGAACCCAAAACCACCATTAAGAACTTGATTGAGGTTGTGCTAATACAGCTAGCTAACGTTAGCTCTGGTGAAAAAGTTATCTACGTTATCTACAACGAATTATCGTCCACAAACATTACTCAAACAAAGTGTAACGCTGATGTGTGCTTCTCAGTGAGACTTTACTACCTTTTTGGGTTTGTTCCTCTTGACAAAGTCGACTACAAACTGATGTCTCTGCCTGTGAAGCGACGGACTGAACGTTACGTCCATCTTCACGGTAGTTAACGGCTGAACGCTGAACCACCAACGGAAACAAGATGTCGCGGTTTTCGTGTGATGACGCGGTGTCGTTTTTATTTTTCTGTGGACTTGAAAAAGAGCATCTGGACTCTACCCTATAAGTGTCTTTTGACAAACAAAATAAGAGAAGTATCCTTTAAAATCCTTCACAGATCCTTATCTTGTTAAGTTTAAACAGGACATCAATGTAAACTGTTCATTCTGTGATGTACTCCCAGAAACTCTTCTTCATCTATTCTGGCACTGTGACCATAGCAACAGGCTGTGGAAGGACTTGAGTGTAGATTCATTATTGAAAATATTAACACTGATTTTATTCTATGTCTAGAGAATGTTTTGTTTTGGTTTCCATAAAGGTGACAGTAAAATCAAAGAACATTATATTATTAATCTTATTATTCTCTTAGCTAAATTTTATAAACATAAATCCAAATTTAGTAAATCTAAACCTTCATTTTTTGTATTTGAACATGAAACCAAACAATACATTAAATTGATTCCCTCCTTCGAAAACAAAAAAAAAGCTATTAAGACTATAACTAACTTTATGCACCTCCTTTAATATATTCATCTAAATGTTTATTTTCCCTGGCTTTGTACTTGTAAGCTGTTTATCCCCTGGCATCTGTTATTTTGTCTTGTTGTTCCTTTTACAGTTTTGCACGTCTTTGTAATTGAATCTGTATGACCAGTTTGTTAAATAAAGGCAAGAAGAAAAAAAAATGTCCTCATCTATTCTTTTTTTTATTCACTGTTTTACATACAAGAATGTTCTGGATGACTGTAGCCAACTTTCTAGAAAAATAACTTGAGATGAATGTTGAAATAAATATGTTTGATGTAAAGATATATTTCAAGTCAAGATAAGATTGGAAATAGCATGCTGTATATAATACAATTACTTATTATTTTTGGAAATTTTCATATCCATAAGACAAAATGGTCAAGAACTAAGCCAACTTATCCTGCATTTTATTAATTAATTTAAACAGTATAGCACCATCATATCCTATATTAAAAAAAAAAAGCCATCAAGACTTTTTAAATTATTAAAGATTAAAATATGATGTATATAACATAAAGATTAATTGGATTATATTCACAGGAAGTTTAAAACATATTACCTCTGTCCCTTTTTCAATAAAAAAAAAATACTAAATTGTGATGTAAATTACTTTATTCTTTGATTTTGGGTTGCTGGAAAAAAATCCTGACAATGACTGATAAATTTATTTTAAGGACAACTCTGAATAAATACAATATCAAAATCAAACATTTTTATGATACAGATATGGAGAATTGCCAAAAGTCCTGCATATCTACCTTGAAATGCCTGACTTATATTATTCAATTATTTGTTATATATATTTATATATATATAACACAAACCCTGGCATTATGAAATATGTAACTATTTTTGTTTTGTCTTCTTTTGTCTGTATCTGTACCTCTGTTAATGAGCATGAGTTCAATAAAGAAAGCATTATAAAAAAAGTATTATTTTTTATTTTTGCTATGGAAGTTTGTACTTAAGCCTAATGACTTTGGTGATCCGCTGACTTTTCCTCTTAGCGCCAGCAGGACTTATTGTGTCTTAATTGCTATGGTCCCTATTGTTCACACCGTCTTGATAGATGATGATGTCTCAAACCACAGGGGCGCGCCTCCAATCAAAGGTGTGAAGAAAACACAGCTTTTAACATAAACACATCATACAGTTCTCATTAAAACATGATGATGTAATAGTTTGGCAACAGGGAAGGTTGTATCCCCAAAACAATATGGGCTGTTTTGTATTTCAGTCACTTATTATGAAATTGTGTCACAATGCCAAAATCATGGCTCAAAGCAAATAAACAACAGACCATAGTGAACATGAGCAAGTTATGTAAGTTTGTGACAAAGCAGTACACATAGTAGGCTATACAATATGAACACTAGACTGCTATAACTAAATTTAATTTATTTATTTTTATACTTTTTTGATTAATTTTGGAACATCCAAACCATCACTCAGCGCTGTATCTTATAACAATAAAGTTTTAAGTAACCGATGCCCAACATGAACTGCACATTTATACCAAATCATACAATAATCTAATATTACCATATCATTAAACCCTGACACAGGTGGTTTCACTCATTTTGCCTGATTAGAGCTCAGGTCTCTTTGGGAGCATATACAGCCTGTGCTTGATTGGCATTTCTCAGATGGTCCTGTTTGCATTTCGCACCTGTTAGTGTGGAACAAATTAATAATTTATATTAGTGCACTGAGTCTGGTGATCTCCTGTCATTCCTATAGCATAACTTTACTCAACCTCAAGCTGAGCAAAGGTCTCATCAGCCAGAATAAGTGAAAACACCTGTGTGGGTGTTTTCAGGACCTCAAAGGAGTGGTTTTGTTTTAAGCAACTAAATCTACTTTGTTAAAGGGTCAGTTCACCCAAATTCAAAAATACATGATTTGACATTCTATGACATTGACATTTTTTTTTTTCTGACATTTTACATTGATTTTGTGCAACAAGTTCTAAAATATAATATTATTGTCTCTCCTCACCCAAGCTCCCAGGAAGAGCTCCAGTCGTGATGCCAATGTTCGTAGTGGCCAAACAGTGGTACTGCAACTTCCCTGTCTGTCACGTGATGCCATTGGGCCCAAAAATACTTTTTCCCATAGACTTACATTGGGAAAGAAACATCTGTAACTCAACTTCCCAGTATGAACACTTGAATAGCCCTTATTTAAATCATTAGGTCCTAAAAGTTGTAAAATGCACTAATAGCCGAATCCAGAGTTATTTCCCTTCCTCCGTTTATGTGAATGAGCCCCAGACCGAGGCTGGAGAAAGGGCTGGGAGACGGAGTTAGCAAAACGTGACGACAGCATGCCGGCTGTGACCCCATGACCGAGCCATGTGACCAGGCGGACGCTACTGCACCTGCTCCATGGGCCCCAATGGATGCGGGAGATACCCAGAAGATCCGGGTACTTTTCCACTCGGAAGTCGAGCCATTTTGGCATCATCGGCCACTGAGCAACTTTCATAGGAATGAACGGGGCCTCGCCTCCAACACTGTATCCAGTTCTCTTTATGCATCCATGTCCTCACCCCCTTATCTGTGAAGCACATCCGTACTTACCACACTTGCAGACTCTCTTTGCAATTAGTGTGAAATTCTCCTGGTGAGCTTAACCGTAGCGATGGTAGACAGCAAGGGCCAATTAAAGAATTGCGATACAATATCATTTCTGATGGTCATCACGTTGCATGCTGCCACCAGTGTGCAGAGTTGATGCAAAACAAAACGTGGTCAATCAACTTATGTGTTGTAGTGATGAGAGTTTGTAGTGAAGTAGACCTATTTCAGCAACCCACCAATGGCAGCACCTTTATTTTATTCGCCAACATTCAGCATTGAGCTGGAATCATATCTGGAAGTCCAACATTTCCTCTCTTTTTAATGCTTTGCAACTCCTGAAGGAAATATCTGGCTCTTTAGCTGCTTAATGCTTCACTATGTGCACCAGCCAGTTGCTGACTTTGTCAATCAACTGTTTGTCGCTCAGCAGATAGCGTACGGTAGGTTTATCAGAGCTTTTTCGCTTAAAACAGCTGATAAGATCTATGAGAGTGAACCAAAACAGGAAAGTTGTGGGCTGTAACATCAAAACAATTTGTTAAAAGCATGAATGCAGAGAACTGGATCCAGCCTTAGAGGCGAGGCCTCCGAGTATAAAATTAGCCGGATCTTGAATTAAATATAATTAATTTTGACACTGTATAATGTCAGCATTCTCTTGTGTGCATGTCCTTTTTGTTTTCTACAGAGCTTATTACCATCTGAGACAGGGAATGATGATGGAATAAAAGTCTTGAAGTCTAAAACCAGTGGAACCCTGAGCTGAAGCTAAACTTTGTGCTTTTCAGCATAAAGATTCCTCGTACCCGTGCCCTGAAGTACTCAAAGGTTTGATCCAGTTTTAAGATCATTTTAATAGACTTTTGGGGAAGTCAAACGTTGCACTTCATTTTCTATAATTTTTGTTTGTTGTGATCAGTCAGATGGTCACTTTTAAGTTCCTCACCAAATTTCACACATGCATCCATTACAGAGTATAAGGATATGATGCATGGATGTATTAAGAGAACTGGATACAGCGTTGCAGGCGGGGCCCCGTTCATTCCTATGAAAGATGCTCGGTGGCGCATGAAGCCAAAAATGTTTGACTTACGAGTATAAAATTTCCCAGATCTTCCGCACTGCTTTTGCATCCATGGGGCCGTAGAGCAAGCGCACTAGCACTTCATATAACCCCGGCTCCCAGCCCTCAGTCTCGGCTCGGGATTTGGATATTAGTGCATTTTAAGTGTTTGTACTGGGAAGTTGATTTACCTAAAAATTTACAGACGTCTCTTTCCTAATGTAAGTCTATGGGAACAAGTTTTTTTGGGCCCAATGACATCACATGACTGACGTGAAGTTATAATTGCACCGTTTGGCCATGATGTAAAATTTGCTTCAAAGCCCAGCACGCTTCCTACGGGCTTGGTTAAAACACACTAAGAGCGACTTGTCCTTTCGCATTACACATAGTCATTTGATCCATTGTTTGTATAAAAATATTGACTAGAGCAGCTTTAACTCAAGTGTATTCAGCCACATAGTTATAGTTTTGGTTTTATTTGTCAAAAACTGCACAGTGGATCAATGCACAGTGGACAATGGTATTTTTAAAGATGGAGGGAGATGTGGGCAGTACAAAATGGCGTGGTGGAGTGAATGATGTAATGGAAGAGTTGATGATCAGGAGTTATGGGAAAAACAAGCTGATGGGAGAACGTGTCTGGAGAGTAACAAGAGGAGGAAGAGGAGGAGGAGGAGGAGAGGGGGGGGGCAGCGGGAAAGATGATGGAAAAGAAGAAGGTAAGAGATAAATATCTCATCTCAAGAAAAGTTGAATCAGAGGGCTGCTGGCAGCTCTCTGTTCAGATCCACAGTCTCCATCTCTGATGATGATGGAGACATTGGCAGCAGCTGACTTCTGCTTCCCTCCCATCAACACCTCCTGCAGGTCAATGTCTGTTACTCCTCAGGCTGTGCTCATCAAAACACTGCTGTGCTGCATCACTCTGCTCACCGTGATGCTCAACTTGTTGGTCATCATCTCCATCTCTCACTTCAGGCAGAGACACTTTTCTTGAAATATGACAGCTAATAGTGTGTATGAGTTTAAAAGAACAACTTTAGTTCACCCTCTATACAAGGTTTTTGACTGTTTTGAAAGATCTCAGTACTTTTACTTGTAAATGAAACTTGCATTATGTTTTTCTGTATAAATGTGTCACTATAGCAATTAATCATGATAAATGTGTACATAATAATACCACCAAACACCTGTAGTAATGAGTTCAAACAATGTGGAGCTGATTGATATTATATAGCTTTACATAAAGGCCATGTAGAGTTATGTGTTCATATTGCTGGGTCTCTAAAAGTAAACATTCAACTCATTTGGACTGAATATGATGCTCTTATAATCATAATCTCTCTTCCTCCAGGCAGCTCCACACCCCCACCAACCTCATCCTCCTCTCCCTGGCTGTGTCTGACTTGCTCGTGGGCCTCGCAGTGATGCCGGGTGCAATCGTCTCGATGCAGTCTTGTGGGTTTATGGGTAAAATCACATGTGCTCTTTTGTACCTGTTGAGCTTCAGTCTCACCTCTTCTTCTGTAGGGAACATGGTGCTCATAGCTGTGGACCGCTACGTGGCTATTTGTGATCCTCTGCGCTATTCTTCCATTATAACACCAAGCAGAGTTAAAATCTGTGTGTCTCTGAGTTGGTTCTGCTCTCTCGTCTTCACCTTCACGATACTGAAAGATCACTTGTCACAAATAGATTTGTCTAATTCCTGCCATCAGGAATGTGTGGTTGTCATGAACTACATTTCAGGGGCAGTAGACTTGCTTCTGACCTTTTTTGGCCCCGTCACTGTTATCATAGTTCTGTATATGAGAGTATTTGTAGTGGCGGTGTCACAGGCACGGGCCATGCGCTCTCAAATTGCAGCTGTCAAATCAAAAGTGACTGTTAAGAAATCTGAGATGAAGGCAGCTGGAACTCTTGGTATTTCCCTTCTTGTGTTTATACTTTGTCTCTGTCCGTACTACATCCCTTCTCTAGTAGGACAGGACACCTCAAGCAATTTATTAGCTCAGCTTTGGCTGTTCTTTTGTAACTCCACTTTTAATCCTCTCATCTACGCCTTTTTCTTCCCCTGGTTTAGGAAAACGGTTAAAGTCATTGTCAGCCTTCAGGTGCTGCAGCCTGGTTCCCGTGAGGCCAAGATCATGTAGAGAGAAATAATACACTGTATACAAACCGACTTATTTTATGAAAGTTAATTGATGATGACGTAAATTTGAAAACAGGGAAAGTACAATGTTGTGACATATAAATGTATTTACTTCAGTAGGACAGCTAAAAGAAACATACTGTATGTGGGCGTTTCTGCAACTATGGGCATTTTAAGTACCAGCAATGACATTCGTATGTTAAAATTTGCAGTGCAATGCTTGATAAATATATATGGTGCTATTACCCATTGACATAAAATATAATTATGAAATGATGTGATTTAATAAAATTTATGAAGCATTTTTTGGGTCCACTTTCTTCATGTCCCACTTCATCTTCATGTTACAGCAACAGCTTTAGGTGTTGCGGTAAAGACATTAACATTAGAATTGCAATATCTGTCATAAAAAAACAACATATTTTATATTTTTTGTGTATGAAGACTGACATCTATGGTTAATGTCTATATTTTTCAGGGTGTAGAGAAAATCATGAAATCCCCTATTTAAAAAAAAATCTTTTCATATTAATATTTACAATGATGCACAAAGCTTGATGAAAATTAATTTAAATGTCTCGAAAACATTATAGAAATTAAAACAGGAAACATTTTGTGTACCTGTTTATACGTATTACATACTCTGATGGTTAAAAATCATAGAGGGTGATTTTTTTTTTATTTGGGAGAGTCAAAAGTGACAGTAGTTTCAGAAGCACCCATGTATGTAAACCACTATACTTTTGACCTTTGCCAGTTAAGATAATGGAGATTTGGTTTAGAAAAGCTATTGAGTTATTTCCTGTCAGTGTGTCAAATAGAGCAAGGTATGCTTTAGGGCGTGGCTACCTTGTGATTGACTGGTCGCTACCACGGCGTTGTCTGGTCTGGGTGTTGTCCGTGTTTTTGTGGGTAGGCGCCAGGGGTAGATGAGATTTGCCCTGAGATGCTGAAGGGCTGTCGTGGCTGACACGCCTCTTCAGTGTCTTCTCATTTTTAAAAAGGGGGACCGGAGGGTTGAAATAATGTGATTTAATCAAATTTATGAAGCATTTTATGGGTCCAAACACCACTTTTCTACATGTCCAACTTCATCTTAATGTTGTAAAGACATTAGACATTAGAATTGCAATATATGTCATAAAAAAACAACATATTTTATATTTTTTCTGTATGAAGACTGACATCTATGGTTACTGTCTTCTACATTTTTCAGGGTGTAGAGAAAATCATGAAATCCCCTATTAATTTTTTTTAAATGTTTTTATATCAATATTTACAATGATGCACAAAGCTTGATGAAAATTTATTTAAATATCTTAAAAAATATTATAGACTTTAAAAAAGGAAAATGCATAAAATGAGTGTTACTGTAATGTTGCGGTAAGGACATTTAGTACAAGAACAAGTGATGAAAACCATAAAAAATAAACATGTTACAGATTAAAATATTAACGACTATATATATTTTTGTGTATCTGTTTATATGTATTACATACTCTGATGATTAAAATTAAAATTCCTAGAGGTTGATTTTTTTTAATTTGGGAGAGTCATAAGTGACCGTAGTTGCAGAAGCACCCATGTATGTAAACCATTATACTTTTGACCTTTGCCAGTTAAGATAATGGAGATTTGGTTTAGAAAAGCTATTGAGTTATTTCCTGTCAGTGTGTTTAATATTAGTGCAATTCAAAACTGAACGGTGTCCCCTAATGAATGAAGTGTAGTAGGTGTAGCCTTTACATTGCAAGAAAGAAAGAAAAAACTAACTACATTATGTGGCATGAATTGATTAAATGGCCAAACAGAGTGAATGCCAATATTAAAGTGGAAGTACGCCCATTTACCAAAATTCATACATGTTATTCCTATGGTCTAACACAGTCCAAAAAATATTAGTAACCATTAACAACTCTCCCAAATCCAAAAACCAGAGTGCTAAAACTCAAACTTGTGATGTCATAGGGTATAACGTGTGGAGCTGCTCCACAGACAATGAATTGGTAAAGATGTTCTAGATGACACTGAGAGCACCCAAGGGTGTTCTGAGTATGAGGGAACATTTTCTGTTTCACAACTGACAACACTACAGTAGAATAAAGCTCATTTGGGTATAAAAAAGAAAAGAAACATCCTGTGAGTCCACAAAATCAGTCTCCAGTCCAGTGTCTATGTAAGTGGATCTGTGGTGTTTCATTAGGAGGCACCAGTGGTTCTATACTTTGGCCTGGAGTAGTTGCTTTGGGTGATGGTGTTTTTGGCTGCCAGCCTGATGCAGTAGGTGGTCCACGGCTTGAGGTCAGTCTCTTTGTAAAAATCTCCTTCCAAGTTTCTCACTCTATGAGTCCGATTGGTCTTGTGTATCTCCTGAATCACGACTGTGTACTCTGTTGCATCCTTCACTGTTGTCACATCCACATACAATAGACATAAACATAAACATTGTAAACATGAGTTTATGGTCTTACATCTGCCTGAGATTCGCCCTGAGATGCTGAAGGCTCTGGACATTGTTGGGCTGTCGTGGCTTACACGACAGTCGTGGCTTACACTGCAAGCGTCTTTGAGTTCTTTAAAAGCGCTATATAAGTTGAATTTATTATTACATGCCTCTTCAGTGTCTTCCCATTCTTAAAAAGGGGGACCGGAGGGTGTGCTCCAATTACTGGGGTATCACACTGCTCAGCGTCCCCGGGAAAGTTTATTCTAGGGTGCTGGAAAGGAGGCTCCAACCGATTGTCGAACCTCGGATTAAGGAGGAACGATGAGGATTATGTCCTGGCCGTGGAACAGTAGACCAGCTCTTTATTGGAGGGGTCATGGCAGTTTGCCCATCTAGTCTACATGTGTTTTGTGGACTTGGAGAAGGCTTACGACCGTGTCCCCCAACATGAATAACAAGTAACGAAACGGACCACTTCGCTATTTATTCTTCTGCCTTGTCCCTCAAAGAGGGTGAGGCATTGTTGTTTTTGGCTGGCTGTGTGTCACTGCAGCGCAGACGGTGCATGCAGATGAATTGTGCCCGGTAGCAGCATGTAGGGAGACGGGCGCCGGTCTGCATGTGTGCCACAGAGCTGGTTGTGGATTGGCAAAGTTTCACTTTGGGGGCATTATGTGACCAGGCGTTAATTGACTTGACGAGGGTGCTTTCCCCGTGTGCATTTGTTTTTTATTCAAAGAAAATTACTTTCTTTTTCCCGTCTTGATGTCAATATGCAGGCAGCACAGGTATCCAGCTGGAAAGCAGACGGTCAGCAAAGCAAAATTTCAAGGGAGTAAAGTAAAAAACAAAAACATATATTCAATACAATTAACTTAGTCTGATGTAGTTTTAAAATGTTTTTCCATATGTTGTCATGTAGGGAGAACAAAATGGCGTGGTGGAGTGAATGATGTAATGGAAGAGTTGATGATCAGGAGTTATGGGAAAAACAAGCTGATGGGAGAACGTGTCTGGAGAGTAAAGAGGAGGAGGAGAGGGGGGGAGGGCAGCGGGAAAGATGATGTAAAAGAAGAAGGTAAGAGATAAATATCTCATCTTAAGAAAAGTTGAATCAGAGAGCTGCTGGACTTCAGTAGCTCTCTGTTCAGATCCACAGTCTCCATCTCTGATGATGATGGAGTCATTGGCAGCAGCTGACTTCTGCTTCCCTCCCCTCAACACCTCCTGCAGGTCAATATCTGTTACTCCTCAGGCTGTGCTCATCAAAACATTGCTGTGCTGCATCACTCTGCTCACCGTGATGCTCAACTTGTTGGTCATCATCTCCATCTCCCACTTCAGGCAGAGACACTTTTCTTGAAATATGACAGCTAATAGTGTGTATGAGTTTAAAAGACCAACTTTAGCTTAGTCCACCCTCTATACAAAGTTTCTGACTGTTTTTAAGAGATCTCAGTACTTTCACTTGCAAATGAAACTTGCATTATGTTTTTCTGTATAAATGTGTTATTAATCATGATAAATGTCTAGTTAATGATATCACCAAACTGCTGTAGTAATAATCATAATGTCTCTCCCTCCAGGCAGCTCCACACCCCCACCAACCTCATCCTCCTCTCCCTGGCTGTGTCTGACTTGCTCGTGGGCCTCGCAGTGATGCCGGTTGTAATCGTCTCGATGCAGACCTGTGGGTTTATGGGTAAAATCACGTGTGCCTCTTTCCACCTGTTGAGCTTCATCCTCACCTCTGCCTCCGTAGGGAACATGGTGCTCATAGCTGTGGACCGCTACGTGGCCATTTGTGATCCTCTGCGCTATTCTTCCATGATAACACCAAGCAGAGTTCAAATCTGTGTGTCTCTGAGTTGGTTCTGCTCTGTCGTCTACAACTTCATAATACTGAAAGATCACTTGTCACAAATAGATTTTTCTAATTCCTGCCATCAGGAATGTGTAGTTGTCGTGAACTACATTTCAGGGGCAGTAGACTTGCTCCTGACCTTTTTTGGCCCCGTCACTGTTATCATAGTTCTGTATTTGAGAGTATTTGTGGTGGCGGTGTCACAGGCACGGGCCATGCGCTCTCAAATTGCAGCTGTCAAATCAAAAGTGACTGTTAAGAAATCTGAGATGAAGGCCTCTGTAACTCTTGGTATTACCCTTTTTGTGTTTATATTTTGTCTCTGTCCGTACTACATCCCTTCTCTAGTAGGACAGGACTCCTCAAGCAGTAGTGCATCAGCTCAGCTTCAGCTGTTCTTTTGTAACTCCACTTTTAATCCTCTCATCTACGCCTTTTTCTTCCCCTGGTTTAGGAAAACGGTTAAAGTCATTGTCAGCCTTCAGGTGCTGCAGCCTGGTTCCCGTGAGGCCAAGATCATGTAGAGAGAAATAATACACTGTATACAAACCGACTTATTTTATGAAAGTTAATTGATGATGACGTAAATTTGAAAACAGGGAAAGTACAATGTTGTGACATATAAATGTATTTACTTCAGTAGGACAGCAAAAAGAAACATATGTGGGCGTTTCTGCAACTATGGGCATTTTAAGTACCAGCAATGACATTCGTATGTTAAAATTTGCCGTGCAATGCTTGATAAATATATATGGTGCTATTACCCACTGACATAGAATATAATTATGAAATGATGTGATTTAATAAAATTTATGAAGCATTTTTTGGGTCCACTTTCTTCATGTCCCACTTCATCTTCATGTTACAGCAACAGCTTTAGGTGTTGCGGTAAAGACATTAACATTAGAATTGCAAT
The DNA here is from genome assembly GCF_015220745.1 of Sebastes umbrosus. NCBI lineage: Eukaryota > Metazoa > Chordata > Actinopteri > Perciformes > Sebastidae > Sebastes > Sebastes umbrosus. The sequence goes on from NC_051273.1 coordinate 10,569,207, forward strand.
ATCTGTCATAAAAAAACAACATATTTTATATTTTTTGTGTAAGAAGACTGACATCTATGGTTACTGTCTACATTTTTCAGGGTGTAGAGAAAATCATGAAATCCTCTATTTAAAAAAAAATCTTTTCATATCAATATTTACAATGATGCCCAAAGCTTGATGAAAATTAATTTAAATGTCTCAAAAATATTATAGAATTTAAAACAGGAAAAATACATGAAATCAGTGTTACTGTAATTTTCCGGTAAGGACATTAGAAGGTCAGGTTCTTATGATATTGCTTGAACTTAATTTGGCCATGGGAATAACATATTGGACTTATTAAATTAGGTGGTGTTCCCTTAAAGTAATGAAAGCCCATGTTAACAATGCAAGTTACTGATGTGTTCCTCAGGTACTTGTGTGGCGATCTAGGGCTGCAATAATTAGTCGCAGCTTTAAATAGACACATGCACGTAGATTTAAAAAAAATAAAAATAAAATTACACAGAAGTGGTGTTTTAATGTTTCACTGATTTTTTTTATTCCTTCATCTCCGGGATTGTTAAAAAAAGATCTGCCAAAGTGTTCACAAAATGAGAAGTCACATAGTACATCATAAAGAAAATATACAGCATGGTTTTAAAAGTATTGCTTGATAAATTATCAGTTTATTTGTTTACACTACTTTTTTTTTAGTTTAACAATCATCCAGAGAATCTAATAACCTATATCTCGAAAATAAAACCATTTTTGATAAATAGAATTTCAGCAATATTCTTTTAGACAGCTATTAATGCCACATGCTGCTACGATACCAGCCGTAATGATGAAAATGTATATAAACTATTGCTAACAAAGATTCATAAGCATTCAAATCTAAAAGGTTCACCTCAGGTTTGATCATAATTTAATTGTGACATGCAAGACGAACCCCAAACAGAAGAATTTTGTTGTAGTTTTGTAGTTGTAATTATTTTCTTTTTACAATTTTCCTGCTAAAGTTCTTAGAGATTGAACGGTTAACAATTGTGTTATGAATGCTACAGAGTGAAGGAAACAAACATATAACCCTTATGATGGTGTTTCTGCTGAGTCCAGTGTCTATGTAAGTGGATCTGTGGTGTTTCATTAGGAGGCACCAGTGGTTCTACACTTTGGCCTGGAGTAGTTGCTTTGGGTGATGGTGTTTTTGGCTGCCAGCCTGATGCAGTAGGTGGTCCACGGCTTGAGGTCAGTCTCTTTGTAAGAATCTCCTTCCACGTTTATCACTCTAGGTGGCCGATTGGTCTTGGGTTTCTCCTGAATCACGACTGTGTACTCTGTTGCATCCTTCACTTTCGTCCAATCCAGATACAAGGAAACTCCACTTACATTTACAGTCAGCACTTTTGGGATTTCAAGATCTGAGAGAGAGAGATGGGTGAGAAATTAACACTTGTTTCATAGTACAGGCCTACGACCTATGATGATTTCAGATTCATGATTCATTACTATGTATCACACAGTGAACCTCTGGGTCTGAAGCAAATGAGGAAGTGCCTTAAACCTGCATTCTCTCTAATAACCATCAGGGGGCGACTCCTCTGGTTGCAAAAAGAAGTCTGATTGTATAGAAGTCTATGAGAAAATGAGCCTACTTCTCACTTGATTTATTACCTCAGTAAACATTGTAAACATGAGTTTATGGTCTCAATCGCTAGTTTCAAGTCTTCTTCAATACAGCATGATGTTCATTTAGTAAATTATGGTCCCATTTAGAGTTAAATAGACCATAAAGCAGGGAATGCTTTAGGGCGTGGCTACCCTGTGATTGACAGGTCGCTACCACGATGTTGTCCGGTCTGGGAGTTGTCCGTGTTTTTGTCTTACATCTGAGATTCGCCCTGAGATGCTGAAGGCTCTGGACATTGTTGGGCTGTCGTGGCTGACACGCTTCTTCGGTGTCTTCCCATTTTTAAAAAGGGGGACCGGAGGGTGTGCTCCAATTACCGGGGTATCACACTGCTCAGCCTCCCTGTGAAAGTTTATTCTAGGGTGCTGGAAAGGAGGCTCCGTTCGATTGTCGAACCTCGGATACAGGAGGAGCAATGCGGATTCCGTCCTGGCCGTGGAACAGTGGACCAGCTCTTTACCCTTGCAGGGCTGTTGGAGGGGTCATGGGAGTTTGACCATGCATTATCAAATCACTGGACGAGGGTGCTTTCAAAAGCAGACGGTTCGCATAGCAAAATATCAAGGGAGTAAAGTAAAAAAACAAAACAAAAACTCAATTAAATTAACTTAGTCTAATGTAGTTTTAAAAATGTTTTTCCATATGTTGTCATGTAGGGAGAACAAAATGGCGTGGTGGAGTGAATGATGTAATGGAAGAGTTGATGATCAGGAGTTATGGGAAAAACAAGCTGATGGGAGAACGTGTCTGGAGAGTAAAGAGGAGGAGGAGAGAGAGGGAGGGCAGCGGGAAAGATGATGGAAACGAAGAAGGTAAGAGATAAATATCTCTTCTCAAGAAAAGTTGAATCAGAGGGCTGCTGGCAGCTCTCTGTTCAGATCCACAGTCTCCATCTCTGATGATGATTGAGTCATTGGCAGCAGCTGACTTCTGCATCCCTCCCCTCAACACCTCCTGCAGGTCAATGTCTGTTACTCCTCAGGCTGTGCTCATCAAAACACTGCTGTGCTGCATCACTCTGCTCACCGTGATGCTCAACTTGTTGGTCATCATCTCCATCTCTCACTTCAGGCATAGACACTTTTCTTGAAATATGACAGCTAATAGTGTGTATGAGTTTAAAAGACCAACTTTAGCTCTTAGTCCACCCTCTATACAAGCTTTCTGACTGTTTTTAAGAGATCTCAGTACTTTCACTTGCAAATGAAACTTGCATCATGTTTTTCTGTATAAATGTGTCACCATAGCAATTAATCATGATAAATGTCTAGTTAATAATATCACCAAACTGCTGTAGTAATAATCATAATGTCTCTCCCTCCAGGCAGCTCCACACCCCCACCAACCTCATCCTCCTCTCCCTGGCTGTGTCTGACTTGCTCGTGGGCCTCGCAGTGATGCCGGGTACAATCGTCTCGATGCAGACCTGTGGGTTTCTGGGTAAAATCACGTGTGCCTCTTTCCACCTGTTGAGCTTCATCCTCACCTCTGCCTCCGTAGGGAACATGGTGCTCATAGCTGTGGACCGCTACGTGGCCATTTGTGATCCTCTGCGCTATTCTTCCATGATAACACCAAGCAGAGTTAAAATCTGTGTGTCTCTGAGTTGGTTCTGCTCTGTCGTCTACAACTTCATAATACTGAAAGATCACTTGTCACAAATAGATTTTTCTAATTCCTGCCATCAGGAATGTGTAGTTGTCATGAACTACATTTCAGGGGCAGTAGACTTGCTTCTGACCTTTTTTGGACCCGTCACTGTTATCATAGTTCTGTATATGAGAGTATTTGTGGTGGCGGTGTCACAGGCACGGGCCATGCGCTCTCAAATTGCAGCTGTCAAATCAAAAGTGACTGTTAAGAAATCTGAGATGAAGGCAGCTGGAACTCTTGGTATTTCCCTTCTTGTGTTTATACTTTGTCTCTGTCCGTACTACATCCCTTCTCTAGTAGGACAGGACTCCTCAAGCAGCAGTGCATCAGCTCAGCTGTGGCTTTTCTTTTGTAACTCCACTTTTAATCCTCTCATCTACGCCTTTTTCTTCCCCTGGTTTAGGAAAACGGTTAAAGTCATTGTCAGCCTTCAGGTGCTGCAGCCTGGTTCCCGTGAGGCCAAGATCATGTAGAGAGAAATAATACACTGTATACAAACCGACTTATTTTATGAAAGTGAAGTCAGTCTAATTGATGGTGACGTAAATTTGAACACAGTGAAAGTACAACGTGACATTAGGACAGCAATTTGTGTACCTGTTTATACGTATTACATAATCTGATGGTTAAAATTCATAGAGGTTGATTTTTTTTAATTTGGGAGAGTCAAAAGTGACCGTAGTTGCAGAAGCACCCATGTATGTAAACCACTATACTTTTGACCTTTGCCAGTTAAGATAATGGAGATTTGGTTTAGAAAAGCTATTGAGTTATTTCCTGTCAGTGTGTTTAATATTAGTGCAATTCAAGACTGAACAGTGTCCCCTAATGAATGACGTATAGTAGGTGTAGCCTTTACATTGCAAAGAAAGAAAGAAAGAAACGACATTACTGTATGTGGCATAAACCGATTAAATGGCCAAACAGAGTGAATGCCAATATTAAAGTGGACCTATTATGCTTTTGCACTTTTTCTCCTTCCTTTAGTGTGTAATATTGTTTTTTTTACATGTAAAAGGTTTGCAAAGATACAAAGCCCAAAGCTCACACCACTGGGAGTTACTCTCCCCCACAGAAACAGTGCTCCTCAACTGCCTGAAACACCTCGCTTGAAGTCCCGCCTTTTCTTCCGTAACGCGGTGATTGTTAGTTCAATAACTCCAACGACAACTTTGCATATTCAGACTTTACACCAACTTGAGCTCGACATCAACAACAGCGGCTGCAGCCAGCACATCAACAAAACCGAAAGTAAGACACTTAACACATGCGCAGTAGGTAACCAAGCACTTAACAGTGATGTCACCAAGTAACACCTTTGCATAATGGCTAGTTTGACACGCCCTCAAACAAAGCTAGTTAGAGCAGAGCTGGAGCGGAGTCCAAAGAGTTTAGTTCGGTTGACCAATCACAACAAAGGGCCAGCTGACCAATCAGAGCAGACTGGGCTTTTTGGAAGTTTGGTTGGTTAAAAGTGTCTTATTCAGCGTTTGGTTGTACAGTGGAAACCGAAAGGATTCTCCATATAACCATGATCACTATAAGCGGTTTCCACTGTATGTAGCTCCACCCTCTTGAGTCACATCTGGTTGCAAAAACACAACAAGGCAACGGCCAAAAACCAAGATGGTGACGGCCAAAATGCCAAACTCGAGGCTTCAAAATGGCAGTACACAAACCAATGGGTGACGTCTTGGTGACTACATCCACTTTTCATATACAGTGTACGGTATCACACTATCTCTAGGTTATGTTTTTATACACTTTGTTACGGCTGTATGTGTTTTCTGTGCTGTTGGCCCTTTTCCCTCTCCAGTAGCTCTGCCCTGGTGTGCTGCACTGTTCAATGAGGTTGGGAAGGAAGTGCTTAAAAGCTCCTGTGCCAGCAGCAGAAGGGAGTGGCCTCTGGTGTGGGGACTGCTGGTTTTGCTGCCTCTCAGCTTATGATTTTTATATTGTCTTGTTCGTATTTTTTTGTTTATAAATCTTATGGATTTGAGTGTTTTAAAGGCGTCTTCTGTGGTTGATTTGGGTCAGTGTTGGAGTGTTGTTCGCCCCAATAGGGCTGCCCAAGGGTGGGGCGTAACACACTTACCTTGGTCCAAACTGGCATTGAATATACTGGCCCGCAAATCTCTTCTTCTGCGAGCTCCTATTGGACCTGAGGAAGGTGAGAAATACTTGTTACAAATGTCAGAAACTGGATTTTAAAATGTCGATATAGAGGAAAAAATGATTAAATGAAATAGAACAATAGTTGAATTGGGCAACAGTGAGGAAATTGTAGCTGTTAACTAGTTAACACTCAGCATTGTTTTCTGTGAGGGCCGGTCAAATACTTTGATGATGGTTTCCTGTGTTGTGCTGCAGATGTTTTCACCCAGCGTCTGTACCTATAATGTCTCGGTTAGGGTTGCTCTCTCCCTCTGCATTGCTGGCTGTCACTTCAGTGGCGTCAGGATCGAAGTCGGTCAGCTGGCAGCTGAGCTCGGTGGTGGTGCTGCAAAGCTCAACACGGTCTGCCTCCGACACATTGTAGACACTGTACTCCGTGGCAAACACTGACGCATCCCAGGAGAGCACAGCAGACTCTGTGTCACCAGTGTACACCACATTCTGCGGAGCACAGGGGACTGGGAAACAAACATTGAGCATGCCGTTAACAGAAGGACAGTAAGATGTTGTATTTTAAGCATGCATCATCATTTTTAGGTAACACTTTACTTTAAGTCCCCCTATTTCACATTTATAAGCAGTATACAAATGTCTAATGAATGGTTTATAACACACTATAATGTAGTTGTAAGCTACGTTTATTCATTCAATAATTATAACTTCTCCCATGAAGACATATTTTATATTATTAAAACTGTATTTTACTAAGGGCTGTAAAATTGAATGTGATAATATCACGTTAACACAAATTTGTGTTAACGCCACTAATTTCTTTAACGCATTAACGCAACTCGCGATTTTTAGGTTGTATTGGGCTCAGTTTTAAAGCTGGAGTGGTGATAATGGTATCATATGAAACTACAAAAACTAAAGAATCCATTGGCACCAACCATGTCATACTAGCTGGTTGCAAAAGAGGTTAAATAACGCTCCAAACTTGCGCTGAATTTTGGCGAGGAAAAACTGTCATGGCCATTTTCAAAGGGGTTCCTTGACCTCTGACCTCAAGATATGTGAATGAAAATGGGTTCTATGGGTACCCACGAATCTCCCCTTTACAGACATGCCCACTTTATGATAATCACATGCAGTTTTGGGGCAAGTCATAGTCAAGTCAGCACACTGACACACTGACAGCTGTTGTTGCCCGTTGCCTGTTGCTTCAGTTTGCCATGTTATGATTTGAGCATATTTTTTATGCTAAATGCAGTACCTGTGAGGGTTTGTTTTGTGTTGTCAATTCATTTCCAATAATAAATATATATATACATTTGCATAAAGTAAGAATATTTGCCCACTCCCATGTTGATAAGAGTATTAAATGCTTGACAAATCTCCATTTAAGATACATTTTGAACAGATAAAAAATGTGTGATTAATTTGCGATTAATCACGATTAAGTATTTTAATTGATTTACAGCCCTAATTTGACTATATTGTCAATCATACACTTTTTGTTTATACACCAGCCTCCACTTATGGTATAATTGTTGAGAAATACATTAATTATCTTCTTAATGTTATAGTGTGTTCTAAACCATTTATTACATGTTTATATTCTGCTAGTAAATGCTAAATAGCGGAACTTAAAGTAAAGTGTTGCCAATTTGAATTTTCTCCACATAAACTCAAACCCAAAAAGAGAGAGGAAGAACATTTTTGTAAAAATATTTACACTAAAAACATTCTTCACCTTCTGTATAAAGTCAGGGATGAGTGCAGTGTAAAGTTACCTGAGACTCCAGTCAAGGCACTGGATGGCTCGCTGACCCCGGCTGAGTTTCTGGAGCGTACTGTGATGTTATACGCTGTGCTGCAAGGCATCGGGAAGTCAAAGAACGTCATGGGCAACCAGTAAGAAGAGACGTTCATCAGAGCCCGTGGGCTGTCTTGGATTCGACCGACTATCTCCACAAGGTACTCAACATCGGGACAGTTGACCCTGTCCCACGAAATCAGGGCCCAGTGAGCTTGGCCTATCTTCTGCATTCGAACATTCAGAGCAGTCGGAGCGCATGGAGCTGAGGAGGAAAGAGATTAGAGATTAAGGGAGTATTTTATTAGCCCACATACATTTTTAGCTCTTGTTCTTCAGGTGTAGTTTACCAGCATACCACTTGTTCAATTTAGTCCTTTGAAAACACATTTTAAAGAATAAAATAACTTAATCTCTGGACTTCTTGGTGGGATATACTGATTTTTACACTATCTTTAGCACCAGACTAGCTGTACTACATTGTAGGTATTAAACCAAATGGCAGTACTGATTATTGTATTATACCTGAGCAAAACATTTTTAATATCTATGTAATATATTTAATAAACACATCCCTGAAGCCCTAAAAGAGCCCTAACTGAGCTTTTCAGTAAAATAAATATAATTCTTGCAAATACGTAGGACTAGAGGTAACACATATCCACATATTTTGTGCTTAATTAACTAATTGGAGTTAATGTGTTAATTATGGTGAACTGTGATATTTTTGAGCTCTAATATTTACCTGCTCCCGCCTGCAGAGGTGCACTGAACGAGCTGTTGCAGACGCCGTCCGAGGCTTCAACAGAGAAATTGTAAATGTCGCCACATTCTAGGCCTTCGATGGTGCAGAAGGTGTCGGCGCTGTCACAGTAGAGCGCGTCTCCGTGCATAGGTTGGGCGCAGCCGAAATACTCCACAGCGCCCTCACTGGGACCCCAAGACAGCACGGCAGAGTTGGTCTCACAATCAATATCCACTGCGAGACCGGAGGGCTCACAGGGCACTGCGACGATAGAGATGAAATAGTTTGAGATTCGAGCAGGAAGCAAATCCAGTACGCTCTACTGTTCCTTCAGTGTGTCAGTTTAACTTGATGGTGAACCAAACAGTAGAAAGTAGCAGCTAGATAGTGCATATTATGATGATTAGTATCGTAACAGAACAACAAGGAAAAACTACTTTTTAAAAAACAGGAATTGATTATTAATGCATTATAGCATGAAAAGAAAACAATATTGCAGTATCATAATGGAGGATGTCTATGCATGATTTCCCAGAGGGCTCTCTGCTCCAATTAGATAGCTTCCTCTTCTGTTCTTAAAATATGACTATTTTATGGCTGCAAGTAGCAATTTGAATACTTTGTCAATTAATTGATTATTTGTATTGTCTATACAATGTCAGAACATTCAGAAAAAAGCCCATCTCGCCCTTGTTTGGTCTGAAAAAACAGTCCAAAACCTGAATATATTCAAACAAAGAAAAGCCACTGTTTGATGTTTTAATTGCCTTGTTTTTTTAATTTTAAATATGTGCCCATGGAAAGCAGAATTGATACTAATGAAATAAACTCTCTACCTGTTCTGAAGGTCGAATTGCTGGGCGGGCTGGTGCAGTTGTCTCCAAGGGCGGTGATGCTTAAGTTGTACGGCTGTCCGCAGTGCAGGTCAGCCAGGGTGCAGTTATTCACTGAGGTGTTATGGTTCACAACATGTCCATCCATCCCTGTGGCGGTCACTAGGTGGGATGTAGCCACAGGGGAGTGTCCCCACGTCACTGTGGCTCCATTCTCCTCACATGATGCTACCACTGTCACATTGACTGGGGCACAGGGCGCTAAAGAGGACAGAATAACCTTAAATATTTCTCTTTGTTTGTATATTTACATCCCCATTAGTTGCGAGATATATCATGTGTCTTTTCTTATGTCATTTCTAAATAAAACTAGTAATGATTAAAGGAATCTGCTTCAGTGAATCAGACTGAAAAATGAAAAATACCTGTTTTGAGCTTCTTCGGTGGGCTTCTGAGGCTGCTGCACTTATCAGAAGACACTGATACAATGATGCTATAATGCATGCCACACTCGATATCCTCGAGTACACACGAGTTGGAAGAGCTGTTACAGTAAGTGAAGCTTTGGTCGTGGCCCTCAGCGGTCACCAGGTAGAGCGGCGTGTCATCCATCATCTCCCATTCAACCAGGATCGTGTCGCTGTTGCATTGGATCTCTGCACTAATGGACGTTAGAGCGCAAGGACCTACAGGACAGGACGCATATATGAAATAATGATATCAGATTAATTCAAAAATGCCTTTGAAAAGCTGTTAAGAAAATTTAAGCATTGTATCCTACCTCATTTCTTGTTCTACTTAATCTTTCAGAAAGGCTGCCTTGTTAAAAGGCCTCATAGGTGCTTCATAGCATTAGTCCTTTATAAACCCTTTAAAACCAATCAGATACTACTGTATTCCTTTGATATTCATGATGCTCCTTCCCCTTTGAGTCAGCAGATGGAAGTTTTTTAAGATTGAAAAAAATCTCAGCCTGCTCTAACAACTTTGTGGTTTTAATATTGAACTGTATGTAGTTTATTATATAGCTCAAAATAGAAGCACAAAGTAAATCCTATATCACAGATGTTTAGTTGTAACCCTAAAGGACTTAACCCAGCTGTTCCCAATCTAGGGGTCACGACCTCTCCAATGGGTCACAAGATGAATATTGGGACAGAAAAGAAGAAAAAATATTTGTTTTGCCCCACATAGAAATTACTTTTGTGGTTTTACTCATATATTTGCTTTTCTGTTAATCATTGATAGTTTTACCTCCAACAACTACTCAAATACACAATCAGACTTTTTGAAGGGAAAGTCACTGTTTGAAGAACAAATGCATGCTGCTTCATTTTAAGCGGTCACAAGCCGAAAAGGTTGGGAACCACTGACTTAACCCATAGATGTCAGTGTTACAGTACTTTTGTGCCAGACAAGATTTAGTGTTTGGTAATGCATTAATATGGTATTCGAGTAAGGGTTAAATCAGCAACAACTGGACTTGGTTTAGATTCTTGAAGACGTTTCATCCAAGAAGCTTCTTCAGTTCTGCAGAATCTAAACCAAGTCCAGTTGCTGCTGATTTAACCCTTACTAGGATACCATGACCTACATGACTGAGAACCTTCACAAACATTAATATGGTACAATGTTTACTGGATCATTTTCCTGGTAAACTTTGAAAGACAACGCTTAAAGGTACAGTTTGTGGGGTTTGGTGGCATCTAGTGGCGTGGTTACAGATTGCAACCAACTGAGTTCCCCTCCGCTCACTCCTCCCTTTCCAAGACTGCGGTAACGTGAGCGACCAAGAACAAAACCGTTGTAATGCTGTTCGCCTCGCTCAGAGGCCATCCTTACCATAATAAAACTACTTTAGGAGCAACGGAAGCCACGGTTTTGCACTCTGCGGCTCACTTTACCGCAGTTTCACAAGCGTGAAGAGGACACAATCCCTATGTAGATATGAAGGGCTCATTCTAAGCTAACGAAAACATAACAATTCTTTGTTTCAGGTGATTATACATAATATAAGATATAAGAAAACATAGTTGTTTTTTTGCTAATAGATCCCCTGAAATGTTACACACTGGTCCTTTAAGCACTTAAAAAGCGGTATATTGAGAGTAGAGATTATTGTTGAATACCTGTCTCAAGCTCAAAGGTGGTGCTGTGATTACTGTAGCAGTGATTGTTGAAGGCAGTGACGTGGAAGGTGTAGAGAGTCCCACATTTCAGATCTGGGACATTACAGGGAGAGGAGGTGGTTCTGCAGCTGGAGTTGTGACCTCCGACCCCTTGGGCCATCACATAGTAGCCGAGGGCTCCTGCTGCGAGGTCCCACGTCACCCAGGCATCGTTTGATACGCAATCCAGACGGCCCTTAGGGTTCATGGGCACACATGGAGCTGTGGAGGGAATTCAGAGTTTTATACCTCCATGCTTTACTTCTTATTCCCTCCTTTGTTTAAAGACATTCTCCAGACACATAGGGATGGCAGGAATTATATTATGTCAAACATACATAGCATTTTTTTGTGTCAAGAGCAGATAACCTGTGTCATATATACTGTATGTAGAATAGCCAATGTGCACCACCGACAAGCACTTTACAATTATAACCGATTATTTTAGTTCTTAATCAGGCAGTAAGGGAAATACACTTATACACCAACTTTCCGAGAATAAGAAGAAATAGTTACAGCATGTAACTCCCATCGATGTATTTCTTTTGTGTGTGGATTAAACAAACGGAATACAGGATATTAATTAGTGAGCTTTAGAGGTGTTGGTAATCACAGTACGCAAGCTACTGTCGGACAGTTGCCTCTCGGCACCAGCTCCTTAATATCATGAGCATTAATATCACGTGACCATAATATTAATCTTCTCATCTGAATAAATTGAATAAGTGTATTTCCCAAAATATTCAACTGATCCTTTAAATGTAAAACACACAACAGAAACACATGCAAACACACAGCTATATAAAAAAAAAAACTGCTGTTGTAACACTCATTGGCCCCTACACCCTCTTCCTACACACTTCCACTTTGTTAGTGCATTCGCGTGGAGGGTCCGCCATATTAAGTGCCATCCCAAACCAATTAGTGGGTTATGAAACCCTCCAACAGCGAGCCTGCATCGATGCCGACTTAACCAGCTGCCTGTACTGACCACGTGCAACACCGTTTTGTGTTCGTCATGAAACACGCTCTGTACAAAAATTCAAGTTTCATGCGATTACCGGTACAAACAAAAAACTAAACTGCTCAAACTAACATAGACGTTTAATACTGTCATACAGACGTTAACAACTTAAAGGTTACGTTGTATTTAGGATCAAATATGTCTCGTCTAGAAAACGATAGATGTGTTCATTCGATTGCAAAGTGTTGCATAATTATATACAACATACTGTACATAAATAACATATATTCATTATTTTTTACACCTATCAGCAGCTACAACCCCATCATAATCTTCAACTGTGCGATACTCTAGTTTATTCTGACATTAGCGCTGCATTTATTTATATTGTACATTTAAACTATATGTATTTTTACTATTCTTGCATTTTTCAGCATTATTTTTTGCACTGTTTTTATATACTGTAGTACAAATAATTCACATATTTCTTATTTATATTTTCTTATAATTTCTCTATGTTATATATTTATATTCTAGAACGGGAGCAAAAATTTCCTCCAATAAATTGGAGTCATATTTATTTTCTTTGCTGGAGAGAGGGAAGTTCATCCCAAACCTTGCCGCTGTATTTATACCCTACACCTTAAAGAAGGTGTCAGCTGTGAGTGTGACTCCATCATGGAGTGGGAGGGTGTAGGGGCCGGATTGTACCTGCTGAGTGTGTGAAGTGTAAGTGAATGAATTTCTGATCTGCATAGCCAAATCCAGGGCATCATGTCATTAACACACGTGTAAATATTGTATTTGAACAAATGGACGTCTGCTTGAAGCTTACCTGAGGAAGTCTCTACCACTGCACTGGGCTTACTCTCACAGTCATCTCTCACAGACTGCACAGTGACGTTGTAGTGCTGTCCACACGGTAGATCGCTCAGGGTGCAGGCAGTGCCGCTGGAGTTACAGTAGAGTCTCGCCCCGTGGTTGCCCACTGCCGCCACATGGAAGTACTGGGCGTCGGGGTTGGGGGACCAGGACACAGTCATGGCCTCATCATCACACTGTGCATCAACAGTCACATTCTGGGGTGTACAAGGTGCTGAGGGGGGGAGGCAGAGGGAGGGCAGGTTAATATAGTATTGTTGAACTACTCAGGATTTCTATGTTCATCATCATCATCATGTTTACAATACCTGTCCGCACGTATGCCTTGTCACTCTCTACACTGGAGCAGGCCTCATCCCGGCCGAACACGCTCACATTGTAGGTCTGCCCACACTGCAGGTCGGTCAGGTCACAGTAGGTCATGGTGTTGTTACATTCAGACTGGTGGCTTCCGTCTGCTGTAACACCCACCGCGTGATAGGAGAGCGCTCCGCTGGCTGGCTCCCACGTCACTGCAGCGGAGTTTGAGTAGCACCATAGGTCAGCCTTGACGTTGGTCGGCCTGCAAGGAACTGTGAGAGAGAGAGAGAGAGAGAGAGAAGACAGATGAGCAGTGAGACGACAAAGTTCCTGTTGCTTAATATTAATATACTTGCATGTATAAAAAGAGAGATGAGATAATTCACATGTCAGCAACACATTTTAAATGAGCCTTTAGAAATCCTTTCACAAGTCTAAGGTAACTAAAATGTCAAAACGTTTGTCAGGTTCGGTCTATACAAGCAAATATTAAACAACAAATTGTGAAAAGAAAACTGATGGACAAAGATAGTTTTCATCTGACTTAAGTGCGGCCTCCCAGATTCTCCAAAGGGGATTTAACAATTCAGAAGTCCAACAAATCTCTCAAAATTATTTATTAATTCATTCAGATTTTTTAATGTCAGTCTTTTATTTCATCTCTCTTTTTTATTTGGTAAAATGTAATACATCTTCAGTTTTAGTTCTGTAAATATATATCTGTTGGCTTTAACTATGACCTAAAATATTTAAGTTATTAATGACAATTTGTCTAAATATATTCAATAAGATTGATTTTGAAAGGATACAGAGTCAATAAGTAAATGCGAAACAGGACTGATGTTTCATAAAATGTAATCATGTGTTTGTCAATCAATGTTTTGCTCTGTGTTTGAAATTTAAGACTTTGACCTTCAAAAATCTGGGTATTCCACCAACTTAAAACCAGATCCAAAATGGACTTTGAGATGGGAACCTTACATTTAGGCTGCCCCGTTCAGATATTTTGCTGTTAGTTAGACTATAATCAGACTGGCGTCAGAATACAAAATGTATTAGTATTATCACTATATTATTACTTTACTTCTAACAGCAACATCATCCCAGAAATGTCCTATTAGGCTGTCAAATCATAGCACTGAACTGATGGAAAATGGCACCTGTCATACTGAACAACGTACCTGACTGCAGGTTGAGGTAGGCGTGGCTGTTGTCACATTGTCCATCCTGAGCTGTCACTGTCAGGTTGTAGAGCTGGCCGCAATGCATGTTGGGTAGCTGGCAACTGGTTGCGGTGCTGTTACACTGAATCTTTTGACCATCGGGCCCAAAAGCTCGCACCTCGTAGGAGGACACACCCTCTCCCTCTTCCCATGACACAACGCCTGTGTCATTACTGCACACCATCTCTGCTGTTACATTCTGTGGCACGCACGCCACTACAGACAGACGGACAGACAGATATGAATGAAGACAGGTATAAATAGAGCTTTAATATGACATGCAACATGCCTTACACGTGAATATTCTACCTGTGTTGAGCTCCACAGCAGAGCTTTCAGCGCTGCTACACGTCTTATCTGAAGCACTGACAGTGATGGAGTAGTTGTGGCCGCACATCAAGTCATCTAACAGGCATGTTGATTCATTGCTTACGCACACTGACGCATAGCCACCGTTACCCTGGGCAACTGTGGTGTACCACATTGCCCCTTTGCTGGGCTCCCAGGAGACCGCCACTGCGCCAGACTCACAAACCACCCGGGCCTCCACCTGCTGCGGCACACAGGGAACTGCATAGGCACAAAGAGAAATATTAATCTGGCATAATGTTTTAGGAACAAAATAGGTCCAATAATCATCCATTATTAGCAATATCAGTGCTACCAGAGAAAATACAACATTTCCAAATATTAATAGAAAAAGACGGTTAGCATATTTAAATTAGACCAATCTGGAACACAGACGTCCATCATGCTGCCAAGGTCTCAACATGTCAAATCTCTTGGATCATCCTCACCTGCTTGCAGCTGTGTCACGTTACTCCGCGAGACGTTGCACACGCTGTTGACGGCAATCACACTGATGTTGTAGGTGAAGCCACACATGAGGTCTGGGAGGACGCAGGACTGGGAGACTGTCTCGCAGCTAGATTTGTCTTCTTCCACACCGAAAGCTTGGACAATGTAGAAATCGGCCCCTATGCTGGGCTGCCACTCCACAAGGGCCGTGTTGGTAGAGCAGTTCACTACGGACACAACGTCTTCAGGAGGACAAGGCACTGATGGAGGAAAGTGAGAGGAAAGAAAATCATGAAGGAGATTTTTGATTAGTGTCAGTTGACATTTTTTACTTTAAAAACTGAATTTCGGGACCATTTGGATTCAGAGAACTGTTGATGTTGCTTTCATGCTGCAGGTACAGATGAGATGACTTAAGAGCCATTTATAAGACGTCTTTTCTTGAACATTGATTTACCCACCTTTGTATAGTAACTTAACACCAAGCTAAAAAGCATTATTGGCTTGACCTCCTCTGGCTAAAATGTTCAAGTCAGTGTATCTCTGACTTAGGGCTTGGCAATATGATGATATATATCGTCAAAACGATATTAAAATGTCTATCGTATATGTGTTTCGCGATATAGGCTAGGCCTATATCTATTTATTTTTTCTCTATAATTTCACTTAAAATTACTATGTTCATTTTGCATTCAAGTTCTTAAAATGAGAAAATACTTTTCAGTAATTTTCTTTTGACAAGTATTTAATTCACACAAGAATATACAAAAATAGGCTTTACCTTCATATAGATTATTTATTTATTTAATAAAATAAGTTTTTGAGGTTTTTTTTCCCCCCCTGTTTAAACTGACTTTCTCCTGGATTATATGTCACCACACATCCAGAAGTTACTTTTTTTTCCTGTTGCAAAAAGACATTTTAAAAATAAATAGATGATCAAACTGTGTGCATTTAAATTAGGATTTTTACAATCTAATTTTCACCCATATTTTTTTGTTTTATTGATTGTTTTTGACCCATGCTTTAACATTTAACAAAATTCAAAATAAACCCCAACAAATTCAAAAAGATTCTTTGGGGGAAATTTAAAATTTAAAATAATGACCCGTAGCTGCTTTGCACCTGTAACCAAAAATAACAGCGATGTCAAGTGAACACACCCTTACACAGCAGCAAAATGAGAATTTCAGCCACTACAGGTCAGTAAAACTAAGTTTCAGTTAGTGTTAAACTGTATTTGAAATCCTTTCCCCACAACTGTAATTTGAATTTATTGAATTAAGTTTTTTTTTTTTTTTTAAAGCTCACCTGAATCCACCTGCAACGAGGTGCTTGGAGGGCTGCTGCACTCCTCATCAGAGGCCACAGTGGTCACATTATAGGTCTGACCACACTGCAGGTTCTTCAGCTCGCAGTTGGTGAAGTTGGTGTTGCAGGTGGAAACATAGCCGCTCGAGGACCAGGCCGTTGCGGTGTAGATCAGGGCGCCCTTGGCGTAGGACCAGTCCAAGAGGAATGAGTCGGTGAAGCAGTCCAGAACCACTGTGCCAATGTCGGGTGTGCAGGGAACTGAGAGAGGGAGGGAAGAAACAGAGGACTGGAGTCAGTGACACATTCACATCCACTAACATCCAAAAGTGATTCACGTCCATCCAGTTGTTCTACCTGATTTGAACTTTGTAACTGGGCTTGGTAGACTTGAGCAGATGTTATCCTCCGCCACCACCTGGACAGAGTAGTTCTGCCCACAGGTCACGTTGGTCAAGGTGCACATTACGCTTGTACTCTCGCAGAAGGACATGTCTCCATCTGTGCTCCTAGCCATCACTTTGTAGTACAGAGCGCCCTCGCTGGCACTCCAGGAGACGAGAGCCTGATTGTTAGAGCAGTCTATCGCCACATCCACATCAGTGGGAACACAAGGCACTGGAGAAAGGCAGAGGGAGGAGATTGTCGTGAGTTTAATTATCTAATCGTGGAGTTATATGAAGTTTGAGATCATCTAGACAAGCCTTCATTTTAAAGATGTCTGATACCAAATGAACTGAGTACAGAACACAAACAACAGTTAAGACAACAATAAGACAACACCGGGATCATTTTGCAAACAATTATGTACATTTTCTTCCCTTAAAGCCCCTTAAACTCTTGAACAAAAGTATTTATACGCCTTCTGTTTGCAGAATAAAAAAACGCACGGAAGAAGTATAGAGAAAATGGATCAAAGAAGTTTAGAGAATAGAGTTGTCTCACCTGACAGCAGTGTGTCGGCCTCACTGGGGTCAGAGTTACACATCTGGTTCGAGGCGACGACCGTCACCGTGTAGTTCTGTCCACAGTGGACGTTGGGCATGCCGCACCGCGCGCTGTCAGACCAGCAGCTTAGCGTCTGGCCGTCTTCCTGCGTCACCGTGGCGGTGTAGAAGTCTGCCCCGGCCGAGTCGGTCCACGAGACCACGGCGATGTTAGAGAAGCAGTTCATGAAGCTGGAGACGCCAGTGGGTGGGCAGGGCTCTGAGGGAAGGGGGGGAGAACAGACTGACTTTAGATTAAGCAGAAGAGCCCTAGTGTGTGGATATGAGGTCAATATCAGTGCTGCAGAGGATATTTTTGTTGTTGTTTGTTTTTTTCAAGTCTGGTGAGCAATCCACCAATTTGTTTCTGTCTGTTTCTTCCTGTAGGAAAGAGGGTGTTGTAGGTTGTACAGATCTTAAATCCCTCTGAGACAAATTTGTGATTTGGGATATACGAATAAACTTGACAATGGGTCATGAAAGATGCTAAATTGATCACCAATATATAAAAATGTTAACCAATCGCTGACAACTACAGTTTCTCATTAAAATATTTACAAATTTAAGTTTTTGGAAAGTCTAAAAGAACAAGTTGAAAAGAAAACAATAAATAATTAAAATAGATGATTGAATTCAAGGATAGAAGAACAGAGTAAAGTTTTGCATAAATTGTAAACACAGTAACACGGCAGAAAAGTAACAGTTACAATAACAATACATAATATATGTTCCCCTTTTACTTTGGGTCGTCAGAGTCGAACCTTAAGGAAATAGTTTGAGAACTAGTGTTTTAGAGTGAATGGAATATGAATGTACCTGACTGGAGCTTTGAAGGCTGACTGGGGAGGCTTGTGCACACATCGTCCACTGCCTGAACATACAGGTCGTACTCCTGCCCACATTGGAACTCAGAAATGGAGGCCCAGGTGTCGTTGGTGCTGAGCCCAATTTTGTGGCCACTGTCACTCTTTGCCGTCACGATGTAAAACTCAGCAGTGTCGCTGGCGTTCCAGGTCAGCGATCCCACCTTAGAAACAGATAACAATACAGTTTTATTTTCAGTTTATATAGTAATTAATTCATTTGAATAGCCTCTTTCAAAACAAAAGTGCTTCACTGAGCAGAAATGTAGACGGAATAGTTCCTGAGGAGGAACTTTGAGAGAAACATTTAGTAAAAGTAAATTGTTCACCTTCATAGTGCAGTTCAGAGATGATTGCACGTTCTGAGGAATACAGGGTGCTAAAAACAGAAGACAAAAGTTTGGTTGTGATTAGGGCTGCCAATTATGATTATTTTAATTCTCGATTAATCTGCTGATTATTTTCTCGATTTATCATTTGGTTGATAAAATGTCCATCACAATTTCCCAGAGCCCAAGGTGATGTCACCAAATGTGTTGTTTTGTCTTACAAGCAGTTCAAAAAATACAGATAATTAATTTTACAATGATATAAAACATAGAAAAACAGCAAATAATTACTTTTTCCGACATTTGGCATTTTTATGGAGGACCACAAAAGTCACATAAATAGTAATAAAGCATTTAATTGATTAATAACTAATTGTATAATAAAAAATAGCCATTAATAAATTTGTTTACAAACTGATAAATGGACTAAATTAGTAATTCATAATTCAAAAAAGTAATTCATTATTTGACATGTTAATGGGCAATAAAAAGAATTATAAAAATAATTTACAAATTAAATATTAATCCATCAATAAAAAGTTAAAATAATTAATTACTTTGTTATTTAGTCATAGATTAATAAATCAATTTATAAACCAATTTATTTATTTACTAATTTTATTGTACAATTAGTTATTAATCAATAAATGCTTTATTACTATTTACGTGACTCTTGTGGTACTCCATACATTTCAGCTTAAAAAATTACTTAATTGATTTTCAAAATTAAAAATATTTTCTCATTGTATCATTTCAACACTCCTGCCTGATTCTCTCTAACCTTTAATTTCCTAAGTTCATGCAAAGTTTCCTTTTCCCTTCTGTAGTTTGTTTATTCAAGTGTGGCCTATAAAATTTCCCCTCAAAACATCCAGTTTTTCACATAACATTTGGGGGCAGTTTGATTTATCGTTGTGCACGGTACAACAGCTTGCTTACCCATTCGTATTGAAGTGCTGTTGCTCGGCATGCTGCTGCACATATAGTCGTTGGCGATGATGTGAATTGTGTACTGCTCGCCACAGTGCAGGTCGTCCCAGGTGCATTCGGTGGTGTTTGTGGTGCACACGTGGGTGTGGCTGTCCAGTCCCACTGCGATGGCCAGGTAGAAGTCGGCCCCGTCGCTCTCGGCCCAGCGGGCCGAGCCCACGCTGTCCACACACTGTGTAAAGCTCTCTACGTACTGGGGCACGCAGGGACCTGGGGAGAAAGTGTATTGTTGCATCAACATAAACCGACTGCACTGTACAAATCATTAGATAAAAAGCATAAATGAAACACGTACCTGTCTTGAATTCTTCGGACAGGTTCCCATCGCTGTCACATCGATCATCTTGAGCTTTTACAGTGAAGTTAAATAGTTGTCCGCAGGGTAGCTCGACCTCTACCATTGTCCCGTTGGTTTGGAAAGATGTGGTGTATCCCAGGTCTCCTGTGGCTGTCACCACGTAGACTGATGCCCCTTCAGCTGCCACCCAATCCACCATCACCGTGTCATTGTCACATGACCCACTAACTGTGAGGTCAGTTGGCTGGCAGGGCCCTGGTGAAGGACACAATTTTATTTTAGTTCAGGTGTGACCTTTGCTGTTGAATTCCCACTTCTGACATGGTCTAGTCATAATGAAACTTGACCTCACACAAATTGCAACAAAGGCTATTTTACTTGTATCGTACCCCTAAAGGTATCCTCTTTGACATACAAAAAGTGTTACTGAATAATCCAAAAGGTAAATCCTTGAAATTCATAATGGCTGCCATCCGCCCTAGTGACAACAATTATTTCATATTTGAAAGGGTTACAATCAGAGATGGGCAGTATTACTTTTGTGTATTTTGTAACTGGTATTTGACAGGGATGACAGCGAACATGACCAAATCTGGGTAGGACCAGACCAATGATGTGATCATAATACATTCTCATCACTGATGAGATCACTGTATGTTTTCTTTTTTTTCCTTCAAGTAAAATATAAAAACAGCATGGTCAAATCTAGCATGTACAGCAATGTAAGATTGTACGATCACCAAAATATGGCTAGAAAGGCGTTTTTAGTAGGATCTTATTTATGCGATTTTCAAAATTTTCCCTTCATACAATTCCTTAGGACTTTTTTTCTCTCATTCAGTCCATACTGAGGACATAAAATCCATTGAGTTTGTTTTTTGTTGCAATTTGTGTGTGGTTGACCCACATTTTTAGGTAAAATGCTTGGACTAACATGCTTGTTCCAATAATGGTTCAGTGTAGGGCTCCATCTAACAATTATTTTCTTTTGATCTATTAGTCATTTGTTCTGTAAAACATCCTAAAATAGTGAAAACTGCTTATCGTAATTTCCTAAAGCCCAGGTTGTCATACTCAATCTGCTAAAACAAAAGCTGGAACAAGTGAATTTGTTGTATTTTTACTCAAAAGAATTAGTCAATTATTTAAATTGCAGCTGACTTGTCTGGCGTTCGACTTATCGATTAATCATTTTAGCTGCGCTGCAGTGATTATTCACTAAAAACGGATTGTTTAAGGATTGGATAAATTTGGGGGACAGACAGCAACTTAATATACAAAATATGGAAGTATTGATTCTTTAAAGTCTCTATAGAGCCGTTCTAACTTGTGTAACATTTTGGGTATTTTGGTTTCACAGTTTTAAAGCTGATATTGAGTACTGTAGAAACCTTGGAAAACATTAAAATCTGTTTTTCCTTCTTGGTCTTTTGGATGCAAAATGAGAGAAAATGAACAGGGTGTAGAGAAACCTTCTTAAAAAGCAAATTAGAGGAAAAAAAAAGATTGAAATTACATCAATAAAATTTAAAAGTAATAAAAGCAAATTGTAGACTCTAGCATTGACCATATTTTGTTAAACTTATGCACTTATGCAATTAAAAATCCAATCTCTTTTACCTAACTACAGAATTAGTTGATGATAATGAGCTCTACCTGTCTGAATCTCCACAGTGCTGCTGATTTCACTGTAGCACATGTAACTGTATGCAGTTACAGAGAATTGGTAGGTTTCCCCGCAGTACAAGTTGGAGAACTGGCAGGTGGAGTTGGTGGAGTTGCACTGCAGAATCATCCCCATGCTGCAGGTGGCGGTAGCCATGTAGAGCTCCACTCCCTCTCTTTCCTCCCAGTACATGTTGGCCGTTCTCGTCCCACACTGCAGGTCCACTCCAACACGCATAGGTTTACAGGGCCCTGGACAACATGTTCAGTTAAGCATCAGCCTTCCCACTCACTCGACTCCCAACTACTCTGGGATGACATGTTGCTCAACTCACGTGTGCTGAAGGTGACGTTAGTGGGCGTCTCAGTGTGGCAGTGGTTGCTGATGGTCGTGAGGCTGACGTTGTACATCTGACCACACTCCAGCTCAGTCAAGTCACACTGCTGCTCATCGGTCTCACACGAAGCCATGTGGCCATACTCTCCTACGGCAGTCACCATGTAGGAGTTTCCTCCATCAGCCGAGCTCCAGGAGACTTCGGCTGTGTCGTTGTAGCAATCGAAATAAGCTGCCACGTTTTCAGCTGTACAGGGAGCTGGAGACAGAAGGGACAGAAAGACATAAAGGACATGGATGCAATTTTATTCATCACACTTTAAAGCTGCAATGATCTTCAAACATAAAGATAGGCTCTTATTTTGGAAAACATGTCCCAAAATCAAGGTCTTCAAAGTTGAAAAATAATGCGCGCATATTAACACCAGCCCATTGCTTAATAATAAATGCAAGGTTAAAGACAAGTTTTCTGGCTTCAGCTTTCTTTTGATGGAGCATGCTAACTGCTGTTTAAAAGATTGTGTTGTGCTCTTAAGGGTTATTTCCTGAATTCTTGAGGGGTGTAGACATATCCATATCCAATATCAGAATTTAGGCAAATAAAGTTATGTTTACACTGTTTCTCATCAAAAAGCGTCGTGTGTATCCATGACGACACCGTTTTGAATGCATTTCCTTCCTCAAAACATTTGAAAAGCTAATTTTTAGTATTTGAAACCGGCATTATTTATATTTTTGTTTGCTAGCTTGCAATCTTTGTCTGCCCTGCGTTTTGCAAGCATAATGCTACATTTCTTGGAGCATTTCCGCCGTCTGTTCACCAGCTGAATATCCCAAAACTATTCAAAACATTGCTCCATAGCGCTTTTCATTTATTCATTTTTTTCCTTTCCTATCCTATTTATTCATTTTCCTTTATTTCTTGACTTTTTCTGTTACTAATGAGGTATATTATAGATATTTTCTCTGTATTGTTGTATATAATCTTAACTTTATTTATCCATAATTTAGAATATATCTTCAGTGGTCAGCTGTGGTTGCCTGTGTGAGCAGATGGATTTGTTGTGAGTGTTTTTGAGAAAAAATAAAATCCTTTCCCTGTATAGTTATTGTTTTATTCATTATTGACAATCAATAAAAATACATTTTAAGAAAACTCCAAGAGTACCTTTAATATAGACAAACAGTGCTCAGTTGCTGTGGATGGGGCTCTCTGGGTAATTAACTAACTAGAGTGTTGTTGTTTTTTTAAAACATTAACGTCTTTGTTAGTGTTTCTAAACCAAAGTTACAAGTTTTCTACGCAGGAGAAATGCAAGAGACGGGTTGACATTTTTTAACCTAGATATATTTTCATATCATCGAATATTTTCACATGAAATACCTACTGTATCAAACAGATTCACTGTAGTATGATAGTGCAGGTATTTAGGTGTGGCAAAGAGTATTCAGTGTAATATTTTAATAAAATGAAGCCAGTGTGTGAGTACACCATACCTGAGGCCAGCAGGACAGTAGTGGAGCTGCTGCTGTTGAGCATCTCTCCGACGGCGATGACGTTGGTGTAGTAGATGATTCCACAGTGGAGGCCTTCTACGTAACAGAACGTGTCGGCAGTGTAGCAGGACAGAGAGTGGCCGTTGCGTCCGTCGAGACTGGCCTCGTAGCCCACCGCACCATAGCTGGTCTCCCACGACACCATTCCCATGTCGTTGTTACACTGCACGTTGGTCTGCACGTTGTTGGGTGGGCAAGGCTCTGAAGGCAGAGGAAGAGGCAGGTTTAAGGATGCCGACATTATTGGTCACCTATACTGCATAATAAAAAAACAACAAATACGCTACATTATCTATGAATCTTCATATTTTAAATAATCTGAAATGTAAAATTTACATCAACAGCACTAAAAACATGCCAAAAGTGACACATTGGGCCTATTTACATACACTTATTACACAGCTTTGTTGAATACTCGATTCTGATTGGTCAATGTTGGCGTTCTACGGTCTGTTATTTCTTTATAGCAGACCGTTGCTATGTATAACAGACCGTTGCTATGGGCGCAGTTCTTATGTTGGACTCTGGACTCTGGTTTCTGTGTCAAATTATTGATTTCTTAAGTAAGTAGCTGTGTAATAAGCGGGATAATGTACAGCTAGCGGGTGATTTTTGTAAAATAAACCCTTTCAATGCGGCATCGCCCTGTCAGGGTTTATTTCACAACAATGACTGGCTCGCTGTACATTATCCCTTATTTATTTTGTCCTACGGCTTCAACTAACTATTATTTTCCTTATCGATTAATCTGCCGACTATCTTCTCAATTACTTGTTTTGTCCGAACAACACTCCAAAACCCATGGATATTTAGTTTACTCTCATAGAGGACAAGAAAAGCAGAAAATCCTCACAATTGAGAAGTTGGAATAACGGAAAGTTTGGTATTTTTGGTTGATAATTAACTTAAACAAATTGCAAAATAGTTGCAGATTATTTAAAAACTAATCAATTAATTAATAATTTTAAAGTTCTCAACCTCACAATCTGACATCTCCTCAACAGTGACATTATCACACTGCTGCATCTTTTATCAGGTTCTATCAACACGTTTTCTCACCTGTCGAAATCATAACTGATTCTGTCGAGGTGGACACGCCTTTACACACGTGATTGTCTGCTGTGACGCTGATGTTGTACATCTGGCCGCAAACCATGTCGTAAATGGGACAGTAGGTGTCGTTGGTGACGCAGGAGACCATCAGGCCCTGATCTGTTACACCTTCAACTTTGTAGTACTCAGCACCGGCAGTCATGTCCCACAGCACCTGGCCGATCGTCATGCTGTACTGGATGACGACGTGATCCGGGATGCACGGCTCTGGAAGAGAGGAATTCGCTGATGAGTAAATACGACTCATCGTTCTGCAGAGTGAAGTGACGATAATTAAAAGACAGCTTGTGTGCCGTCGCTCACCAGTGACCAGCCATCCTGTCATGTTAGCGTAGCTGCAGCAGGTCCATCCCACAGCTTTCACAGAGACAGAGTAGCTCTGGCCACAAAGCAGCCCTTCCAGATCACAGTTGGTGTTGTTGGTCTCACAGGTGGCGTTGTGGCCCGACTCCGTGGTGGCCATGACCATGTATGACAAAGCTCCTTCACTTGGGTACCACGACACTGCGGCCGTCTGCAAGTAGCAGTCCATCACTGCCTCGATATGTCTCGGCTCACAGGGAACTGATAGGACAGATAAGACAGTTACGATTTTAGTTTGCTTTAACTATATTACTACATTAATAGAACTAGAAAAGAAAGACAAGCTTGTTAATGATGATGAATATACAGCAAGTGTAGTTTATGTTGACAATACATTGTCTAAACCTTTAATTCTAACAGCATTATCAATGTTTCATAATTAACAAATGTGAAAATATTTAGTTTACTGAGGAAATTGGTATTTAGAAATATAATTTTCAAGTATAAACCATTTCCTCTTCAAGCCTTAAAATCTGTTTATAGTCTGATTCTAGCCCCCGACCTTAAAATAGATACACGTCTATCATTTGACTCTCTGTACCTGAAGGTGTCTCAACCTCAGGAGAGGGCGGGCTGTCGCAGTATCCATCAGAGGAGATCACAGAGACGTGGTAGATCTGACCGCAGCCGACTCCTGTCACATTGCAGGAGCCCTCGGTTGTGCCCAGGCAGGTTGTGGTCTGACCGTAACCGTCCTTCACTGTGGCGATGTAGGAGTCGGCTCCTGAGCTCTCAGACCAGGATACGATCAGAGTACTGTCCTCACAGTCCACCACAGAGGAGACGTTTGCAGGGGTGCACGGCACTAGTGAGAAGAGATAAAGAAGATGTGGTGTAGGGCTTTAAGTCCTCTTTTGTCACAAATAGAGTAATAGAAATTATTTTACATCATATATACACTTATTGGTTTTTCTGCCCAGAGTTAGATGAGAAGATCGATACCACCTAAAGACATGAAAGTGGTATCAATCTTCTCATCTAACTCTCCAGCAAGAAAGCAGCAAAAAGCTTATTTCCCAAAATGTCAAACTATTCTTTTAAAGCAAAAATCATTTGATATCACAAAATTTGGGAAAACTTTTACTGTATATCTGCTGTTTTCAACTGGGGGAAAAAAGAACATAGCATGAGCTTACTCCAGATGAAAAGAAACAAATATGAGCATTACCTGCAGAAACTTCATGAACAAAAAAGTAGAAATTAAAAGCATAAGTGTATGTAGCTCTGGGAGACTTCTTTGTAAAAAACGTTTAAGTAATAGTATTTCAGAACTCAGCGGTGAAAGTCGTTACATACCTGTCTTGAATGTCACACTGTCGCTCCGATTGCTCTTGCAGTCCCGGTCCTCTGCCATCACAATAGCTGTGTAATACTGTCCACAGTGCAGACCTGTCAGATAACAATGGTTCTCGTAGGAGCTGCACTCGTCCACGGCACCATCGGTACCCACAGCCCACACTCGGTAAAGCTGTCCTCCCCTGCTGTGTTCCCACGACATGGAGGCCACGTTGTCGCTGCAGCTCAGACTGGCTTCTAGGTTCTGAGGATCGCATGGTGCTAAGGGGGAGAGGTCGATATAGACATGTTTTTATGAAGCTTATGCGTAAATTCAGTCAGGAAGACTAGGGGTCTCATTCATTCTCATTCATTCTGAGTCTCTCTCTCATGGGCTATTAATATGTCAGCTGATTATGAGCGTCTCTCTTTTCAGTGACCAATCAGATCTTGCCATATCTCCCTAAACCAATCACATCGTTGCTGTCAAAAGTTTAAAAACCGTTCTCCTCTATGTTGTTTTCAGTGTCAGTATCAGCACAAACTGATGCGACCCTCCACCGCCCCATCACCTCCAGATTCATCACATCAGAGCAATCCTGCTCCACTTCATTCATCGGATCTGCATCAATCTTCACTACCACCATCACCAGTGTCTAGACCCAGGGGGGAATAATCCTAAATTCAACTACGGCATCACTTCCCCCTTACTATGTCACATTGGGTCTAAATCGCCAAAGACTGTTACTATTCATAAATTTGTGCACTTTGTAATAAATCACCATTCAATTCATACGAGTCTCTCCTGATTGAAATGCATTTGTTCATTCTAATTCAACAAATCCTGAACTCTGCAGCTGTAACTATTTTACTCTCTGATCCCAATTCTTTCCACGATTTCTAAAAAAGTAGTGAGTGTGCATGTGTGTGATTTGTAGAGTATATATCCCACCTGTCTTGAGGATGACCCCTTCGCTCTGTGAGCTGTTGCATGTTCGTCCCTCGGCTATGACGAACAGAATGTACATTTCTCCACACGGCAGATCGCCGATGTCACAGCCGGTGTCCGTCGTGTAGCAGCAGTAGATCCCTCCGTTTATCTGCTCCAGCGTGGCCGTGTACGTTACCGCACCAGGAACGGGCGACCAGGCGATGCTGACCGTGTGATTGTCGCAGCCCACTGACTGATCTATGTTCTCAGGAGGACAGGGAGCTGGGGAAGGAGGAGCGCCGTGAGGTTCAATTTAAAATCAATTTCCTGACTATCACCCTAGTACGGCATAAACCTCGGATCCATACTTATAATACAAAAACAATTGTGAGTGCATCAACTTACAGCCAAGGTACATGGATTAGAAAGAGGTACAAAGGCAACATGGAGCAGCAATTACATTTCACTTGAAAACCCTCATGAGAGCAACATTAGATTGAGAGAATAGATTTTGCCTTTACTGACTGAAAATGTCTAACTTTAGTGATTTTTCCAGACCAGCCATTGCCCCTCAACAGTAGCTAATATGTTCTTAATTTCTACTACTATGTATAGATTATAGATTAGATTATTATTTGAATGTAGCATCTTTCAAATGATTATAATGGCATTAGTTTTACTTTGGGGAAAAATTAGACAATGCAGATCAAAATTGGTGCATGTTGTACCGATTTGATTATGAATTTGGCTAGCATCTGTTTCTTTTAAGGTATTTTTGTTTATTTATATTATTTATTCTCCTTTTTTCTTCCCTTTTCTTTCCTTTTTATTATTATTATTATTATTATTATTATTATTGTTATTATTATTATTATTATTATTATTATTATTATTATAATATTTTTTTTAGACTCCTCTGTATGTGGATGCACATGATGCCATGATTTATAATTATAATTATAATGTTTATACAAAAACTAATTTCAATGTATCATTGATGTAATCATTTCAGGAGGTAAAAAAGGAGGGAAAAGTTGGTCTGGAGAAAAATATTCTTCTATTTATTCATCAAAACATGACATTTCAGATTGAATAAAATATGGCAAATCTGAAACATCATGTTTAAATGAATAAATAAAGCAAATAAGTAAATAGAGCTATACTTTTATACAAAGCAGGTTCTGCATCTCTTCTTTTCCTTGCTGTCGTCTCTATTTGAGCGCAGACCTTTTATTGAAATAATTTTAACAAAGCAAAAGCCATTCATAATATTTTGAGGAAACTGAAAATATAAATTCAAGCCAATCTACACCAACAATGAAGTTGCACGTTGACAAAATCAACAGTTACAGCTCAATACGTCTGTGTTATAAAAGTGACTTTCTGTTTTTAATATTTATTGATGTTTATAGTTGAAATCTTCATTTACCAGTCTCAGTTGTGATAGCATTGCTGGGTGCACTGGAACACTGCTGGTCGCAGGCCTTGATTGTGAAGGTGAGGTTTTGGCTGCACATCAGCGGCGGCAGAGCGCACGTCCCATCTGACGTGGAGTTACACTCAAACATCTGGACATCACCCTGGCTGTCCATCACCATGACGACGTACTTCTCAGCCCCAGCAGACTCATTGTACATCACCCAGGCTGAGTTTGTGAGACAGTCGATCTCCACGTCAGACAGGCGAGGCACGCAGGGAACTGGAAGTAAACAGGAACAGGTCAGAGAATCAGTCATTTTTATTACACATAGTGTGCTTTAAACCCTGTCAGCGAAGTTTATCCCTCTTGACTGTTTTCACTTTGTCATGAACTAAAATCATGTAAAGTTTTAATCTTATCCTAAAATAAATAATCTTTTAAGTATGACAAATATCCTCAAATAATCAGGAGGTGAAAGGACACCCTTCCTGTACACAGAAATGTAAAGTCTTCCTTTTTGTAATGCAAGACAAGCACCTTTCAACAAGGTAATTCACAGTACTGTACATACAACATAAATAAATAAGCACTAAAAGAAACACAAAGCGGAATAAAGACACATAAATAGAAGACAAAGCTAAAAATGAATAAAACAAAAAACTAAAAGAACAATATTTGCATAAAGAAGTGTACATCTGTTCAAGTAAAACTAAAATATTATTGATCCTTGCCTGTCTTGATCATTTGTGTGGAGCTGTCTCCGCCCACACATCCGTCTCGGGACGGTGTGATGGTGACATTGTACTCCATCCCGCACCCCAGCATGGTAAGATCACAGCCACTGTTTGTGCCGCTGCAGTTGTGTTGGCGACCTGTGGCGTCAACCGCCGACACCGTGTGCATGACTCCCGCCATGGTGTTGTTCCAGGTTATAGACACAATGCCGGTGGAACAGTTGACAACCGGGAGGAAGGTCGGGAGAGGACAGGGAGCTGAGAGGAAGAAGAGGAGTAGAGGAGTTGAGGATAAAAGAAGACAGTAAAACTAACCTCATATAAGAAATGGACTGAATATTTTCTTGAAAGGAAATAGGAAAACAGATCATAGAAGTTAAAAAAAATGTAAATATGAATGTCTGTCTGCTGTCACTTGAAAGCATCATGACTCAACTTTGCATGTTTTGCTGGTTTTCTTAAGGTTGAGACAAACTCTTTGTTCTTTTGTCTTTTAAATCGATTGGATAAACTCAAAAATGAACGGTGATCAAGAAACAACTACAGTTCTTTTGTACTTAAAATGATGAGAAGATTTTCACACAGCAGCAACATTCAGATAGCACAGAGAAAAAGTCACCTGGAGCTTTACCCACCTGTAAGGACCTGCTCTGTGGGGCTGTGGGAGCTGTTGCAGGCCTCGTCCTGGGCCACCACTGTAACGTTGTAGGTCAGACCACACTGCATGTTGCGTACCACACAGTGATGCTTAGTCGTCTGGCAGATGCTGACGTGACCTTTGCTGCTCACCACGGAGGTGCGGAACTGAGAAACGTCACCCGTCGACTGCCAGGTAACGTTGAGGACAGCGGACAGACAGTCAAGGTCGGTCTGTACGTTCTGTGGGACACACGGAGCTGAACAGAGAGAGCAAAGGGAGTGGTTAGAGAAAACATCCTGTCACTGTGTGGTCACAGGTTTGATCCATTTGAATCCTTGAGGGAGATAATGAACTGCTAGTCTCTCACTTGTTGTGAGCTGCTTGGATGAACATAGTTGAAGCTTTATTGGTTGCAGCATCTTTCAAATTATTCAGATGTCATAAACAGAATAAGCCAAAGTGTGTAGCAGCACAGTTTATTTTTTGAAACCACCACTAGGGTATTTGACAGGACTAGGGGACGCCAAAGAAGGACATCTTCAAATGTAGTGGCTTTAATGAGGGATGGAGGTATGTGAAACCTGAAGAAGACATGTGAAGAAGATAAGCTAATCACAATTCACACAATTAATATGCATTTTCAAGTGACCATAGATATAACATAACCAAATATGACTTGGGTTTAAATACATACCTGTACGAATCATTTCAACGTCACTCTTGGCTCCAGTGCACTTATCATCAAC
The DNA here is from genome assembly GCF_015220745.1 of Sebastes umbrosus. Classification (NCBI taxonomy): domain Eukaryota; kingdom Metazoa; phylum Chordata; class Actinopteri; order Perciformes; family Sebastidae; genus Sebastes; species Sebastes umbrosus. The sequence goes on from NC_051273.1 coordinate 10,599,916, forward strand.
ACCTGCGACGTAGACGTAGTACTTTTGTCCACAGAGCAGACCAGATATCTGGCAGTGGGTGCTGCTGGCGTCACAGGACCACTGGCGGCCTTGTGCATCCTCAGCCACGGCCATGTAGGAGACGGAGCCCTGCGAGGCCTGCCACCACACCGAGATGTTGTTTGATTCACAGGAAGAGTTGATCCTCAGCTGGGTTGGAGGGCAGGGAGCTGGAGGAGTGAAAGATCATTTATATTTCTTTTTAAGAGACAGACACTGACTTCAGAAAATGGCAGAATGATTGCGGCCAAATACTTTAGTTCAGTAATGAACTGAAATTATGTTTTTTACATTATCTTATTGGTATTTGGATTTTTCCTGCTGTCAATTTATTCAGCTTACATGCTGTACAATTAAAAGTTGTTTTACCTGATATACTTAATTTGTAAATTAGTTAGCAATAGAGCTGCAACAATTAATCAATTAAATGATTAATCAATTAATTGATTAATTGCCAACTATTTTAAGAAAAAAAAGTCTAAATTCTCTGATTCCAGCTTCTTAAATGTGATTATTTTCTGGTTTCTTTACTCCTCTGTGACAGTAAACTGAATATCTTTGAGTTGTGGACAAAACGTCATCTTGGGCTTTGGGAAAGACTGATCCGACATTTTTCACAATTTTCTGACATTTTATAGACCAAACAACTAATAGATTAATCAAGAAAATAATCAACAGATTAATCGACAATGAAAATAATTAAGTTAATTGCAGCCCTAGTAACATGCAAGCAGAAGGATAAAGGGATAAATGGTCTAAATAGTTGGGTAGGAAGATAAAAGTAATTTGTAAACAGTTGAAATAGTTAGGTTAAAGAACGGATAAACATATGTAATAATTACATAGAATTAATAGACAAAATTAATAGAAAACTGTTAAAATTGTTAGATAAAAATAATTTATAAACAGCTAACAATTAAGGTTAAAATGATGGATAAACAGTTGGAATAGTAGGTCAAATGTAATGGCTAAATGGTTGAAATAGTTAGCTGAAAGCAATTTATAAACAGTTGAAATAATTAGCTAGAAGTCATTTTAAAAAGCTGAAACATTTTGGTAAAAAAAAATAATGGATGATCAGTTGAAATAATTAGCTGAAAGTAATTTCTGGTAAAAAAAAAAATGATGGCTATACATTGGGAAAAGTAGGCTAAAAGTTATAGAAAAAATAATAGTATAATTAGATAAAAGTAGTTGATATACAGTTGAAATAATTATCTAGATAAAAGCAATGGATAAACTGTTGAGAAGCTGAAAGTATCTGGCAGCCAAACTCTATAAAGTATAAAGAGTTACCAGTGTTGATGCGGAACCAGTCCAGGGCGGGACTGGGGCAGTTCTGTCCCTGTCCACTGACGCTCACCCTGTAGCTCTCCCCACAGCGCAGAGAGCTGATGTTGCAGGAGGAGCCGCTGGTGGAGCAGGTCTGCTGGTGTGCGATGTTAAAGGCGTCAGCCGTGGCGTTGTAGTAGAGGATGCCGCTGCCTGGCGTCCAAGACACCACGGCCGTGTTGATGTCACAGTCCAGGGTGGTCTGCAGACCGCTGTGGGGACAAGGACCTGGACAGAGAGGGGAAAGTAAATACAAAGACAGAGGGTCATGTGAGTATGCATGGTGTAAAGTAAAAATGTGATGTGTAAAATAAAAAATATAATTGAAAACCCTTTCTGTCAAGTGCAGCAGCTTCAGTTGATTTGTAGCTGGAATAAAATGCGTTATGAGAACTCTTTATGCCCCTGACGCTTAAAAAAAGCTCCCCATCAAATATGTCTCTTTAGTAGCACTTAGTGGCAGCAATAAGAAACAACAACAACATACAACCATCGAGTTTTTTTTAAAGTTGCTGTAGTTTATCATAGGTAACGGATAACAAAACAATAAAACAAGAATAAAATAAATCAGGCTGCAAATTTACCTATTGTTGGCAAGTGCATGCACCAAGTACAAATTGTCAGGTAAAGTCATAGATAGAAAACACATTACTTATTACATATTAAGTTCAAAATTGAAAAAAATAAAATCATTGTCTGCAATATAAATGCACAATTAGGAGATTATCTTCATTATTGAAAGCATGTTTTGTTCTCTTGGAGCATATAATAATCAAAATTATACCAAGATCTTTGTTTTTTTGGTTAATTCTCAACAGACACAGTTGTCTTCCGCTCATTACTTTGAATAAAAACAGTATTGGTGTATTGCTAGAAAAATACAAGGATTATAAAGACAACATAAGCCTCTTTCACCATAGGTTCCAATTACAGCAAGTTTAAATCTGTACCCAAGTACCCAGGTAAAATGACCGCCACATGGTTCCATCCTTGAATTGCAAGTCATAACAACGTGTCACCTCTACTGTTTTATATCTATGGGTAAAGTGGCGTCACACCGCTCATACAGTTACAGGAATACATTCTTAGACTGTCATTAGTGTATTTTATTCCTGACAAATGGCCATCAATGCATCACATAGAGCATATTGATGTTAGCTATAGTGGATCATAGACTGATTCACTGTCAACGAAATGTAAAGCCAACTCTGCATCAGGTTTTTTCAAAGTCTGAAGTTCCTTCCACACTGCTACAAAGTTCAGTTTTTTTAGAGACTCAAGTGCATTCTGTAGCTTACGATGAGTAGTTCAGGGTGGCTGGGAATCTGCCTTTTCATAAAGCTTGAGAGTGTACTGGGATGGCAAAGCGGTGACCTCATCTCATACATTCTGGTTATGTTGTTCAAAGAGCCAGTCAAATATTACTGACTGCACCTTTAAGCCCTTCAATTTTGTATCAGAACATACTGTATGGCTGCTTTTGTCACATTGCCGAGACACAAAGCAGCATCTCTGTCACTGATTTGCCTTTGTTTCATTACCTGTGCTGGCGCTGATGGTCTCGCTGACCAAACTGTCGCAGGAGTCGTGGTGCGCCATCACTGTGATGTTGTAGTCCTGCCCGCACGCCAGGTTACTGAAAACACAGTTGGTGTCAGTGCTACTACATTCTTCGCTGTGGCCGAGATTGCCCCGAGCGTAGACGGTGTAAGATATGGCACCACGTGCTGGGTCCCATGTAACCTGGGTGATACCAGACAGGCAGTCCACTAGTGCTGTGAGGTGGGTGGGAACACACGGAGCTGGTGGAGAGAGAGAGAGAGAGGTAAATATGTGCCCCTGAAAGTCCTGACAGTGTGACAGTGAGTCAGCATGCACAATAACAGGACCTGAACCAGACGCAGCTAAATAGAATTCAGCCATCATATTTTATTATTTACACCTTTGGTTTTCGAATTGTGATCAGTCAAAATGTCTTCTGTAAATATTATTATTATATATTTTGAGGCACTTGTGCTTTATTTGAATATTACATTTTATACTACTTCATACTTTCACTACATTTTGAGGCAATCTATTGTATTTTTTTTTTTTTACATCCCTACATTTACCTTTGCAATGTATAGTACGATTATCTTATCGAATAAGAAGTTAATATCAAGTTCTGTTATAGATAAATCCAATTGTGCCTTCAACTAAAATTTTCAATTTCCTTTTGTGGAAGTGTTCTCTGGACTTGCTTAAGCACAATTGTGGAGACATTTTCAAAATCGGTCAAACCGTTTGGCTGAAAAGGGAGTTTTTCTTATCATACTATATCTAGTCTTTGGGCCTTTTTTGCAATAGACTCCATTATATTTTAGGAAAAAAATCACTATTGATAAAAGTGTTGTTTCTCTTAGATATTTGCCCAAAGTATGTCCGTCCCAAATTTCAAGACTTTTGACCAATCAGATCAAATGTTGTGGCATTTTTCCTTATCATACTAAATACAGTCTTTAGGCACAAATGGGTTAAATTACACAAGTTGCTACACCTCCATCACCTACAACATGGAAATGCTGCACAAACATAAATGTATCAGTAATATTATTTCAATAATTCTGTTAATATTAATCTTCATTATACTTCTGTACTTTAACTTAGGCAAAACTTTAAATGCATGGTTTTACCTTTTTATTTTTACTTTATATTATTGCTGCTTTTACCTAAGTAAAGATTTTGAATAATTCTTCAACCACTGTTGAGTTCTTAGTTTTGACAGGCAAGTGAACAAGAGCTTTATAATCACAGTAATTTGCAGAACCTCAACCAAGCTTAGAAAAATATATTTAGTGGCTGTGAGTACAAAACTTTGGAAATGTTGAAATACTACGAAAAATGTACGTGAAACTTTGAAAAAAAAATGTTGTAGGTCATGTCTCTTCACATAAAACGCATGTAGATAGATGAACATTATCCACCTCTGTTGTGCACTCAAAATGCATTTTCACAGCAGAATCTTGCATCATTTACATCTTAGCATGCTAAGCATGCTTCTAAAAGTAATTTTAATTGTCTCTGCTTGTGATTACATGTTTATGTTCCTCTGGTTACAGTCCTGCCTTAGTGTAGAGTCTACACGAGCTATCAGCATTACATGGTCTACACGGTAGACCATGTAATGCTGATAGCTCGTGTGCATTATTATTTGCTAAATTATTAGTACCTGTGTTGAGTGTGTCTGCAACAGCTGGTTCACTGCTGCACGTGTTTGTGTGGCCGACCACACTGATGGCGTAGCTCTCCCCGCAGGTCAGCTGGTTGAAGGTGCAGTTGGAGCTGCTGGAGTTGCAGGTGGTGATCATTCCTCTGCTATCCATCGCCGACACCACCTGGGTCTGGTCTGGCCCCGAGTTTCCCCAGGTCACCGACGCCATGTTAGTGCTGCACTGCAGATCCACCAACACCTCTTCTGGTTTACATGGGGCTGAGGGTGAAGAGGTGGGTGAATAAGAGAGGTAGGATGTAAGAATAAAGGAAGAGGAGATGTGAGATTTACGTAGATGAAGAGTCTTGATCTTTTGCTACCTGACTGGATCATGTAGTCGGAGCCCTCGATGGTGCCACAGTCAATTGATGATGTGGTGACGACAATGCCGTAGGTGAGGCCGCATTTTAGGTTCTGGATGTTGCAGTTTGTGCTTGTGGAGTCGCAGGTTGCACGGGTGCCGTCACTGCCGATGGCAATCGCAGTATAAGAGATGTCGCCGGCGCTCGCCCTCCACTGCACCGCAAAGGAGTTGGCATCGCAGTCCAGGTTTGCTACCACCCTGTCAGGCAGACAGGGAGCTGTGGGAAGGGGTAAGAGGGGAAGATGATCGATTTAAATCATTCATTCATTGTTTGAGTTTCAAAACATTTAAACCCAGACATCTGCAGGTGTTACTTACCTGAGTCAAAAACTAAGGGTGCTCCCATGCTGCTGCTGCACGTCGCACTGGAAGCAACCACAACTGCTGAGTACTGGCGTCCACAATCCAGCTTCACCGAGCAGGTTGTTGTTGTGTTGGATGAACAGGAAACTACATGGCCATGGGTACCAGTCATTGTAGCTGTGTAGGAGATGGCGTGGACACTCGGCGCCCAGGTCAACGTTCCCAAGTTGGTGCCACAGTCGGCTCTGGCAGTCAGGCCGGTTGGAGGACACGGAGCTGGCGGGAAAGAGATTTAGGAACAAATTATTCTGTGTTCCTCTGGGAGTGAAAATAATACAGAACATTTTCTTTAGTTTGGAGAAATGGATTTCTAATTGCTGGTATTTTGAGAATTACTACCTCACTGAAACAGCTCTGCATTATTGTAAGTGAGCAACCAAGTTACCCAGATATTAACCTGTTTCAGTTTGTATAGAATCGCTGAAGACGCTGGTGCACTCGTTGTCCCTGGCAGCGACCTTCAGCATATACAACTCGCCACACTGCAGCCCGGTGAGCACATGGGACCGCTGGGTTGTGGAGAAGTTGGCACTGGCCCCGCCATCTTCTTGAGAGTGGATGAAGTAGTCAACGCCACTTTCTGGACTCGGGTCCCAGCTTACTGTGATGTCATTGTTGCTACAAGTTGTCACTCCGGTCACTCCGGTCAGTGGGCAGATGACTGAGAACAAGAGAGAGAGAAAATCTTATAAATGAACTGATTCAAATATAGATTTTTGCAAATCAAAATCACTAAGATAATGGTTCATATGATAAGATAAATACAAATATAAGAATTATACTGGTTTAATAAATATGTAGGATAAGAATCATTGATCACTGATGAATTAGATTAAAGTCTATGTAATATTAGAATTTATGAAATGAAATAATTTTTTTCTTCGTTAACAATTGGGTTTTTATTGACAATCAAGATCAAAACAAATAGCAAAAGCCTAAAAGGAGAATTATTATGTTTTTTCTATACTGCTTTGAAAAACATTATATACAACACATGTAACAAATTACACGACTTAAAGGAAAAGATTGACATTTTCCTTTTCCAACGTTGACACCAGAGTGGTGTCAATGTTCTCCTATAACTCTCAGCAAGAAGGCAAAAAAAAGTTTGACAAAGATGACTAATTATTCTGTTAATATCTAAATATTCATTCTCTGACCTGACTGGAAAGTAAAAGGCAGGCTGGGCTCGCTCGTGCAGCCCCTCTCCATGGTGACCACCGTGACGGCGGCCGTCTGGCCACAGTGGAGGTCTGTGAGGGAGCAGCTCGTTCCGTTAGAGGTGCAGGTGTACTCGTGGCCTTCCACTGTGGCCACATAGAGATCTGCGTATAGGGCGGGGGTCCAGGTCACATGGCCCACGTTACCGACACACTGCAGGGACACATCCACATTGGTGGGAGGGCAGGGGCCTGAAAGAAAAAGAAGAAGGGGAGAGTGAAATTGAAGTGGAGTGAACATGTGGCAAAAACACAATTAATATTTAATTTAATATAAGAACTATTATAACTGTGGGCTGCAGCAAACATACTAAATATTTTATTATATATGTTATTATTATGAATAAAATAACTAGTCGCCCAATATGTAATATAATAATTGTCAGTGAAAAGTGAAATTAGTCAGTGAGTAGTCAAGAGTTTTCTTGGAGCCGGCATCTGTCAGTGGTGGAAGAAGTACTCAGATCTTTTACAAGTAAAATTAGTAATACCACAGTGTAAAAATACTCTGTTACAAGTAAAAGTCCTGCATTTAAAAATGTATTTAAGTAAAAGTACAAAATTATACCTCTAAATTGCACTTAGGTACAGTTCTTGAGTAAATGTACTTAGTTACTTTCCACCACTGACATCTGGTGGCATCTAGATGAACTGCATCAACGTTCAGTATTTATGATCAACCTATCAAAAACTGTGGAGCACAAGTTGTTTTTCTATTTTACTGTAATAAAATGAAAGTATTAAAACATATATATATATAATATTGGGTGTTTTACTGAGGACAAACTCAATGTTCATATCACATCAAAGTGTGTCAAAGTGCTTTTTTCCACCTCACCTGCAATGAAATTGTATGCGATGCTTTCGAAGCCCTCGCAGCGAAGAGAGGAGGGGATGACGCTGATAATGTAGGTCACGGCGCAGTTCATGTTGGGTAGGAGACACATTGTGGTGTTTGTGGTGCATTGTTTGGCATCACCGTCTCGGCCGTACGCCTTCACTTTGTAGGACACTGCACCGGGGCTGTGTTGCCAGCTCACCATCGCCGTGTTGTTGTCACACACCAGGGAGGCATTGACATTCAAGGGAGCACAGGGGGCTGATGGGAAAACAAAAGGGGAAACACCATTGAGTCTTAATGATCACTTAAAGGGACTGTTTGTAACTTTTTAAGCGTATAAATGTACCGGGTCGGGATCCCATGCACGCTCGCGTGTGGCCGGAGTCACTGCTCCGCTGCCTGCCTGCCTTCACTAACACAACACGCGCGTTCTCGCGTTCTCGCTCCACCTCTAGACGTGAACGTGCGCTCACTCCACACTGCAGAAGAGTTAGTTTAGCTCTGAGAATATCTAGTGGATATACAGTGGACGTTTGTGCAGAAATAAATGCTGCAGCTCCTCCAGAACACTAGGATCAGCATCATATGGAGAGACCTTTGTCTGGTCAGCTAACATTACTGCCAAGCAGGTGAAATATAGAGGTGATATTGTGGTTTTAGCTGACGTGTGTCGCCTCACTGTTTTGAGCGATGCTCGTTCATGTCTATTTAGAGCGAGCAAGCGCGAGCCCGATGCTGACTTTCGTTGAATTAACGGCCACAGGTGTCGCTGTTAACAAGCATTTCTGAAAGTTACAAATAGTCCCTTCAATGCATTTTTAGGAAAACTTTGCCGACTGCATTTTTTTGTAGACTGGGAGAGTCTCAGAGACTCAGACTCAGTCTACTATGACTGTTCCCTTAAGAGTCTTACTGATGGATGTATACCAAAATCCAGTCTCAGCCAGCTGCTGAGAGCATTAGCTTCAATACTACCTACCCACCTATCATTGCTGGCTTGAATCATACACTGTGTCTGTAAAGTATTAATCACATACAGTGTCAGTTCTATCATTTTGTTGTTAAGGTAGACATAAGTTGCACACACATTACCTGATGATGACCACATTGCACCTTTAGCTATTAGCTAAAACAAGGTTGTGTCACAGTGCCTATGCTATCTGTGTTTTCTTACCCTGTAAATAATGAAAAGTATGAACTGTTTAATAGATTTTGTTATTATTGTGAAGGCCCTGGACCAAGAGAATATATGACAGCCTCTCTCTGGACTTCTTCTTTCCAGCAGACTTGGCACGGTTTAGTGCATTGCTGCCTCCCACAGGTGTAGAATAGTCATTGCTGGTTTTGCCCTCTGTGACCTATATGTTATGATATAGAGTATTGACCGTCGCTATGCAGTGTTCTAATGGAGAATGTTTTTATTCCTAGATTGCCTAATTCAATGAATACACACACCCTGTCCCATCACTCCAATCCTCGCTCTCTTACCTGTCTGTAATTTTATTACACCTGGCGCGCTGCTGTTGCAGTGGTCAGCCACAGCTATCACCTTCACGTCGTACATGTGACCACAGAGCAGCGAGGGCAGGGAGCAGAAGGTCTCGGTGGTGTTGCAGGAGGCCATGTGGTCGTCAGCATAGACGGCGGCGTAGAAATGCTTTCTTCCCAAAGTCTCGTCCCAGGTTAGGAAGGCGATGCCAGTCTCACAGGAGTATGTGTACTCCACGTTTGCAGGGTCACATGGCGCTGGGTGAGGGAGGATTATACAGTCAGTTCTTATACACCACATACTTTAATACCTCCTGTATACTTCATGCGACCCCGCCAACATCAGCCTTAACACAAAGAAAGTCTAAATTCTAACTTACCTGTGACAATCTGAAAAGAAGAGCTGGGTTTGCTCAAACACTGGACTCCTCGTGCAACAGCGTGGACAGTGTAGGTGTTTCCGCACCGCAGCTCATCCAGGACGCAGCTGTTGTTGGTGGAGGAGCTGCAGGACGTCCGGTGTCCCTGGTTGGAGGTTGCGTTGACCGAGACGCTCATGGCATCCTCGTCCTCAAACCAGGTGACCACAGCGTCGTTGGAAACACAGTCCAGGGAGTAGTCCTGGATCACTGGAGCGCAGGGGGCTGGGCAAGGGATTGTCACACATTATAAATGTATCTCTTTGGAGGAATCTTTTGAGTGAGATACATTGTACAAAACCTCTTCTCCTTACATACAGGTGCATTCTTCAGAACTTTCTAAATTGCAGAAGATATCTGGGAGTTACAGGTTGTTCATTGTTTGTTTTCCAACTTTTATCTTAGCAATCTTCTTTCACCAAGGTGTTTACTGTTCAAATATCTCAGTCATTTCCCTTTTTCGCTCCATTTTAAATCAAATAAATTACTTTGAAGGGGCTTCAGAATTAAAAAGGGGAAGCATTCAAGAGGAAGTTTCCGGTTTCTGAGAGTGGTGAGGGGTGCATTTGGGGGCACTCGTGACATCAGTGTTTCTAATATCCTGGCTACGGTCCTTCACATACAGCTGAATTCACTGATAGCTGTCACAGTTAAATCAATGATTGTACTGAGAATGCAATCTGTGATTTCAAAGCTGAATGAAAAAAACGTAACTTATGATAGCAATCTCAAAACTGGCTACTCAATATATTCAAAAGAATCAGCAACAATGCATTCCACGTAAATTGAAGCCTCACTCCTTCTATGCATTTCTTTACCTGTTGTTACGCTGGTTTTGGCGAGCATGGAGCTGTTGCACTTCCCGTCCCCTGCCAGTACAGTCACATTGTAGTTCTCCCCACACTGCAGCCCGGTCAGCTCACAGGAAGTGCCGGTGGATTTACAGGAGTCGGAGTGTCCGTCGGCCTCAGCAAGGACTGTGTAATGATTTGCTCCAGCACTGGCCCACCAAGTCACCGTCGCCACACCAGAGAGGCAGTCCAGGACAGCGGTCACATTTGTAGGGTCACAGGGTGCTGGAGGAGTGAGATGAGCATTATGACTGCATTTATATTATGACTTGATGCCTCCAGACACTCAAACATCCTCAACAGGAAGTCCAAGAAAGAAAGAAGAAGAAAGTCATACACTCATAGCTTTCAAGTGGTTGGCCCAAAATAAAAGGCTCTTTGTAACTAAAAATATGCATTTACCAGTTCTGGCTGACATCACGGCACTCTCAGAGCTGTTACACCTGTCGTTCACCGCCACCACGCTGAACATGTATGTCTGAGCGCACTGCAGATGAGGGAAGGAGCAACTCTGGTCAGATGTGGAGCGAGAAGAAGAGAAACCTCCGTCTCCGTTCAACGTGGAGATGTAGGACTCTGCGCCAGCAGCTGCATCCCAGGACACCTGCAACGTATCAGTGGCGCACTCCACGACGCCTCTGAGGTTCACAGGAACACAAGGAACTGAGAGAGGAATGATGTTGGTTGTAAAGAGGCACATGGGGAGGAAAGAGAGAACCACTTTACGATCAAGGGATCATGTCCTTTAGTTTGCTGCATTTTCTGTATTCACATACTGTGCTCTGTTGGTTCAAAGTACAAACTTACCAGAGTTAACTATTTCCGGGACACTGCTGTGTCCTTCACATGTGCTGCTGATGGCTTTGACCGTTACATTGTACTGCTGTCCACACGGCAAATCAGTCATCGTACAACTTGAATCCTCCGTTAAGCAGCGAAGTGCAGTGCCGTCTCCAGCCAAGGCGACGGCGCTGTAGTTTAACGCCATGGATCCAGGCGCCCAGTCGATGGTCAGTGTGTTGGTGTCACAGTTCAGGGTGTTGATCACACTCTCCACAGCACACGGGGCTAACAGGAGGCAAAGAGTGAGACTCAGTGGGAGTTTGATTACAAATGTAAGAAATTAATTGTAGTAGTTGCTGAATTAATTAAAACTGGTTGTGGTCTCTTTCAGTTTTCCAACAGCACAGGAAACATGGTGGATAAACAGTGTTTTTTGGTTCAAATAGAAAATATATATTTGACCTTTAAAAGAGTAGTTGTCAAAACAATATCACAACAAAGCCCATTTAGGAGCTGTGCTGGAGCTTTTAGTTGTATCCTCATTTGTATTCTTCAGCAAACAGTCATGGAGCTCCAGAACAGATGCTAAATAGATCTTTTGTTGAAACAACTTATTTTTGGGATTTGGGGGTTTTGTAGAAAGGAGGAGGTAGGGGACTCACCAGTCATACGGATGACCGCCATGCTGTCAGGACTTTGACAGTCGCCATCTGAGGCTGACACAGTGAAGGTGTACTCCTCGCCACAGCTCAGACCATCCAATTGGCAACCAAGGTTCATCCCTGCGTCACATGTCACAGGTTGTCCGTCTGCGCCCACTGCCTTGCCAGTGTAGGACACTGCGTTGGGGCTGTTGAGCCAGGTTAACATGGCAGAGTTATTGGCGCAGATCACCCAGGCGGTGAACCCAGAAGGAGGGCAGGGCTCTGCAGAGGAGCATATGGATGGCATGAGTTGGACTGTGAGAAGGATATCCACATTTCAGAGCTTGATTCCTGCTCGTCCCTACCTGTCCGTAGTGTCTCCACGGAGCTCTCGTTGCTGGTGCAGTTGTCGTCCATGGCAGTCACCCCAACACTGTAAACCCGGCTGCACATGAGGTCCTCCAACATGCATGACGTCTCATTGGAGGAGCACATTAAGCGTTTTCCGTCTTCATCCATTGCAACTGCTTTGTAGCGTAGGGCGCCACGGCTTGCACTCCAAGTCACCTGCACATCACTCTTGCCACAGTTTGTCATCGTCATCACATTAGTGGGCACACATGGCGCTGAGGGAGAGAAAGCCTCAGATCAGCTCAGTACATTTTAAGGAATTGCTAACATTTCACTAGACAAATGTTTATTTTTATGATTGATTTCAGACACTTCATGTATGTTGAAAGACTAAACATTTGTCAGAGTGCTCTCTTACTTTCCATTATAGATAACACTGTGGGTCGACTGACACAGGTGCTGTTGAAGGACATCACTTTCAGCGTGTAATCGAGTCCACACTCCAGTGAGGTGATCGTCAACCCAGGCTCCGTGGTGCTGTAGGTCATTGTGTTGTTGCCGTTTGAGGCCACAATTTTGTAGCCGTCTGTGTTACTTGTTGCGTTCCAGCTGAGGGTCAGTGCTTGTGACTGGCAGTCTAAGTCGGCATCCACGTGGGGCCCACAAGGAACTGGACAGAGGAGAGAGAAAGGTGAAGTATGCTCCTCTCAGACTTTCTACATGCAGGTTGATCTAGTAGACACAGCGTTCGTTCAGTGTTTGACGTAGCCTATTTTTTACACTTCCACAGTCTTAGTTATGTGAAAGAACAACACAACATAAATGTATTAGAAAGATAGTAGACATGTATTAAACATAGTTTCAGATTCTAAGAGTTATAGATTTGTTAGATTAAAAAGTAATATATGAACTAATATGGATTTATAAATGAAAGTAATATTTGTTTAACTATGAAGCCTTTTTGTAAAAAAAACATTTTTCATCAAGATAATTTAAATTAATTAATCTGAAAACATGGACCCCCTGGCAGAGCGCCACAGACCCAACTTTGAGAATTACTTACATAGACAATAAAAGAATTCAGCCTCTGTACTTTACCCTACATTAATTCATTTTTTGGCCACTTGGGGTCAGCCCTACATGCTGTAAACACAACGTCTGACATATTATCTCCTTACAGTAGAGTTGACATGGAAAACGTGTTGCCTATTGACACATCCAGCAGCACGGAGCAACGTAGCATTCATTTGGAGTCATGTTTCTAGACACCTGACAAATAAGTCAAATTTTCACACCCTAATTATTTCTGTTAGTTAATTCTACATAGTGAACAGTACTTTATAATGCTTGTTGTATGTAATGTATATGCTGTTCGTATTATTGTTCACCTGCTTAGGACTGGGTATGAAAATTAACTTTTAGCTATATCTCTATATTATGCATCAGATTTCAAGTAGGCCTACTGAAGTGTATGTTTATTATATGTGATCCCTGTCAAATCAATTTGCAAATAATAATAAAAAACTGTTAATAATAATAATAATAATAATAATAATAATAATAATAATAATAATAACACAGTTGGTTTATCAGAGATTTTTGCAATGAGTAATGAGTAAAACAATGAGCTGAAAGATGCTGAAACAGTAGCTGAGGGGAACTGTAGAGTCATTAATATAAAGTTACAGTAATATAAAATATTGATTAGTGCAGCTTTGAGCTGAATGCTGATGCTAAAGACGCCATATTAAAGGGTTAGTCCCCGAAATCATTACAGGATGTTTTCTCACTAGGTATTGTGTATTTTCTAACAACTGCAAAATTGTTGTAATTAAATTAAAAGAAACCAACCAACCTTTGGTGGAAAGTGCATTTACTAAAGTACTGTACTTAAAGTACAAATTTGAGGTTGTTTATTTGAGTATTTCTATTTGATTAGTTCATAGTTTTTAGATTACAACAAAAAAGGGATAAGAAGATCATATAAATATGATGCAGATTGTTACAGAATAAACCACCCAACTTTAAACTCCACTCTCTTGATACTTTAAGTATATTTTACTAATAACACTAAAGTACCTTTACTGAAGTGACCATTTGAATGAAGTATTTTTTTTTTTGCAGTGCGATACTTTCACTTAAGTAATGGATATCAATACTGTACTTCCTCCAATCTGCAACCAACACAGTGAACTTACGGGTTTTCCCCTTGGGTGGTTGCCTTGTCTAAGCAGCTATATTCTAAAACTATCTGTGCTGTTTATAGCCTCTAAACATTTTTCACATTTTTATTGGGGAGTGCAGAGATATAGTGACATGAAAGGAAGTTTTAAAATATATAAATCACATGTTCCTACCAGACTGCATGGAGATGGCCATAGAGGACAGGCTGGGGCACATGCCATCGTGGTGCCTGACAGTGACGGTGTAGAGCTGGTCACATTTCAGGTTGGGTACCCTGCAGCTCCGGTTAGTTGAGCTGCAGCTGAGAAGTACTTGATCTTCATCCACGATCATGGCTGTGAAGGAGTTGATTTCGGGCTGGCCACGCCACGAAATCAGAGCCTCATTGGCTTCACAGTCCAGGGAGGCAATAACGTTATCCGGTGGGCAAGCAGCTGAAATGAGACAGAGGGACACTTAACTAGTAGAATGAAACTAAACATTATTAGACTTTGGACATATGTGTGTAATCGTGAAAATCAGCAGCTTCAGGTTCTGATTTTTAAAAGGCTTCACTGTTAATTGACCCAGAAGAAGAAGAAAAACGAGCAGTACCTGTCTCTATGGTGACCATCTCACTCTCAGAGCTGTTGCACATGAAGTTGGAGGCGATGACGTACGTCGTGTAGTTGGTGCTGCACTTCAACCCCTCGATTTTGCACATCAAATTCGAGGATTTGCAGCTGTGAATGACGCCATTACTGTCCTTTGCCATGGCGATGTAGAAAATTGCACTCCCGGAGATCAACCAGGTCATTGTGATGGAGTGTGCGTCACATTCCCTCGCTGCTGATACGTTCATAGGAACGCATGGGACTAGAGGAGAGGGGACAAAGCTACATGAGAATATATTCCAACTTTAAACCTTTTCACGGCTGCAAGTGAGAACCAAAGTGAGGTCTACAAAGTGCTGGCTTTATCTGACCAACAGTCCAAAACCCAAAGATATTCAATTTATAAAGATATAAAACAGTGAAAAGTAGCAAACTTTCATGTTTGAGAAGCTTTAAACAGTTTGAATGAATTCATTATCAGAATAATTGCTGATTAATTTTCTATCAATTGACTAATTGATTAATCAACCAATTCTTTCAGCTCCAAACGACATCCATGTAAACAGTTTCTGTGATGGCTGTTTGTGAAGTGATAGAGAAATTGAGAAAGTGAGCCAATTCCAAGGAGGATTTTCTCTTTTTTTGGTAAATTTTCTGCATCATATTTTTTTCCACTTCCATACAGAAAGATTAATCAGAGCTTTATTATTGTCACTGTAGAAAACTGAATTTACTATTTATGTAAACTTACCTATTAACCTCTTATTAGATATCTTATATCCTGTGGTGAAATGCAACTAAGTAAGCGAGTACTGTACTATACAATGTTTAGGTTGCTTACTTTATTTTCCTTCCATATTATGCCATATTCTATTTTTACTTCACTACATTTCAGAGAGAAATATTTTACTTTTAACACCACACCACTTACAGTAATGCAAAAAGTAAAATGTAGGAACAGATTAATAATTTACATAAAAAAACACATGGTCTGTTTATTATAAAGGACACATTATTATAGATTCAACTATCCAACATTATATATAATAATTAAAATTAACTCCACTTTATCAAAGTGCTGCTTACACATTCATGTATCAGTAATAATAATCTAATGAATAATAATATATGATAGGAGTCATTGCTCTGCATACTGAGTACTTTTA